>NC_132970.1:3226666-3537083 GCF_047496725.1 Anoplolepis gracilipes | reverse complement strand
GACGCACAAAAGATCAATTCGCATTATCATTAAAATGTTACGCTAATACCACTTGTGTGTATGTGTATGAATTCCTAAATTTCTTTGATCTTAGAGTTACGCTATATATGTACTTTACTGTTGTGATTTTTTTATATGACAAAGTTGATAAAACTTATATCACAAATTAATAGCGAAGACAGATCAAGGTTTATTCATTATGCATACTAATAATGATCCTAATAATTTCGATTTTAAATGCTGTATTGATATTTCAGAAAAACCAAGACTGGTGTGTTATTTTAGCAATTGGGCTATCTATCGTCCGGATATAGGCAGTTATGGTATCGATGACATCCCCGCTAATATGTGTACGCACATTATCTACTCCTTCATCGGTGTGAGCAACGTCACCTGGGAAAGGCTTATTCTCGAGGAAGAGCTGGACGTTGAGAAAGGCGGTTTTAATAAGTTCGTCGCTCTGAAAGAAAAATACCCGCATCTAAAGACTCAGGTCGCCATCGGTGGTTGGGCCGAGGGTGGCAGAAAGTATAGTCAAATGGTTCGCATAAAAGCCAGGCGTGACTCGCTCATCAGGAGTATCGTCGGTAAATATAACTTGCGCAAAAAAACGTGCTTCATTTATAGAATTCATGATATAAAAAGATTAATGAAACGCTTGAAATATGATATATATTGAGAAATTTGAGATTTATCTCGCGGTTTCTCCTAGAAGAGTACACAGATTTGTCTCATCGTTCTCTCTCGTTAGTTTAAATAAAAAGAAATTAAATTTCTGATTTTGTTTGCAGCTTTTCTGAATCAGTACGGCTTCGATGGCTTCGATCTTGATTGGGAATATCCGGCAGCTACCGATAGAGGCGGCACTTTTAGCGACAAGAACAACTTCTTCTACTTCGTCGAGGAGCTGAGGACGGCGTTCAACAAAGCAGGAAAAGGCTGGGAGATCACTATGGCAGTGCCGATGGCCACGTTCCGTCTCAACGAGGGATATCACGTGCCAGAATTATGCGAGTAAGTTGCCTCTCGTTGTAGAATAATGTTTTCAATACACTTAAAGAGTAAAATATATACAATAATTGTAAAAACAATACCCAAACAGCTTTTGTTTTTTAATATAATTTTTTCTGATTAAGTATTTAATAATTGCAGACTTATCGATGCCATCCACGTCATGTCGTATGATCTTCGTGGCAACTGGGGCGGATTTGCCGACGTTCACAGCCCGCTTTACAGGAGACCCCACGATCAGTACGCCTACGAGAAACTAAACGTGGTATGTTTCCCACATTTTCCTCATCGATGAAAGTACATACTAATTTTATACGACATATATAATCCACTACGCAAGAGATTATACATTATCGTGCTAAAAGAACGATAGAATTAATGTAGTTGATTTAGAATTTTCAATTTATCAGTAATAATAAAGTACAATATATCAATAATGTTTATTGATCTGTATGCAATTATTTTAGCACGATGGTCTTCAACTCTGGGAAGACAAAGGATGCCCTGCCAATAAGCTCGTCGTAGGAATCCCGTTATACGGACGTACTTTTACTCTCAGTCAAGGCAATAATAATAAAAAACCTGGAACTTATATTAACAAAGAAGCCGGTGGCGGCGCGCCTGGCAAATATACCGCAGCTAAAGGATTCTTGGCTTATTACGAAGTAAGTGATCGATCCCCGAAGGAATAAGCAAATTGAACAAAGCTCACCGACCATGTTAAAATTTATTAAACTTATAGATCTGTATGGAACTTCAAAAACCCAACAATGGGTGGACAAAGGAATATGACGATATAGGCAAAGTACCTTATATGTACAAAGGTAAGTTTAATTGTTACAGATGTAAAAAGTATAAAATTGTGCGGAATGACTCGCGATTTCTCTGAAAATCTTGATAAATATAGGATAGGAAATTAATTCGTAATTATTACAGAGTGAACGTACCAGGGTAAATGACCGAGAAAATATTATTCAATAATTCAATTTCTTCAATAAATGAAAATATTATTTTCGTCACATCTTACCTTTCAGAGATATTATATGATTCGATTAAAGATATATGTATATATGTTAAGAGAAATTAAAAAAATCAGAGATATTTTGTCTTTATTTTTTAAAAATTTAAAAAAAATATTTTGTTTTTTATAAACATTAATATAGATATATCATTTATTCACCACTAATCGATCTTAATTTATTGCTGCTTTTGTTGCTAGTTATTCTGTATTAAAATTCTTATATTTTTTTTGTCAAAATTATGTAATTGTAGATATGCTATATATATATATATATATATATAGCATATTTAACGTGTGTATAAGGCATGTATGTAGCAGATACTATACATACATATGTATGTATGTATAAGGTATAGTTAAGTTATCGATAATTTATTATTTGCAGATACTCAATGGGTCGGTTACGAGGATGCTGACAGTATTGTTCACAAGATGAACTTCCTCAAGGAGAAAAAATATCTAGGTGCCATGGTCTGGGCTGTCGATATGGACGATTTCAGAGGACTTTGCGGTCCTGTGAATCCTCTTATGACTACAATTTACGACGGCTTAAAGGACTATACAGTAACACCTAAGGATTACAAAACAACGCCCAGGGTAAGACAATAATATAATCGATAAAATATATTCAAATATCATGTAATATAAAGAATATTGCAGTTACAAAAGCAACAATCTCTACACTAACCTAATAATAATTGCATTTTGTTTTTAGCCCGAATGGGACAGGCCACCTAGTACTCCAGCCTCCACGGATGAGAATAAACCAAAACCATCAACCGAACCCACCAAGAAACCCGAATGGACTACCGAAGCGCCTCGTCCTACCTTGACGCCTACTTCGAAGCCAGTCGATGATGACGAAGTTGCCTGTAATGACCAGAAGTTTATTCCCAGCAAAGATTGTGCAACGGTATGTTCATAATACATTCAAATCAATATTTTAATATAATATTTAAATATACGATATTTAAAAGATATTTTAATATCTAATTATTATTTAAGTGAATATACGATTATGTGTGTTCACGAATTCTCGATATCTAAATTCTATCAGATATTAAGATATCTGCAAAGGAATTTCTTAAAATAGTTTAAGAATCCTCGTAATGTGAAGCTGCAACTATAATTTTGCATCCGACGAATTACAGAATAAATCTCTTGTTGATGATTGTGCATATTTTTTTACAGTATTACATTTGCAATCACGGCAAGCCGATTAAGATACGATGTGCGCCTGGCTTGATCTTCCATAGTTCCAAACACATTTGCGACTGGCCAGCCAATGCTGATCGTGAAGAATGCAGAAATGTTTGATCCACCACGATTTGGAATCTACTGATTTCAATCATCATTTCATCAATTCACAAATCTTTTCATATAGAAAGCTTATAGCAATAATTTCATACAAACATCATTATATTATTATTTGTTGTTGTGTTGAGCGCGTGCAATGTGAAATCAAATGTATCACTTTGCAAACCATGATAAATCATATGCAGTTTATCAAAGTCTGGAAACTTTCTTAAATACAACTTCCCATCCTTTATGTTTCTTCATAGTGCAAAATTTATTTAATAAAATAAAAACTTAAGAAGAGGAAAAGACTTGTTATGAAAAGTTTTAATTATTATTATTTTTAATAATTGAATCAGTTGAGAAATAATAGTAGCTCGAGATTTATTAGAAAAGTTATTGATTAATAAAGATTATTTATTACAAAATATGATGTATTTCTAAAAAAAATACTATTTATATTAAATGTTTGTATTTTATAAATAAAGATTTCTAGAACGAAGTATTTATTATATAGTATATAAAAAATAATACACATTTTTATTTATATGAATGACAAAATTTATGTGTGTAAATAAAAAAAAATTTAAGAATTTCTTAACAAATAATCATCAGTTCGCAGATTCGTTTGTTTAGAATCGAAGAACTATCAAATTTTTCGCGTATCGCGATACGGACTCGTTTCCGCCGTTACTGATGGTAACGTGTGAAAAAAATGTGCGTTGACGTTAACAATGCGTGACGGTTGGCGCAAAAAATACGCTCTCGAATATGAAGTCAAGAGTGGTGAAAAAGCAAACAGACTTTCCGCTCGTAATCTGCCCCTGTCTACCAACGTTCTCCATTCGCGTGATCCTCGCACGTGAATGAATACGTAAATTTTTAGCGGAAAAATCGTGTTCCGTGTTCGACACCCCAGAATCCAAAGATCCCGAACCTTGATTGACACCTGAATGTTCTCGTATGCATATAGAGCCACCCTCTGCCGCGTGATCTCTCTCTCTCTCTCTCTCTCTCTTTCCTCTTTTTTCAACCCCTAAATCCTGTCCACTCCCTCCTTCTTCCACATTTTGTGTTATGTCGCTTTTATCCGGAAGCGGAACTTGGTAGCTGTTATAATTTAACGAGCACGTTTCTTTCTCCAGTTACCGCGGTATTTGCAAGAATGCACACCGGCAAAGCCCACGTTTCTTTTCCTCCTCTTCTCTTGTTCTGCATAAGGCAGTTTCTTCTCATTCCACGACAATCATCGCGTTTTTTCGATCGAATAATGCGGCGAAAACGAAGACAAAAAAAAAAAGTGAAAAAAGTCGAATGTGCAAACGAATCGATGACGCGTCTCATGTGTCGGAGGGTGAGTGACGTAACGGTTTTCGAAAATTAAAATAGCACCCTGTAGACTATAATTCGGTTTCCGCGATTTTCTTACAACAGTCGTTTCCATGAATTTTTCCCCAAGGAAAAAATCCACGGAAACAACTTGTTATATTCTCATGTAAAAATCATAAAAAATTTATTCAAGGTATGATTGACACACAATAAATTTAAAAATATATTATATATTATATATTTTAATGAAGAGAGAGAGAGAGAGAAAATATATTAGATCGTAAAGAACATGGAAAATTTGTGTTTGAAGATATAGCAGTTGCACACGTAACTATTAGAATTTTATTTTTAAATTGTTGATGCTTATGGTAATTTTATCTTGATGCTTGATGCGTTAAAATTAATTAAACTGTCATATCAAAAGAGACGCGCGCGTGCCGATACAATGTCATCCGGACGACGTATAAATAATGTATTGTTGTTCGTGCCTCGGGGCTGGCGACCTAGCGTCCGCTTTTTGCGACCTGGGGTACGAGGAGGGAGGGGGCATCAGGGGCGCCGAAAGAGGTCACAGAACCTACTTTTATAACTCTATCGACAATTTTTCGGTTACCCTCTTCACTATTTTCGATGCATGCACACCCGGCGCCGTACACACACATACATATCCTCCTAATTTGATTTATCTTTTTAGAGAACTTTTCTTTTTTTAGTTTTATTTTTCTAGTAAATAATTTTAACTATTGTAGCAATGAGTCTATTTTATCAACAAGTATATCGATTATCGGCGAACTGCTTAAATATATGATTGTTTTGCAGCTTCTATATAGATTCACATTTATGATTTTGCTGTGGTTGTGCGTTCTTTTCAAATATCTATATAAAAATGTATATCATATAATATTAATAATTTTATCATATTAATAACGAGTGCATTTTTAAAAAAAATCGCTTTTGAAGAGATTAGTAAAAATATCTAAAGCATTTGTTTTTTATGTATGAAAATAATAGTTTACAAAAAAAATTATGAAAAAATATTAAAAAAATGATCTAAGAATTATGTATTGTAATTCTAGAGTTGAATTACTTATTAGCTAAATTACCAATATCTCCTCTGCGAGCAATTTTGTTTTCAAACAAATATATCAGGCAATTACTTCGTAATAAAAGCAAACGATTATTCGCATAAAACGCAGAATATATTTTTGTTTCGTGCCTTTACTTTAAAACAAATGCCTCTGCCCCTGCCTGTTTAAGCTACAAGAATGCCTGCCTTATTTTTATTCGTATGACACATTGTGCAGGAGCCGCAAGCCGCTTGCTGCCGCATAGACGTAATTTCAGCGAGCAAAAACGCCTATCGTTTCGCCGAGCCAGCCCAACCCGGCATGATCCGATTCTGCCCCGCGCGCGTCCGTGTAATCGTGTCCCTTTTATGCTAATCGGCAACCCTTCCGCATTTAACCAGCTGCCCCGACGTCATTGTCTCGGCTCTCCGTGAACTTTTTCTTACGCTTGTTCCACGAGCTTGTTTTGTTACGTCTCGCCACGACGAAAAACAGTCGCGCACGCGACCGACCCCTCGCCACCCGGATCGCTTTTTATCGCTCGATGACGATAGAAAAAAAAAAGGGTTGCGCGCCCGAGGGTGGATACGCGTCGCGCTGGGTGAGCTTGCTCGGCAAAAACGCGAGGGGAGAGATGAGGTGGGCTTAATGAAAAATGCGTGTGCCGACGCGATGCCGCGGTCGAGAATCCGCGTAACGCGCTTTTCCCCTCAAGTTCGCGTGCGGTATCGTGTATGGGTGCGTGAATTACGCGCGTGGGAAGTGGATGCGCATTTGAGAGCCAACACGGAGACCTGCCCGCCGGTATAAGGGAGGGGAAGCCCTTTAACCCTTTTACCCTCGAGGACATGCGCACTGCAAACCGAGCGTCGCAATGCAATCTCGGTAATTGCTGCATCCGAGACAAAATGGCAGGCCTGTCGTAGCGATGGCGTGTTTCGCGAATTTATTCGCAGTCTCTCGAATCGCTATCAGATTGTTTATGCAATTTACCTTTTACCACAGTCTGGGATATTGTCTCGTCTGCAAGAATAATAATGTTGTATCGAACATCTTCGTAAATAAAGTAAGAATGAAACGAGACTGTATTTGAGTGTATGGAAGAAAATGTAGTTTCTCTTGGTAGATTGAGCTACGATATCTGAAAATTAAGTCGGCTTTTGCGATTTATCGTCTTAGATAATTCGCAATACGAACAATGCACAAGGAGAGATTTATTCGAATAATACTGGATATGATGGCACTGTTCTTGGCAACTCGCTCTTGAGAGCGCACAAATTTCTGATTAGCGTTTTATCTAGCCGTTCACCACTGGTGTGACCGGCCATTCACCAATACGACTACTCTAAAAGCGCACAAACTCGGGCCGCAGGTCGTAAGAGAGAAGCAATTACTGAAGGGATTTAAGAGAAGGCGAAAGGAATAACGCGCGCAGAGCTCCATCGGGGTTTTCCTCGAGGTCGATGGCAACGCTCACCCCGTAGTTGGCGAGGCGTGTCTTTGGTTTCGTTGAATTAAACATCGTGCCTGTTTCAAATCAGCTCGTTTCTCTTTGCTCCTTTTCTCTTCCTCTTTGTCCGTCACTTCTTCCTTTTTCATCATATATATATATATATATTTTTTTTTTTCTTTTGCTGAGTGGCTTTCGACACCGCGAACTAATAGCAAGACTTAAGACGAAGAGCACAAATGAGTTTAAAGGCTCATTCTGTTTCGAGATTTATTTCTTTGTAAACCTTTGTAATTAGTTCTTGCGTTTTTATTATATTGATACATTTTTTGAAACTTCCGATAACTGAAAAAAGCAGATTTATATAATAATAAGAAGAATGTAATTGAAGGTAATATAAAATAAAAAAATAAATTTTTTGTATTATTGATTTTTTTATTAAGTGACATTTTTTAAATCTTATTAAATATTGAACTTATACTGATAATATTTTTAATATCAACCTGCTTTTGAATTACATTTTAGACGTAAATAATAAAAAAATGCGAGCGCGTACCCAAATCCGATATTAAAAAACTAAGGGTGTGTTCTCTCAATCTATGTATCTATCTATCTTTCTCTCTCTCTCTAATGCAGACAAGCGCATAAGTCCTGGCCTCAGGTGTTACACGCTCGACGGGGTGTTTATGTCGGAGCCCGTAGCACTTTGCTTTTACCGAAAATTTATTTTCTTTTGTTATATACCGCGTCTTCCATTCCGTATGCTCCCGTGAAAAGAGATAAAGAGGGAGGCAGGTGACGCATAAAGTATAATGAACTTCTAACAACGCCGACGGACGCGCGCACCATCGCGATAATTGAATTCGTTCGTAGACAAGAAAAGAAAAAGTGTCTGGTAGAAATCGTCGGTTCAACGGATGTACACATATATTGCGAGATTTACGACGAACGCGCTAGATTAGTATCATCGACACGCGTCATGGGAACGATAATACGTCATGAAAATGATTGCGGAGTAGCTTTCAAGAGGTATAGGCAGGAGGAGGGGGGGGTTTCGCGGTGAATCGAGCTTTTTGTGTCAAATCGATCTGCACTCGATCGAGAGAGGGTGTCACGGGGGCTGACACGACTGCGTAATGCTTGGGGCGTTTTGTAAGAAGAATGTTAAAGGGTATCTGTGTGCACACACCCACGCGTGAATTTTATATATTTCTGAAATATCATTTATACGCATGATCATACATGAAGCGTCTTGTTATTAATAACATGAAGATCATAGCTTCTGAATTGCTTCTCGAGTTTCGTAATCGCAAAAAAATTACGCTTACGTAGAATTATTAATGTAGATATATAAATAGACAATATATTTTTAGTCTTGTAATCACATTTAACACTTTTTTCGACTAGTTATTGAGCCTTGAATCCGAGATAAAAAAGAACCGATAAGAATAGAGTTTTAAGAGTTTTAAATATGCCATAAATGAATTTTCTATGTCAGTTTGCTGTAGCAGATCTCGTAAGAGAATATTACATCTATATCTAGCTATTTTTAATTCGATTTTATGCAGTAATTTAAATCGTAGATTTATTAGCACACTGTTAAAAAAAATTAATAATTTTAACTTTAACTTGTTTTTTGTATATGTAGAAAATAAAGTAGAATAGGTCAATACTATATTCACGATAGTATTATACTCATGATAACATACGATTCGCTTAGCCACATGAACCGCGACGAACAGCTGATTCATTCAATCACGTGAGACGCAAGATCGCGCCGCGTACTTTACATGACTCGCGTACCTCCGTCCATAGATTGCTAATACCGTTAGAAAAGTCACAATAAATATATACTTGTAAACCACATATAAAAGCTCAAAGTTGCATATGATAACATTCTTAATTTTATTTTGAAAAATTCTTCAAAAATATATTTAATAGAATATTTGTAATAAACAAATATTAAAGGAAAGATATTAATTAAGTATATATTTTTAAAGAAAAAAATTACAATCTTTTAATTTGGAAAATAACAAAAATGAATAATCGATAACAAAATTAAATTTTGAAATTGATTGATTAATTAATTTTCTGTCAGTTTACACATTAACAGCTTGTAAAAGAAAGAGAAAAAACAGATATAAGATATCTGTGTGACAAGATGAAAAATGCCCCTTTTAGTACCATATGTGTCTACTTATAATAAAGTAAATTTCAGCTGCAGGATCATTTCATACAAATCATTCTGCGTTTTTTAAACGCGTGAAATAAAACTCGCGAGCCTTCGAGATAAAGAGTAACGATGGTCATTTTGAATTGAAGAATCCGTCCATCTCGTCTTCTCTTTGCTTTTCTTTCTTCTCTTCGGCTATCAATCTATACTTTCCGATTCCGGGCGACTCTGCCGTGTCACCTCTCCACCCTCTTTATCCTTTATCCTTTCAACTTTCTTACAGCACAGCGAAGAGACGCAGCTCGATACGGCCCACGACCGAATTACTCCGCGCGGCGTTCCACTCGAGAAGTCCACCCCGAAGATTTGATCAGGAGAAAAAGAGAAGGTAGAAAGAGAGAGTGAAAGAAGAGAGATCCATGCCGACGAAGTGGAGCGCGGGGTCGAGGGTGGAACCCTAAGCGAGAGCGAGCAGGCAGTCTTACTTCATACCGGAGGGCACCCTCGCGCAACGCGCTGCCGCACCCCGACCCGCATCCCGGTCCGCACCCCAGGCCATGAAAAAAAAAACTCGGCTACCCCTAACGATTTTTTTTTCCTCAACCCCATCTCGACGCACACTAATTACGTTTTTAAGCGAAATTACTTTGCGAGGCGAGCGCGGGGCTTCACCGTTGACGTTAACGGCCCTGGCCGTGCGAGGTGTAGGGTGGCGAATGAGAAATATCGTGGAAGTGAAGGGGAGAGAGAGGGATGCGCTTCTTTCTTCCTTTCTTCTTTTCTCTCTCTCTTTTATGCTGAGAACGGAGTTCCGAGAAAATAGTACGAGAAAGACCGGGTCCCGTATCTTCCTACCCGTATCCTCCGTTTCTCGCGACGAGAGACGCGCGCCCTGATTACGAAATGTTAAACGGCACTGCCACCGCGCTGGCGGCTCGTTACTTATCCAAATTTTATTCCTTCTGGCAATTGGCCCGGCCAAAGAGGAAGCCGTTCTCTCTTCGCGGGAGCGAACACGCGGCGGCCGTGCTGGGTCAGCGAGTGGCTGCGGCCAGACCTTACGATGCTATTCTTCTGATTCTCTTTATTTCCAACCCTCTTCCGCGATTACGGGCAGGATTCTCGTTTTGATAATTTCG
The DNA here is from genome assembly GCF_047496725.1 of Anoplolepis gracilipes. NCBI lineage: Eukaryota > Metazoa > Arthropoda > Insecta > Hymenoptera > Formicidae > Anoplolepis > Anoplolepis gracilipes. The sequence continues at coordinate 3,526,597 of NC_132970.1, read as the reverse complement.
CCGATGGCAACTTTAGCGCGAAAAATGCCTTCAACAGCCTTCTCTCTTCCAAGTAGGATAATTTTCTTTCGTCGCACTTAGTCTTAATCCCGTTTCAATTTTCATGTTTAAATTTGGTGTATTCACACGTAACTTATGCGAATTGACAGCTCGTTCTTATGGAACAGTTTCCAGTGTTGGCGATGGGAGTTCTATATTTCTACCGTTTATATTATGTAATTTTTATATCGATTTTTAATGCATTAGCAAAGTGATGTAATCATTTTACGTTTCAATTACGACACCTAGATTAAAATAAAAAATTACAGTGAGAACGTAAGAATTTTGTATTTTGAGATATCATATATACAAGAAATGCGGTTATTCTATTCGGAACAAATTTCTCGATTTAATCTTTCACGAATTCATCGCAAACCGATCTCGCCTTAATATTCGTGCACCTCCTCATGCGCGCATCTCATGAATAATTTCCGCTATTCTTTCTATCTCTTTTTCTCTTTCCTTATGGGTCGATCGTCGTATTGCCGGCTAGGGTTAGATACGAGGGTGCAACCGGACCTAGGCTCGCTCTGCAAATCCCTGTAGATAAAAAGTCTGCACCCACCCTAGGCGCTATCACCCCAGCCGATAGTAGTGACTCACCCACCATCACTCAACCCATTTTTTTTCAACCCCTCCGGTGGCACAGATCCGTGGGTCCGTGGATAAAAGGGACGTGAATCCTTTCGCCTCGTATCGCTCCTTGTACTTCGGTCTCCACTCTAGGAAAGAGTTTGACGATTCGTGTTTGCAGATGATTCCTACAATAATTTTATATGTTGTGTATACATATTTATAAGAATTTTAGAGATATTAACATATTTTACAGGAGCTGTAAAGATTAATTTTTTGATAGAATTATTTTCTGAAACAAACTGTTGATCTCTTTTTTTGCTTTTTAATTGAAAGAGTGGAAACAATTTTTTTTAAGTGAACGCGTGTGTTATGAGTTTGCGCGAAAAAAAGTTTGATTCTCTACACGTCAAATTTTCCATTTACAGGATGAGAACTAATCACAAATAGCATTTCGATCCGATGTAGTCTGTAATTGCGTATCCCACGTTTCCACCCCAGTTGACTTTAGATTCCAATTTGTGAGATTCGAGTTACCGTGGATCCCTCAAAATTCTGAGCATTTTAAAAGTAGTCGTAGATATGGAAAGCAATAATAAATGAATTAAGGGTATCGAGTATAAAGATAAAAATAAGTTATTTTGTTTTATTCGTGACAGATGCAGCAATAAACAGGCGGGTATAAAAAAATTGTCAAAACCTATAAAATAAATATAACATATAATCGTATAAAATGCAACAACTCGAAAAAAGATTGCTTACAGTTACATATATTCTTAAATTAATTTTTTTACTATTTAAATGCTAAAATAAAATGAATAAATATCTTAAAAAAATTTAAATATCGTTCATTTTACACAAAACAAAGACGCTTCCGTAAAGAAACTGCGACAATCGCAATTCCGAAAACTGGAAGGGCCTCGTGATCTAAAAGTCTAAGGGCTAACGGACGAATGGGAAAGCTTTACAGGATATGCGACGTCCCATGACACACCTCGAATTCTCGGACACTTTCTTTTCTACATTTTGTAGAGTCTGTTAATGGCTTCTCGTTTGATCTCGCTCCGCCTTACATTGCTTTTTCTTCATCTTCTCTCTCTCTCTCTCTCTCTCTTTCTTTCTATTATTCATATCCCTTTACTTAAACCATGAACTTCGCTGGTGTACATGCGCGATGCCCGTACACCCTTTTCCACCCTGAAAGCGGGCGTAGCCTTTTTACGCGCGCATTATTTTTTATACTTTACATCCGCTTTCTAACGCCGCCGTCGCGAATGTGCCCGTCCTTCTTGTTTCTTCTTACCGTCGCAGTTTTCCCAAAGAACACTGGAGACACCGTGGCGGCAGGAAATTGCAATATTAATTTTTAATCCTTGCTTTTTTTCAGCGATGGCCTTTTCTCGCATTTACGAGCTTGTCGGTACGCGCGAGATCGAACGGCGGGATATAGCGGGATGGTCTAAATAGTTGATGAGTTATGGATTCTTTTTTTTTTATTTTCGGTGGGCGGTTGATTAATGTCGGACCGTATGCGCGTTTGGCAACCCGAGCCGGGCGTCCCGCGAGAGCGTAGACTATGCGTGTATTATGCGCCTAACCCAGGGTGGTACCAGGTTACGCTTCGCACCGGCAGAACCCAGTGATTAAAGGGTTGATTAATCGTTCTCGCGGCGACGACACATTTAAATAAAAATATCGCATCGAATAAAAAGTAGGGTATCGAACCGTGGAATTTTTTTTAACCATTCTTTTCTTGTCCACACAATTTGAAATGCATGCAGTTATTTGCGATTCTTGCAATGTATATGATTAAAAGTGCTATGAAATAATAGTTTATTATTTTTATTCATTTATTGCAATTATAGTCATTTACAATATTACTATGGTTGTTATTATCATTTTTATAATCTTTGTTATAAATCTCTCTTAAATAAAACAAAAGCAAATTTTTTATTTTATTTTATACTGCATATTTATACTATATTTATAGTTATATATTTACCGTTTATATATTTCTTTATTCTTTTTGCAAAAAAATTTGTTCTTGTTAATTCAATTTGCGCTATCAAACATCTTTTAACTTTCTAAATTTTAAACAAATGTTTTTTATATGTTTAAAATTACAATATTAGCAGAATATCTCATAGATATGGTCTGATGTCTTTCGAATTAGTCAATTTTGTGAGATATTTATCAAAAAAATTTAATTACTGGCTCTTCTGTGAGTGAACAACCATTCTCTTTCCATCTTTGTCCTTCCGATCAGATTCCGTTCCGATTAATCTTTCACCGCATCTCCGTGACGATCGCGTCTTACCTTGTCCATCGAAGAAGAGCGCAGAGGAAAAGACACCCTCTTGACCTCGCTATCCCCTTCCGCTTTCAGCAATGTGCGTCTTCGGCCCGGGAAGGGAGGCAAGCGAGCACGCGCGCTCCCCCTTTCTTTTCCTATCGAAAAGAAAAGTATCTTGCGTAATTAAGCAACGCGGCCGTAATGTATCCAGCGTGCAAGAGCGGCCATATTGCCCCCACCGCGAAGCGGCGAGGGTCGACGGGGGTGACGGAGGGATTGCTGCCCCGCGCGAATCGAAGCGCGTAGGGTTGCTACCGGAGAAGATGGAAGGGTGAAGAGACCAGGACGAGGGATAGAGGAGGAAGAGGAGGAAGACGAGACGGGCGGAAGGGTAGGAGAGCACGGAAGACGATGGGTGGCGCGAGGGGCGAAGGGGTAATGATATGCCGCGCGGGTTAGCCGGCGCGTGGTGCGACGACTACAACTACCCTTCTTTGTTGTCGGGGAATGAGGGAGAGGGAGGGAAATTCAGCAAGGTCTGATTCGCAGGACGGTCTCGACGGCTTCTTCCTCTTGTCTTCTTTCTTTTTCTTTTCCTTCGCCTCTTTCATCCTCCTTTGTCCTTGCTCCATCCTTTTTTTATTTAATTCGGGAGAGGCAATTACAGTCTCGTGCGACGTCGTATCCGCACCTTTTTTCATATGGGTTTTTTTTTCTTTGTCTCTTTTTGTCGGAAAGATCGTGACAATGAGGTTAATTTGATAGAGAAAAGAATTGAAAAATGCACAACGGTATTAGTTGTGCATTATTAATCAAAATTTTGATTTAGGTGAGTTTCTTAATATAGATCTTTGATCCTATTAACACACAAATGCACCAGTTGACTTATCGACATAATCGCAAATAATTAAAATCGTCAACTTGTCGCGAACGATTTATCACGATCTTAAGGGAAGACGTCTTGATGAGAACGCCCACGACTGGCACGTTCACAATTACCGGATTAATCTGGAAATTATGGAGCGTAAGCGTGGTGAAGAAATTGGCCTTATATCTGCTCACTACTGGCGCGAATAAATCATTCTCCTGATTCGTTTATGTCGTTTGCATACCATTAATTATGCCGGAATAACGATCGATTTCTTCCACGGGCTCGCTTTTCTCTTTGGAATTAATCGGATTCCGAACGTTCGAGTACACGAGTGACTTCCCCTGGCTTTGGGCTGAGATGCAAAAAATTAAATAAAACAGTAAAATATTAGAAGCATCAAAATATTATAAATATATAAATTCAAACCGCAATAAAACGATATATAGATATTCCTTTTTATATAAATATCTTTAGTATATTTATTATTCATTAATTTCTAATAATTGCAAGAATCTTTAATTTTATACAAGAGGAAGACGATTGCACTCCGGCTGTATCTAATCGATTTTTCGAGATTAAAAATTCGACTTTGTTTTCACATTCCATTGTATCCTGATCTCCACGTTGACAGGAGAATCGCAGCACGATTTGCGCGCATTTCGTTCGCAATGCGCGATTCGCAACCGACACCAGGCGCTGCATAAATCTCCGTAACTATGAGTATCTGCATACGCGCGACTCGCATAACTCTGTACCGGCCACTATTATGCAAATCATCCAGTGATGCTCGACCGCGAACGATAAAGCATTCGCTATACAAATCTTCCATTGTGGATGCGCGTTCTCGGTTCTGGAAGCTACGTAAAAAAAAAAGCAACACGTCTGACGTGCGATCGCGTATAACGAGAAAGCGTAAAGGCATGAATCTTCATCTCTATGGTACGCGAGATTCGCATTTTCAAGATGGATAAGAAGAATTCTCCAAGATCCTTTATAGATTGCTTTGTTCGAAATAATCTGCAAATGTATAAAAAAAGAGATTAAAATTTGTATGCACAGAATTTTGGAATGTTTAAATTTTGGAATCTTTAGGAAATTGAATGAAAAATGTCCGAACGTGTGTGGGATCCAAAAATTAAAGGATTATCTGTTGATAATATTAATGAGAAAAACGCAAAAAAAATAATTTTTTACTTGATTTACAAAGCTTGAATTTACATCCGGTTTCATGCAAATCGCGAATCATATGAATGGAATTTAAAGTGTGCGTGACGTATGCTCGTTTATATATAGCGTCACCGATTTCGGGACGATTACTGGCCTTGAACTTGAATGGGTCCGTGCGTGCCGATGGAATCGATGCCATTGATTTTTTTCTATGCGGCCCGGCAGCTATACATATATATATGTACGTATATAGGGTAGTGCGCGAACAATTCAAAGGTACTCTCAGCATGTATGAGCTGGAACGCTATTGTCCGTTGTATGAAAAAGAACGACTTAGCACTATCTATATCGCAAATACTGTTGAGTCGGTTGACAAAGACGTAAAGGGAATGTAATTGAATAAATCGAATTTACATTAACAATAATGGTAGACGCAAATAGGTTTATATACTTATTCTAAAAAGATTTTCTAGAAACGTACGTGTAGTAGAATTTTATAGAATAGTAATTATTATTTATAACGCGTTTAGAGGAATATAATGATATTCAAAAATTTAATATATTTTTAAATTAAATGTTGGAAAAAAGAGGCAGGATAATAAATTTGATTTTTTCTAATGCTTTAATTATTTAAAATACTAAATACATAATATCAAATATTATAACAACAATTCAGATATATGAAAAGATAATAATTATTTAACAAATATGGTAGCCTGATTTGATGTATTCATTCTATAAATATCCTTTTAAGTATGATAGAGAAGAAATAAAATTCATATGTCATTTCTATACGACGATGTTATCGAAAAACCACCGCGGTATTCTCATAAATGTAATTCATAAAAGAGACGGTCCTGGCTAACAGTAAGGAAATAGATCAAATCAGACTACTCGCGATTCTGCGAATTTACTGCATATTGGGTCGCGTCGTCGTTCATCTTCTGCATATTTTTTTTCTTTTTTTTCGACGGACCCCACCGTCCGATTTCGAAACCGCTGACCGATTTGCTCATGTCGCATCGGTCCTCAAGGTGGAAACTCAAAGGAAGGTAGTTAGTCGTTGGTCAACCCTGGTAATTGCGCGTAACCATGGAAATGCCTGTTTGTTTGGGGTTCCTTCGGTCATATTGGTAAGCGAGGGCTCCGAAGGGTGAAAGGGTAGACTTTCGAGGCTACTGAATGCAAAGAAGGGTTATAAAGGATCGGCCGGAAGTCAAGGACGCATTCGATGACTTTAGGAAACTCGGCCACAATTGCGCAATCCTTCGTTTTTTCTTTGTCGTAAAAAAGCTCACGCATCTGCACAGAACTATGCAAAATAGACAGGAAATATGAATGCATTTACAATTAGCTTTATGAATATATTTGGCTAATAAAAATTATTATTAAAAAAATAAACAATAATAAAAAATGTTTATTATATTAACATATATTCTATTTTGAAAGTAATAAATTTAAATATTGTACAAGAAGAAAAAAAGAGAATAATAATTTTTATATTTTAATGAAAATATCTAAAATTTTATGTTTTAAAATTTATCAAAAATATAGAAATAGAGGACATATATATATATATATATATATATATATATATATATATATATATATAAAGTTGATCGATATTAAATTACTAAAACCCGCACGTGCGTTGTTCATCCAATGAATATCGGTACATCAATCTTTGTCGAGTATCTCGATGCTCGACACACTACATTATATCGTGATTCCTCTTTGCTCGAAATCTATACACGATAGTAAAAGTGTAGAGTACTTGTATCAGAATAAATGACATTAGGAACTATTGTTAAACGGTTCGACCTTTTTGCTAAAATAAAGAATATTATTTTCGTCACATGTAACTTATATTTCGGATTATCGATTAAGTTAATTAATTTTAAAAGTAAAACGTGCGATGCACCCTTCTGTTAACTTCATTCATCTTGCGCTGTTTTGGTGCTGCCCACGCCGCAACGCTTTGACATGCATTTGCTCAGAATAATTTGAACCCTTGTTTAAGTAACCAGGTCAATGCATCGCGTGTACTTTGAAGGCCATCCCTCGAGTTTTCGCACAACACCAAGTAACAAGTGCAATGAATTTAAGCGCCTCGCAATCATGCACAATCGCTTACGCAGATCTTGACGATTCGAGGCAACTAATTTCGCGTTTGTCCTTAAGCATTCGTCGCTTGCTCGCGAGAAGGTATGGGGTAGACGGAACTCGAGGGTGAGAAAGAAAGAAAGAAAGAAAGAGAGAGAGAGAGAGAGAGAGAGAGAGAGAGAGAGAGAGAAAGAAGAGAGACGATAAATTCGAAGGGTAAAAGAAGGAAGTGGCCGAGAGACATGAGCGAAAAAGAGTTAGAAAGAGAGAGCAAGAGAGATAGAGAGACATCGAGAGAAGCAGCACGAAGGGCTGAAGGGGGAGAACGGGACGCGGGGGGGTTGCCGAAGCATCCCCACTCGTTGGCCCATCCGCCCCTGAAAAAAGAGTTAATATTGATCCGTTTTTTTATTTGAGTCACCCCCAGGTTTTTCACCCTCGCTATTTTTTCTTCCCCCGGTCGCAGGGATCGCCGCGGCGTGGCGCGGGTGCGACAGAGACGGAATTAGTGTTTCTATAGCAACTCTCTACCCCGTCCGCTCGTTCGTTCGCTCGTTCGTTCGTTGGTTCGTCCGTCCGTCCGTCCGTCCGTCCGTCCGTCCGTCCATCCGTTCGTCTGTCTGTTCGCTCGTACGTAGAAATTCGCTGGTCCGAATCATCCCTCGCGAACTTGAGTAGATTACAGGGAAAAGCGGTGTAACATCTTACAAAAAAAAATTCTCGTCAAAGAAATCGTGAAATGCACGCGTGCCGAGATGAGCACGTGTATATATCAAATATGTCTAGATTACACCTCGGTCTGTTTAATCTCTGGTCGATTTATTCTCTTAAGGAAAAAATTTAGCCGAAGAGAACTCTCGAACCGGTATTGAAAATAAGCTTCCTTCCTCGAATTAATTTTTTTGATTAATTTTAAGAAAACTTTAATTCAGTAGAGTCTTAACTTGAGATTTAAATTATAAGCTTCGAAAATTGGACCAATCTTGGGATCGATCAAGATCGCTCAAGTTAAGTACAAGCTTACGCTTCAATAGCTGAATATATATTTTGTTACTTGTTATACCGCTGAAATATGAAGACGTTTGTCGCTTTCAATCCTTTATCCGTACTTTCTTCGGAGATACATAAGAGCCTTTGTACGCGACGATCTACAATATATGTAGACAGATACGAAATGTAGGTAGGTAGATACATGTCCTTTCTACGCAAACGATATCGGGCCAGAGTTAAATTCACCCCCAAATCAGGAAATATGAAGCTCCGATCGTGCGCTCGTATATTCTTGGAAAAGGGTCGGTAGTACTTTGGAATACCACTCTCCGGCTGGTAAGTCGATGCATATTTCAGAGGCCCGGCCACGGTTTCTTCCGGAATATGCTCTCGGCGTAGCGCCCTTCTACCTCCTCACCCTTCTACCTACCCACGCCTTCTTATTCCTTTGCATTCCCTTTGACCGGATCCCTCTAATAATACCCTTTTGCCATTCCCGTAGCCTGGAATCCGTTTAATACTCGCGATAACAGGTCCGCTAAGAGTGGGTTAAGGACGATACAAAGAAAAAGACAAAGATCAGGATCAGACATTGCAAATAAAAATGCAATATAAAATGATGTTTTCTTTTTCCATATTTACGGTTATAACTATTCGTAGCTAAGAAAAATAATTTTAATAAATTTTGTACAAAATCTTCATACAATATTGAAATAAACTGAAATCGACGGTCCAAATGTCATTCTTTTTTTATGTCGAGAATATTCAGGTAAACTTGATATTGAGTCTGTATTAAAGATAAATAAAAAATATATTTTTATATACAGAAGTAGAAAAAAATTTTAGGGTATAGTAAAAGTAAAAATCAAATAAAGTAATATAGATATAGTAATATAATATAAAAAATAATTTACGTATTTTTAGCCAAAAAAACCTAACATGATTTGTGGAATGTATCCTATATAGCAGATCTTTTCCAAACCAAACTAAATTGAGACGAACGGGCCGAACTCCTTCACGTGGTCTTTTCCGCGGATGCTCAATAAACTCGATAAAAAAGTCAAACAAGGCCGGTTTCATCGCATCACATAACGACACTCTTTTGAGCGAAAAATGCTTCTTAAAGAGCGTCGGTGTCGGCATAGTGATGTTACAATCGCGTAGGGGTTGCTCTTACGGGGGTGGGTCTCGTGGGGCTTGGCAACCCCCTGCCCGCCGATGTCACCTAAGCGCGCCGAGCCTTCGGATCGTTCGAATCCTTCGCTTTACGACGACAGGGATTACTTTTACGTCTAACCTAGTGGCAACCGATGCCACTTTTTGTGGTTACGTGACTGCTTAGCTAACTCGTTGCACTTCTCTAGCGTTTAGGGGGTTGTTCTTCGAGGTAGTTCAACTCAGTGCCGCAGAGTCATCGATATCTTAGCATCGCGACAACCTCTCTCTACACAAATATAGAGACAGTCGATCGATAATCCTAAAGACAGTCTAAAATGACCGTCGCTGACTATTAAAATTATAGTCTTTTTATCATAAAAAATTTATAAAGTACATTGTATGAAATACGATGCGCTGGTGATAATGTATAGGGTGTATATCAGAGAAGCCTGTATTTTATAACTATAGTTATAGTTTGTCATATTAATTTTTTTATCCGTCTACAAAGGTCGCGTGACAGGTATAAATAGTCGAAAGTATATATTTTCACTTTTAATTTTAAATTAATTTTAAATTAAATTTTCGCCTTTATTGTAATAGTGTTGCAATTTGGTTAAGATAAAATGTGTTAATATTATATTATAGCGTAAAATTTATTATTTATTACTATTTATTATTATTAATTTATTACTATCAAATTTAATTAGCAAGCAAGAAATTTTATTTCTAGAATATACAAAATGTACGACCAGAATAAACGCAAGTATAAAATTGTATCAATCGTTGATCTCGAGTACAAATTATTGCTTTATATTTGTGTGCTATTTCCGTGTCCTGAGGAAACACGTCGATATAAACGGCTACAACAGGATTACTAAGATGCCAATGCATTTTAGGGAAACGTTTATTTTGTATATTATTAGCTCCCTTTAGAGAGAGAAGTTCTCGGGATATATTTGGTCCGACTATTTTATGGCCGACCACTCACGAACGAATTCATTTAATGTTCTGCGTTTTCGGTTTTAGTAGATCCCGAAAGACTACTAACTATTCTGTGGCACCTGTCACTTGGAAAGGTGAGTTTCGCCGGGCATTAGCAGAGTAAGATGATGGGCCGATAAGTCGCGCGTAGACATAAAGATAGAGGAAAGCAGGTGAAAACCGGAATAGTCTCGGATGAAAGTGTCCCACAGCGACATTTAAATCGATCGCTATTAATATATTTAGTACGTGTTTTTGTACGAATAAAGTACGTTTTCAATTTGCATTAGTATTTCTTGACAAAATTTATCACGAATATCATATCAAGAGGCATCGATTCGAAGTAATCTACAGTAGTGTGATGTAAATTAGAATTTAGAAATCATCGTAAAAAAAAAAAAAAAAAGCGAAAGTGAAAGCTGTCACTATAATTATTTTTTAATAACATAAATGTAATAGGGCTGCTTTCATATATGTCCGCCACCTTCGTTGTCGAAAGCACCTGCTGCTTCTCCGCGACGAAAAGTTTTTCGACGAACACCGGGTTTAATACCCAGCGATTTTTTAAGCAGTGGCAAAAGGATTCGCCATATGGTACCTTGATCGGATGGACGCGCGCCGCCGCCGCCGCCGCCGCCGCCGCCGCCGCCGCCGCGAGAATCGAGCAGTCGTGTCTCGAGAGCCAACGGTGCTTCGAGGAACGAGGGCCCATTTATTTGGCGTGTGCTGTATAATTAGGACTCGAGAGCTGGCCACACGGGTGAGCTTATTGTCCGTTCTTTTTTTCCCCCGATCTGTGGAAAACGAGTTTTGGAAATATATTACGGGGCGCCGTGTGGTCGGCCGAATTCGAGCTGCGCTTCTCTGATACTTCCGCAAATACCTGGCTCACTAAGGAGGACTGGAAAACGATTTCTTTTATCGATAAGAAGGGAGATAGGAAGTTAACAATTCTTTTTCTCCTTCTCTCTCTCTCTCTCTCTCTTTTTATATTTTAAATTTAAAATGTTTGAAATGTTTTGAAATAAGATAAACGAGTGTGCGTGGCGGCAATATCAGAAATGAGTTGACGACTCTTTCATGGTCTCGACATATGTTGTCGAAAATAGTTGGTTTCTATAAAATGATGAACCATTTAAATATAGGCTTTCTCGAAGTTTATAGAATGTAAAAAGAAAACAAGCAAGACTGCTAGAACTCTAGATAGTGGATTATGAAATTACCACGACTCTATCGATGATACTTATTGTTAGTTTAATTTTTTCTGATCTGAATAATATCGTCTTTCTATTTATAAGAGAGAAAAAGAGAGAGAGAAAGAGAGAGAGAGATCGCATTCTAGACAATATCGTCGAGCAGAAACAGCTTCTTCAGAAAGACAAACTTTTTTTGAATTAACACACATGCGCGAATATTTGCAGGAAATAACTTTACACGCGCGCGCGTAGCACGATCACATATGTGCTTTAAAACCGGCGTACAACAGTCCACCCCCCCCAGGTGAGTCACCCTTTACAAGGACGCATCGTACACCCCGTCGTGGATTTCACGTAATTTTGGGTTTCACCGGTAAATGGTATCGCGTTTCTTGGGACGCACCGTCGGATTGGCGCATTGTCAACCGACAGGGGCCACCTAAGGCCCCCGGGTGGTGTGGTACTAGTCTAGGATCCCTTTCAGCCTTCCTTCTCCGCGGTAGCACGCGCGCTTTGCCTCCATAAAGGAGCTTTTTTTTTACCAGAAAGACAAAAAACAAGGAACGCTGAGGCAAAAGCGGAAAAGGGGGAGCGTTAACCCTCTTCTCTCTCTTTTCCTTCCCGCCTGCATCCTTTTCGCTTTTCAGAAACGCGTGGCGTGGCACACGACGCCATTATTCTTTCGCCTCGTCTTCGTTTCGAGGCAGCGAGAAAATTTATGATGCATTCGTTGTGTTGCATTTCGGGGAAACTCATCATCACATGCGGCTATGCTCATGGTCGCTCATAAGGACAAATCTTGATCTCAATGATTTATGATGCGTAGAATAATTGTCCTAGACACAAGGAACAAGTACCTGACATCTCGTACAAAAAATATATTATTATGTCGTCATTATTCTATAATTGACAAAACTTGAATTGCATCAGAGGCAAAGCGTAATTTAATATTAGACGTTTGAAATTAACAATAAAATTGATTGGTAACTCTCTGTATATATAATGCGGTAAAATTTTGAGAGTTAATTAAGTACATAAAAATCAAAAAAGAGATTTTGAGAAGAATAATATAAACGAAATACGCCGGACCTTCAAAGTCTTGTAGATTTAGTGAGATATAAAGTTCGCGTTGTGGAATTAAACGCGCCATTACACGCGAGGACGATCACAATCGAATTTGTGTATATTTGTAGCGGTACTTCAGGTAGCGACGTATAAACCCCGGGGACCCCGTGCGTTTTCCCGGATTCTGACCCCAAAACAGCTCAACGACACTCAATGCCGCCCGTCCGTTCGCTTTGTCGCGTGCTGCCAGACTTTCTTGACATGTTGGCATAGTTTTTGACAATGGAGCCAATGCTGCGAGAGTAAATTCGTACGCCCGCGTACTATGCAACGAGTATATAACGAAGATTCTCCTTGATTCTTCGTATTGAATTTAGTGTCTTACTTTTACCTTTCGTTCACTTCTCGTGGAAAAACTAATTATAAAAAGCAACAGTTCTGGTAGCGGGAAGATTAAAAGTTGATATTAAAATGTGTAGTTATGAATATTTCACATTACAAAACGTTATGATCAAATAATAAAATAAAAAAATGACGCTTATTGAAAATACATTTTAAAATATAATATAGTACCCATAATTCCCATATAATTATAATAGTATCCATGTGATCATATAATATAAGAAAAAAATGAAGATACATAAATAGAAAAATTCTATATAACACATCATACTACAGATAACGAATATAAATATTTACATCAATATTTATAAATTCAATATTTACTGAATTCAAAAGTGACGAATTTATAAAAATACTACAGATAACGAATATAAATATTTACATCAATATTTATAAATTCAATATCTACTGAATTCAAAAGTGACGAATTTATAAAAATTCTTCTGCAAATGTTGGCCAAATAAATGTTTCTTATTGAAAATAGATTTTAGAATTAGATTGTACATATAGCAGAAAGAGAGAGAGAGAGAGAGAGAGAGAGAAACTATCAGTGTAAAAATCTATATAATACTAAAATTAACAAATATCGATATTTATATATCAATATTATATTTTTACATAGGGAAAAATGTTTCTTTATATTTAGTATGCATATGACTTATATTTGTTTCACTAAAATAACATTATTTTATTGAATAAAAATATGATTGTTTCGTTACATTAAATTATACTATGTGACGAAAAAAAATAATTATTATTTGAAATATAATTCAAATAAAAGCATTGTTTGTTTCAATTAACTTATTATTTGTTTGTTTGAAACAAAAATGTAATTATTTTAAGTCGGAGAAAAAGTAATATTTTTTCAAAAAATATTTTATTTGAAGTATAAACATATATGTTTTTTGTAAGTTTAATCGTATTTATTGTTAATTCAAACATTAGTTTGTTTGGACTATTCCAATAATCAAATTTCTTTGACTTCGACAAAATTTATTAAATTCAAAGAAACATTTTTCTCTGTGTAAAATTCTAAATTTGTATCGAATTTTATAAATGTCGAATTTATAAAAATCATTCTCCGAATGTCTGCTAGATGTGTGACCAAATAAAATCTTATAAGGTAAATATTGGTCTAAATATACGGATTATCTACACAATAAGATTAAATTATCTAGCTTAAATAAAAAAAGTAAAAAAGAAAGACCAGATTATGGCAAATAAAGGAGTTAAAAAAATGAATATAAAATTAAAATACGCGTGTGGATTCTCAAGAGACTGCTTTTGATCTATGAATTCAGACTGAATCGTCCGACTCGATCCGCTGCATCTGCCACGTGCCCCCATATTACGGCATAATGTGTCACTGTGCCACGGTCGCGCCACCCCTCTCTTCAGCCCTTCGGCGACGCCTGCAGCTTCACCCGTCGCTCGATCGCGCGTGTATGGAATCCTAGATTTTGGAAACTCGGTGGCCCGAATGGCACAGCTGAATGCAGGTCGCACTGGTCCTCCTAAATCGGGGAGGAAACGCGCCGGGGAGGATAGAGGGAAACGGTTTTTCAACATGTATGCCCCTGCAGCCATCCCCTTCGGCCGCTTTCGTTACCCCGCGATATCTCTTCTCTTCGTTTTCTGAATCAACGAGCGAATCCATGATGCAACCTCGGATGAGTCGTGAAAATATTGTCGCTTTTGTGCTTGTATCCGCGACACTTTATCCAATTTCAATGCAATGGTCCATCGAGAAATATAACAATACCCCTTAGTGATAATGTTTTATCGATGACTTTGAGAAATCCACAAAATTTTGAAATATGAAATCTTCACAAATGTATAAAATATTTCTCTCCTCCTAGAGCTTTGCGATGATAATTATATTCAATAATCTAAAATTAAATAATTAAATTAGAATAAAATCGTGGTAAAATAGGATGTCTAATGTATAAATTTCATTAAATTTAACTTCGCAACGGTAAAATCATTCCTAAAATATTTATCAGAAACTGACAGTTGCTTAAATTAAATAACTGAATGACTAAATTAAATATATCTATTTAAAATTTACATATATATATATATATATATATATATATATGTATATTAAATATTATATATATATATATATATATATATACACACACACATTTTCTTGACATAAATTTATCTTTCGAATGAATAGTTTGTTAAATAATTATGTACATATATTAAAATATATAATAAATATATAATATACATATAATAAAATCTAAATTCTTATCGTGTGCAGGGCAGGTGCCGAATAACGAGACTCGAGAACGATTAAACAGTGAGATTTAATAATAAAAATAGTCTGACAGAGCAGTCAATTCATGGAACATTCGATAATCGTTTATTAATGCGTGATTGCAAAGATCGGGGCATGAAATTACGAGTAAACACTTACAATACAAAGAATTCTTCTTTCGTCAATTCTTTCTCTTATTCACAATAGGAATTCAAAGTTGGCAGCAATGCAGTAATAATGATAATATTACAATAAGTATTTTATTCTCTAGACGCGCGAATTACTTACAAAACGATTTATATCATATTTGTACGAATGATATACTTCTCTCTATAATATTCGCTATTCGTCACTCTTTTTTTATTTCTTCTTGCCCATTATCTCTCTTTTTATCTTATTTATAGGAATATTATTTAAAATCAGTCTTGTGGTTGAGATATATTAGGTGTTTGGTGAGGTAGTGTCAGTTTCATAGTATACGTTCAGTGCCACTTGATCTGTTATTCGCGTTATACGTTGCGTAACAAGCATTAAACGACAATGTACGCTCCATTAATATTGGTATAATATTGGAATCATTGTTGAGGATCCACGATCTGCGATTCACGAAAATCGCCAACAACGATCACCGATAATTAACGACCAGCAAACGTCGAAACGTTGTTCGCGATAAACAATCAAGTGCGCCAAGTGGTTGATACACTCCGCTAAATAATATACCGACATTATTATCTATTACTTCATGAGACCATGTTTATACTCATTTAATCGTAGGCGTAAGGTCTTGTATTTGTACCGTGTCTCGTTTTTCTCGTGCACGAGAACTCGAGCGGACGCGACATGGCTGCATTTTTGCGCGCATGTTTCCGTCGCCGCGAAAAATTGGCACTGTCAAGTGGCGAATTCGCTCGAACTCACGCGCATCGCGATTGGCTGTACAAAATTATATATATAGATATCAACTTAATTACATGTAAATATACGAACAAGTATATACGTAATTATAGGTACATTTCGTCGAGTACTCGAACGATTGGGACACGTAGTACGGTCAAAGATCGACATTATATTTTGAAATTAGACATTCTAAAACTGCTTTATAATATAAAATCTGTCTATTTTCATTTTACCTATTTTAATAGTAAGATCGATTAGTTATACACATACTATTCCCCTGATAGAAAGCTCGAGATATGAAACGTGAGAGTAAAGAGACAAAAATAAATATCAGAGTTTAAATTGTAATAAGTATAATGTACGGCAGTATATTATATGACAAAACGATTAAAAAGGAAGCTAAAACTCTGTATCTGTGAAATTGATTAATTGGTGTTTTTATAAAAGCACTGGTAATTCTCTGTAGAATTGTTGATTATGTTAGTGCGTGTAATAGAAACTTTTCAATTAAGTATATTCAATGATGATTTCTTATATTATAAAATCATATCATCTTTATCAATTTTATTAGTGATAAAATTAAACAATTGATTTTACAATAATCAATGAGAGAGAACATTTATAAAATCCTACGTAATATTATTGTATATATTATAAGAAAGAATTTTTTAATTCTTTTCATTAACACAAATAATCACTGATTCTACAAAGTCGTCAGAGATTTTATAGAATCACCAAAATTAAATTACAGTTTCACCCTAACAGATGCGATGAAAAATTCATGTATGAAAAAAATAGAGACAATCTGTTTTATATTTTAGATATGTTTTTTTGAATAATCCAAATATTTTATGCTGCTATTGAATCAATCCAATCATCCAATTTGTTTAATCAAATTTGAAAAATGTTCTAACTCTAATTCTATTTCTAATTCTTCAGTCAAATTGTTAAAGTTCTATTCCTTTGTCACGTATTAATATATTTGCATTCTTATTCCTTATTTCATTTTAATTTTATATTTTGTTGTACGTCGATCTTTATCCGTACAACGCAATCTCAATTCAAACGCGCATCGTATTAGTACGTTACAACTAGTCGACACAAATATATAATATATGTATACATAGTTTTTGCACGTTAAGAATAAGAGGACAACAACGATAATAATTACGATGGGACAAGCGATAACTCTATGCATTAATATAAGTATAACGACGCGTGGTTTTTTGCCTCGTCGATATCCCAATTTCATCATTGTATATAACTACTGCTTATAAAGAAACAAAATAAACAACAGACTTGCATAAGCATGACTGAAACAGGAACATAAGTTACAAACATCATTAGGAACTAACAATCTTCAATTGTAGGAACCTTTTGAAATCGATATATCTCAAGGTACTGTTGTATTCGATATCGCGTAAGTATAATGTATAAGTATTTGTGTAGAAATCGGATAATATATTAGTTTAAAAGTGTCATAGAATAGGATTTCTTCAACTGGGTAATACATAAAATGTGATGGGCGTCGAATCAAAACTAGAAGCTTTTTGTTCGGTTTTACCTCTTGATCGATAATTATATTTTACAAATCGGCATAGTTGTGTTAGATTTTAGAGTCCAGAATGTGAAAGATATCTTGCATATCTGTCTAAGCACATAGAACGTACTGTGTGCTGAATGACAGTTTAAAAATAACGAATTACTAAACAAATAATGATAACGCAAAGTAAATCAAAGAATCAAAACGAATCTTTTGAAATATATCAGGTACCATAAAGTTGTCAAAGAAACGGAATTATGTTCTCACGATAACTATATATTATATTATATGTATCTTTCTGTACTCCACATTCCAATCGCTCGAGCACCCGATAAAATGTACCTACGATTACGTATACCTGTTCAAAACTTGTCCGTTATATGTAATTAAATTGATATCTGTAATTTCGTACAGTCAATCGCGGTGCAAACTCTGCAACGGCAAAAAATACGGTCACACAAAAATATAGTCACGTTGCATACATTCGAATCTAACGCGATCTAGTCCGCTTCGCGCGTTGTAACTATCGATCAAGAGATAAAATCGAATAATAACGTATTATTCTAATTTTGTTCACGTCTTATGTTAATTATGAATTGAAGGAATTATATAGCAATTCCAGAATATGCAGAGAAAACCTGAGAGTAAAACTGGAGGGAGCAAACCTTCTTCAAAATATATCATTATCTCAGTATAATTTTGGAATATGAATTCAGCACTTTACATGTATATGTACTTTGTATGTCGAAATGCAAGAATACCTTAGGATAAATCAATTCCTAAAGATTTCTAAAGTTAAAAATTGTTACTTCCGAACACTAAGTATTTGTAATTTTGTTTCTGCCGGGACTGCTTATGCAGATCTATTTTTTTGTTTCTTTGTTATTTAAAATCTTATGGAGAAACACAGTATTATATTGAATCTCTATAACAATTATTAATCATCGAATCTCATGGATACTTTCAGATTTCGCGAATGTGCTTGAATGCTACAAATTAATAATTTAATTGTTATCTGTTGTTATGTGTCTCTATATCTGTTGCGTGATAAAAAATACCGTCGGGATGTTTTCACCAGCAGAAGGCTTGAAAATTCAAGAAGTCAGCAATCTTTGAAGATAGATCTTCTACTTTGAATTCCTTATAGTTTATTGTACATAAGGAGAATTATTCTCTCCCTTGCTCCGA
The DNA here is from genome assembly GCF_047496725.1 of Anoplolepis gracilipes. Lineage (NCBI taxonomy): Eukaryota > Metazoa > Arthropoda > Insecta > Hymenoptera > Formicidae > Anoplolepis > Anoplolepis gracilipes. Next base: position 3,507,865 of record NC_132970.1, on the reverse strand, counting down.
ATAGAAGATCGGACTGAATTCACAAGTGTAAGAGTCTTGCGCGCCTTTATCTCTTTTTTTCCTTCTTTCGGTGGGTGACAGATGAACAAATGTACGGTTAAGTGTCGTGACTGAGAACGCTTAACGATTTTACTTGTGGCCAGTTTGCAACAATCGCGAGGCGAAAACCGGTCTCATCCTCGACGGCTAGCGACGGAAACGAAGAGACAACTTACCGGCGCTAAGCGCACGTAAGAGAGTCGCGATTAATCGAAAGCCATCACGAAAGAGTTTCTTTTTTTCAGACGAAAATTTCTACTCCGAAATTTTATTTCGTTGCAGTTTAATCGCGAGAAACAATTATTTATTTCTTGTAACGCAAAAAATTTCGGGTGTTTTTTTTATCACAATATTTAAACGTACATTTTGTTGTTTGTCAAAAGAAAAAAAAGAAAAGATAAAGACGAGTAAAATACAATACTTGTAAATTGAGTGTTTATATGATCTTTTATTTAGGAAGAATTAGGAGATTTCTATGTACAATAAATTCGAGAACTTGAAAATATCCCGACGGTATGCATTCAGCAGAGATAAAGATTAGATTATTGATTTGTAGTATTCGAGTCACATGCGCGAAATCTAAGAGTCTCACAATTTACCAGTGAGATTTGATGGTTAGTTGAAATTATTATGAAGCCATAACAATTTCATATATAACACCATTTCGACAAATTTCAAACTGTTTATGTTACAAAACTATATTGAGATAATGAATTTTTTTTTGTAGAAAGCTTCTGGATCAGATATAATTGTTAGTCATTTACTTTCAAGATTTCTTTTTACGAAACAAGGAAGGATCAATTAATCAGGATCAATCACTATTTTTGTTTTTTTGAATATTATAAATTTTGTGTGTGCACCATGCAACTAATTTTTTTGGAAACAAAATCTATGAATTCTGCCCTATTTATTAATTGTTCATTTCTATATATAAATTGAAAGTTTCGTCTACATAATCACTAAAAAGTCAATTTCTCGCGTCTAATCACGTTTTTTTAAACTATTAAAAAGAACATGCATATTATACGTATTTATCGTTTTTATATCTTATGTTTCTTTGTTTGTGTTAGTTTTAGAAAAAGAAGCCAGTGTTTCATAGATTCGAACACATGTTTGTTTCGTAAGTTTCATAGAGACAACAGATCTATAAAAGTCTCAAAAAGATGTATGCATAAGAAAGCGGAATAAGAATAAAAGCAGGATATATAAAATGACTCTTGAATAGTCGAAACAACTAATAAATATGGCTCTGCTGAGCTCAATGCCACTTTAAAATATGTGGAGAAAGTTAACAGACGGTATATAAAAAAACTTATGGCATGGTGCTTGTCACAAAATTTATAACACATAATAATTTATAACACATAAAAATTAAAAAAAAAAAAAACATTTGTAATAATCATTTTAGATTAAATTAATTCCTTGATGTTTCGTAAAAAGAGATCTCAATAAAATGAAATTTAAAGCTTTAATTAAGAATGCGCGTTAAAAGTGAAAATAAGGAATATAAGAAAAAATTAAAAATATAAGAAAATAAGGAATAGTTAAAATTATACTAAATTCTATTTTATGTGTCGCACAATTTTAAACAATTTTTTTGCTACATAAGCTGCTAAATAAATTGCATAAATATGTAAAATACTTTCTAAACCAGCAAACAACAATACGAAACAATTCGTAAGAAAACGCAATAGTTATCCTTGCGCCTGTCGGTTTTTCTTTATAAAACACTTGAACGAAACAGTCAAAAGATAAACGAGGATAATTTGGCCTACCCGGTATTTCAAGCGATATTCATGACGCAACATGTAGACCTTCTGTTTTCCTTTCTTTCTCTTTTCTATCTCGTTTCATCCAACGGGACGCAAAGACATAGTTTATAACTCGAGATGTTCGTGCTTCTTTGCATCAGAGGAAACTAAATGGATGTCGGGAAATGAGAGTATAGGAGTTTTATTCCAGAAATACGTAACGGGTCTGTATGGAACAAAAGTGCCTAGTGACCTCGAGTCGGCAGAATGAAAAATCTGCATACCACTGTGCGTACATAAATCAGACGCATTGAGTGGCAAAGGTTCTCAGCGAGATACGGCGCGTCATCTTTTTTTCTCGAGGAATAAAAAATGGCGTAAGATCGGTAACCGGTTGCGAAATTTTTCGGCGCTACCCGATGTATCTCATTGCGCGAAAAACTGGTTCGCGCGAAAGACGCACCGGCTGAGAGGAGGCCAACTAGCACAAAAAACTAGAACTCTTTGAAGGGGATTGTTGACGGGGCCGGCTGTGCGTGTTCGGAGGATAGCAGGCGGAAATTGGAGAAGCAAATCTCGATTATGCGAACCTTATTCTTTGCGATCAAGATGAAACTGAGAAGTAATGGAGGTGGAAATCGGGCTTGAATTTTAAATCGCTCGGACACTAGACGACATGATCAAGATTTTTTAGTTTGCTTAACCCGATAGGGATACCGTCCCTCAAAGGAATTAATATCTGTAGACTTTTTTGTCTCTAGAGTATTTATCTTTTAACTGTACTGAAGTACTGACCATTTTCTAAGAAAAGAACGACAAGCACAGCTATTCGACTATTACGTACCCTTGCATTGTCTCGCGCATTTCCGTCGATTTTGAAAGATTTTCATTTTATATATTTATGCGATTTATGTAGTATTCGCAAAAAGAATTGCGCAAATATTATTGTATGCATTTAGTTCAGCAAATTGAAGAATCGTGATCGTCGTCCAAACTTCAAAATTCAAAATTTAAGAATACAATAGGAGGTAGATGCGGGAAAGCGATTACGGGATACCTTTCTCTACCTGAAACTCCACTAAGAGACTCCACTTGATCAGCGTTAGGGCTTCCTTGCTTGTCGCGATAATGGTTGTCGTTTTGACGTGGCACGAGTATGTCTCAGGAACAGGTTGGCCTCATACTTTTCGTCCTCTTGTTCGGGACTGCTATCTTTGCTGAGGCTATGACTTAGCGACGAATCATTGCTGCTGTTGGAGTAATGTCTACGTGTCCTGGACATGGATAGATCCTCGGGCTCGGTTTGCTCGGGTAGAACGATCGACGGTCCCGGAGGTTGAACGTTCGAAGGCCCGGGTAGATTCAGCATCTGCGCGGCGATGTCGACTATCGGGCTGGGTAATGGACGATGCGTAGTCGACCTCCTGAGAATTTCCTGGGCGGAGTGCGAGATATTCTCCAGTTCTTCCTGCTCCTCACCGTCGATGTCAATATCGTCGTTCTCGTCCGGTTCGAACTCTTGCGCTTCGTCGACACCGTTACTGTCGCCGTTGCATCTGTGCTGATGCAGATGATGTCGTCTTCTGAATCGTCCATGGCAATTTTCGCATTCATAAGGTTTCTCACCGTTGTGTACCATTACGTGAGCTTTCAACTGATTCGAGTCGCTGAAACGGTTGTTGCAATGCCTGCAAAGATACGGGCGCTCGCCCGTGTGTACTCGCACATGACGGCGGAGATTCGCGACCTGGACGAATCGTCGCTGGCAGAATTTACAGCAATAAGGTTTTTCGCCTGTATGAAGTCGCATATGTGTTTTCAGATGATGGTCTCGAGTAAATCTGCAAAAGATTTAAATCATCGATCAAATTTATGATTTAATTCTAAAGGCAATAATATATAGCATGCAGAATGTTTTTTCTTCAAATAAATTTTATTTAGAATAATAATCTTTCTCGAAAAAATTGCCATCTTTCTATTACGAAGAAAAGCAAGACTTGCGATTAACTCACCTTTTATGGCATACCGGACATTGAAAAGGCTTCTCGCCAGTGTGCGTGCGCTCGTGATTCTGCAGCACATGTTTGTAACCAAAACCTCTCTTGCACACGTTGCAAATAAAGTTTTGTTTCTTATTCTTCTTCTCTCCTGTCTCAGGACTGATGGTTGGAGATCCTGTCTCGGAGTTGACAATTTGAGTTGAAGATGGTTCAATATTAAGTTCAGCTACACCTTGCAATGCAGTTTGCTGGTCGACGATTGGTTCTGCGTTTAACGATTGATTCTGTGTTGGTTTTCTCTTCCTTCTGCCACCTTTTTTGCTGCCCGATACATTGTTGTTGTTATTGTTATTGTGATTATTATCGTCATCATCATCGTTGATACTGCTGCTAGCGGCGGTAATGTTGAGGCGTTGAGACGTGGAATTGCTGGAAGTGCTGAGAGCCGGTGATACTACGGGCGATAAGTGAACGGAGGAGGGCGGTGGAGATCCGGCCGGCTGTCTTCGCCAATCTCGCGGATCAATGAAAATATTCTGATTGAAGAATGACGAAGCGGCGGCTAAGCTGTGTAAGGTAGGAGGAAGTCCTGCTTTTATCAGAGCTTGTGTAGTAAGAAAGTCTTGGTTCAAAGCCGATAATCTTGCCACCGATCTTGACATCGATTCCGGATATAGTGACACATTATTGTTGAACGGTTGTTGCTGCTCGGCGTCTTGCATCATGCTCAAGTGTTGATTGATCAGGAATCCTGAACTCAATAAAAAAATTATTTGTTATTAATTGATGAAAATTTATGAACATTAGTGCTTATGGAACATTAATGTTTAAAATTAAACTACAATAGAAAACTTTCGTTATTCGTTATCTCATAAAAATATAAATGCGGTATAATTTGACACATATTGATTATATTTCTTGGTACATCATTATAGTTAGAATATTTTAGCAGAATTCGCGGCCACTAAAGCTAAGTAAATAAAATGTATTGGAGAACTAATGGTATGACCTATGAATCGAAACATCTTCCTCCTCGCATTTTCTTTCCTTATTAGTTTTCCGCGTGCGCTTCTTCTTTTCTTTCTATTTTTCTCTTTCCTTTACTCTCTCCCTCTGTTTCTCTCTTCCCTACCACTTCTGACGTGCGCTCCCACACATGTCGCTCGCACGTGAGGTTACTGGATCCTCCTCCATTCACTCACACTCCCGTACACGAGAGTTCATTCATAAGACTCCGACTATTCACGTACGCGTGTACCGCCTCTTCGACTTCGGGCCAACGACTTTATCAGCAAACGCTCACCTTTATCGAGATGTTGCATTCCTAAATTATTAGGCAGTAGCATCTTGTTTCTTTGATTTTTAACGAATCTAATCTAATTTAAATCTGACAGATACACATGTTTAAAGAGAGGGAAAAAGAAAAAGAAAAAATATATATTATAGATTAAAATCTATTGTACTCGTGTGTGTATATTCATATCGAAATTTATACAACATGACAGATAAAAAATATATTCCACAAAATAATTGAACGTATAAAAATTTGCAATCGTAATAATGTATTGTATATAAAAGTATGATGTGTAAAAATATAAGTCTCTAAGATCTTACAAAATGTAAATATTACAGCTGCTAATCTTATTGTTAGAAATATTATATCTTTACATTATATTTCTTACATTATATATATTATATCATAGAATATATTTTTTTTATAAATCGTACACGTTATTTTATGATCGAGACATTAAACGCCATCATATATATTAGAATCTGCTGCAAGTCTTTTTTAAAAACTGTAATCATACTTTTTATTATTGCACACAAAAACATCATAGGAGGTCACTTTTAGCGACTAATATTTAAATTTGGTATAATATTATTTATAATATTTAATAACGCAATATTTTTAAATGTATTGAATATCTAAAGATATTCAATAAAAACGTGATTAAAACGTACTTTGATAAGCGTTCGAAGGCTATTAAAGCGAAATATTTAGAAAGTTTAAAGATATTCATAACGAGGTAGATTTAAATAAGAAAACGATAATCAAAATTTTATACTCGATCGTCACCAGTTAATAGATAATTAATAGACTATTTAGAAAGTCAGCGTCATCCAATCAATAATGCGTACGATGTTTCTTTCTTTTTATGCTTCTCTCTTTTTTTCTACCCCAAAATTCTCTTAACGGCGACCGAGATCCTTACAGCCTATCTTTCTTGACAGCCGTTTCTTGGCAACGCGACGAGAAGAGTACCGCCTCCGCTCGCATCCACCCCCCTAATTGGTCGCAACCCTTGTAGTTTTATCCCGAGTCTTTCCTCTTGGAAACCTTATTAGAAATTAGATAGTTGTACATTAATCTATATCTATATTTTTGTGTTCTACTAACCGACTTTATTTTAAAATAATCTGTAGACACACGTGCACTTGCATAGTATTTATAATAAAGAAATACAGCTTACAATAAGGCATTGAATAAGTAAAATATATTTAAACGTAATAAATAAAATACAAACAAAGTAATAAATGAAAGAGATTTATGTGTTCAAATATTTATGTAACCAACAAGTTAAAAACATAAAATATTTTTTTATAGTCTTATCCTAACAATAGGTAAGGTTTTGAAAATCCTTACGGTTTTTACGGTTTCAATAATGCTTTTTCATGGTTTCAATCCTTTTTTACAGATGTATTATCGTTAGTTATTACCAGTAGTCAAAAAAAAACCTTGAACGCTTAAAATAATGGGAAATCTTTTTAAACTCAAAATATTTTATTGTAAGTGGTTATTTTATTGAGGTTTTTATTTTTTTCTTTGAAACTCATAAGTCACAAGTATCTTCCCTACCTAACCGTGACATTTAGAGAGTTGTTGGAAACCTTTACCTTGTAATTTATATATACATACATATATCTTTCAATTGACTTCGAGAAAAATATTGTACCTAGAGACATTGTAAGATCTCACACACGCGCGCACGCGTGCAATCCCACAAACATTAATATAATGTCCGTAAATATTATATAATATCTAGCATCCTTGTTTGTCAAGAACATTTTGCGTAATATAATGAATTAAAATGATTAACGATTTAACAAGAGTAGGTTTGTCGAGTTACGAGAGGGTGGTTAAAAATAATGACGTGCCAAGCATTCCGAAGCAATCGCGAAATCATAACAAGTTTTATCTTTTTCCGACATTACTTTCTTTGTTTATCGTCAAGAGATTTCGCTAGTCTCTCTGAAGCTTATCGATGTTTACAATGTGTCACAACGTACGTGCGTTGTGTCGTCGTAGGCGCTTTTAGATTCTGGCAACGCGCCAGAAGTCGCGCGCTCGACTCTTAAGAAACTATGAAATTGCTCCCTTTTTGCCTTGTTATTTCCTCTCTCTTTCTCTCTCTATCTCCCTTTCCCTATCTCTATAAATGTTAAGACACAAATACATCATCTATATTTTCGCATTTATTAAAAGCCAATACTCGTAAGATTCCTGAATAAGAGTAAAAAAGAAAAAGGAAATCACAATTTTTGAGATTGGTGTAACAGAATTCTGATATCTCGTACGGCGGATGATTTTCATTGAATTTTATCGATGATATTATTTGAAATAATAAGAATTAATAGATCTGAAGTTTCTTGTGGAAATGAAACAAAATGTTAATGATCAAACGCATAAAAGAACTAGCGTAGAAATAGTAATAAAAGAGAATTAAATATTGATGCTCTCAATAAAAAACATATCGACATATATTATATATTAAATACACAACAAATATATTAGCTTAACATTAACATGTTAAATACGAAAAACAAATGTTAAGAATAAATAGGTCAATGTATCTTCGAAAATAAGGATATGTTTTACCCGATCTTTTCCCTGTTCATTCGCACCTACACGCATAAATTGTTAATTAAAGTACCTGCGTAAATATGCGTCCCGTGCAAATAGGACAATGCCATGCTACAATCCATGCGACGAGCTTTCTTCACTTTGACACTCCATCCACTCTTTCCGAGCACAATATAATCACTTGTAACGATACCAAGGAGATCTCGAGAAGAAAGCGCAAAATATCAGCGCATAATTGCGACGCGATTAATATGAATAAATTAAAAAAGTCAATAACAATTGCTATGCTTTATTAGTTTCTCGGTATTTTTCTCTTATAGAAAACAAAATATTTTTTTATAATTTACACGGTAAACTTACTCCGACGATTGGGAAACATCCAATGTACAGTAAGGCCGATAATGGCCGATACCACCGCGAAAATATCCCGTAAATATGTTTATTATTCAATCACTATCTACTAGCAGAGTATAAACAAGCGGAGCCAAGCTCCGATCACAAAATTGACCGACAATGTCGGTCGACGATGTCTACTCTGGGCTGACCTAACCCAACACTAAGTGACAACCGACGTGCGGCTCACTAGTATAGTCAAATATTCCCCCACCCTTGCATGCCCCGGTCAACCCCACTACTCTCTCTTTCTCGTCCCCCACCAAGTATCGTGGCGCGCTACCCTCTCGAATCGCAACCCCGGATGCGCGAGTCGCCGAAACGTTCTTTGCTGGGGCGCGGGTTAGCGCGCGTACGAAGATGGAGTACAGAAGGGAAAGCTAGAAAGGAAGGAAGGCGGGGAAGGGTAGAAGGGGTGGGACAAGAAAAGAATGACAGTGGCCAGTCGGGTGAGAGAGAAAAGAAAAACGGACTAGAGGGTGAAAGAGATGTTGTTACGTAGAAAGAGCAAGCGCGCGGGCGAAACGTAGAAGGGGAGATTCAAGAGAGATGCAGAGTGAACCTGTGACCATGATCTTTAAGGATGGGGGTTGGTGCGTACGGAGAGCGCACTTTTTCCTCGAAGAGGGAAAGAGAGAGATAGATAGAGATAAGGGAGGAGGCAAGGAACGAACAATTGCTGAGACTCAAACGAGAAATGAAAGAAAGAGAGAAGAAGAGGCGGAGAAAAGAAAAAAAGGAAATGTATACAAAGAAGAAAAACAACAATGTGTTTTGGCAGAGTCCGAAAAATGAACGGTCAATCGCATACGTTTTTTTTTATAAACTGAGAAAAAATGGAAAATAGAAATTGATTAGATTTTCTGCATTTATGATTATCTTTCATTAACAATTATTCCAATGTTCAATTCAATCAGTTTGATTGTGTTGTACTCGTGTTCCTCGAGCAGTTTCTCATTTCGCGATACAGATGTATTTGCGAGAGCATGTACATTTGTTATTCTATGTTTGCTAAACTACCGTTTGTGCAATATTGACAGTTCTGTGTGTGCGACGGCGAGCTTTTTGCAAAAGTTTGCTGCAGCTGTCAATATTTTAAAAGCGGTCGATATAAATTGTACGCGGCGATACATCGCGTCTGGAAAGTCTTCGGGGTTGAGCGCAAGTATCATATATAACATCGTGTATAAAGTGCATCGATCGATAAAAAAAAGGATGCAAAAATAGAATCACCAGTACACGATCGTTATCTCCAGCAAATGATTAACAGAATAATTATATAAAATATCGCAGCAATAGCAACCGCTTCTTTTTTTGGTTTGCAAATTGTTTAGCAAATCTTGACTAGGCCTCTTATTAAACGTTTGATAATGTTTGAAATTGCAGTTTTCTTATAAATTTTTAAGATCTGGATGTTAAAGTTTATATAAAAATTTTTTCGATATGTCTTGTATAGAATAAATAAACTTTATGTAGAACAAGCAAACTTTCAAGTTTTTGCATAACTTGTACTTCTTTTATAATATAAACGTAATTTTGTCTGTTAAAGTTTTATTTCATTTATTATGAATGATTGTCTCAAAATAAAAAAAATGCAGAAATAATGAAGACTCAACATTATATTTTATAACATAAGGCATTCTATACAATGTGATGATAAGTGACTACAGAAGTAAATATAACAAAAAATAAAGGATGGATGACGATAAGAGCCTTTTTTTCTATATCTATTTATTCATTAATAAATAACTTGATAATTATATTTGCAAACTATACATACAAACAAACAGATATGATTATCCCATAAGAACAATTTTATTCACTTTATATAGTCCTCCTATATGATGATACACTGCATGTAAAATCTACTCGATACAGTTCCAGATTTTCCTCTACAAACGGAATCCGTTCGCGGAAACGCGCCCTCCGCGGCAATACGGTTACCCCCGCGGGGGTCGTTCTCATTCGAAACATAAGGGGGGAAGGAGGGCAAAGGTGCACACACGCGTGCAATCGTGTTCTCCCGTTCTCTCTTCCGTCTCACCTGCTCGCGAGCCGGGCGTGCGCAGCGCGTGCCTGCAGCCGAGAATTCACGTCGGAATCACCATCGCACACGTTCGGTCGCGATAAAAAAGTGGAAGAATGCCCTTCGGATCCCCTGTGCGTATACTGGGTGTCACGCATGCACGCGCGAGATCGAGAGCGCGCGCGCGCGCGCGCTTTTCCCGTGGCACGGGCGGGATCCTTTACAGAAATTTATCATTAGTCAGTTAGTGATTAATTACATAATTTGAATAGTTTAATTACTAATGTGCAGTAATTTCGAGTAATTCAATTACTGAGCTTCTAGCAATCATAAGCACTTCAATATTAAAAGATTGCAATGATTAAATACTCTGTCTTAATGTTAAAATCATTATTAAAATATTGAAGTATTGATAAAGTACTTATCCAAAATACTGCTAAGAATTCAATACTGAGATAAAACACTGGCATTAATATTTCAATATTCAATTTTAAAGTCATGTGCTTGGGATTGTATATTCGCTTATCGCTATGCGACTCCTATTTAAGTTTTGTCATGAGCAACTATAAAGCATGCAAAATGCGGCTAATAAAATTATAATAGACTATTTTTATCAGTTTAATTTCTTAACCATATACAGGAGAATTCAGATAATCAACTCATTTTTGAAAAATGGGACAGAGAAATATCTGGATTTATCAATAATTCTTAGTATTTTATTAATATTAGTAATTTTGCCAAATATTTCAATCAGTGCTTGGACCAAGTACTAGCTAAAAATTGCGGAAATACTGCCGGTATTTAATTACTCTATTTTTCTTAATGATTTGCAATATTAAATTTTCGTAAAGGAATGATGTGCACACACATACACACACACACACACACATACACGTACGCACACCGCCACACGTCATTCCGACACGACACACGCATATGTATGCACACATAATGCTCGTGTACGCACGGTGGTGGCCCGACGCACTCCACACTCCACCCTGTCAGCCGCCTGTCGTCGCCGTGAAGACAAAGATGGAGATTTGTACGAGCCGGTGAGAGAAACAGAGAGAGAGAGAGAAAGAGAGAGGACGTGAGAGAAAAAAGAGGCGAGAATAGAGAAACAGGAAAAAAGCCAAACGGGAATCGAGAGGAACGGGATTCTAGGGCGATTGTCGAATTAGTGAGTCGACCGATCCACAAGAGGCTTTTTTTTTCGTGTTACCAAAAATATCTCTCTTTTTTTTCCTTTTTCTTTCAAAAAACGCTGTGCGTTTATTTGCGTTTGCAGATGCGGCGGAGAGTCGAAACGCATGTTGACACCAGAGTCTGCAGTATGATGAGCAGACAATGTCTACGCGTACATTTTTAATATATATTAATTATTATTATTCATATTATCATTTTATTCACATGTATCGTTCGGATATAGTAATTTGAAAAAATTATATATCTTTGCCAAAATTGATATTAAGAACCAGTTTAATTATTTGCGGAGTAATTTACCAAATCGTTCTCGTCGATGATGATTTTCGGATCACACAGAACGGACAATCGATCGAGAATACTAAACTTTTTTTTTCGATCAATGTCATGCCCTAGGATTTATCGAACTAGGGAAGGCAAAGAGGCGGGATGTTCGAAGAGAGTACGATACAAAAATATTTCGCGTACCTGACAAAATATTGTGTAAAACCACGCAGACAAACAACTCAGCTCGCTATATGACTCGCGAGGGGCGCGAAATGGAATCATCTCGTTTTATACGCGCTTTAAATCATATCGAAATATCCATTAGGCCGTACTAGAAAACTCACTCTCGTCTAACAATTCCCACACAAACATTTGTTCAAAATTAAAATAATGATTAGAATTTATTATCTATTTTATTTCTATAAAGTGTAACGTTTTTACTACTATTTTTACTACTTTTTCACGAGAGGTCTTTAATATTTATTTACTTTCAACTATTTTATGATATCCAATTTGAAATAATAAAGATACAATTAAAATATTAATTGGAAAAATGTTAATTTATAAATAATTAAGTGTATGGAAAAAATGTTAATAAAATGTTATAAATAATTAATTCAATGTATTAGTTTAATCAGTGATATAAAGTTAGTTAGTTTAATTATTGACTGTAATTTCTTTTTCGAAGAAATTGTTTTAAGAATGTATTAGGGGAGGTCACATCTCAAAACATTGACAAAAATATAAATTTTGCAGACTGTTCTATTGTTTCTGAGTATCTATTCTAAATATCTGCAAAACTTAAACACAACTTTTTTAATGTTTAAAGTTTAATATTGACTCTTATCACGTTTTTTAGCACTTATTGACAAATTGGATAAGGAAAAAATATTGTTAGTGAAATAAAAATTTTTACATATATTAGAAACTCTAATAAACATTCATGCAAAACTTGATTTAGATTCACTTACTCGTTTAAAAATTATTTATTAAAAATAGAAAGAAAAATTTATAAGTTATTTATACTAAAAATTGTAGCAAAATACTATTTGTTATTTTATATGATGTGTATGTATGTCTATTTATACATATTATATCTATGCATATGTATATGTGTGCATGTGTTTTTCCTTTTTTTCTTGCAGTTGATTTCAGAAAGTAGACACAATTACAAATTTTTAGTATGATAAATACTGTCATATTTTAACAATTTTTATTTTACTTTGTATTTCGTTATTCATTTCATATAGACTATTAATTATTATCAATCTGTCTACATTATTGAAACAAATAACGAGCGGAAAAAAGTTCGTATTCGGTGAACAAATTTCAATAGTTTATCATTTATCAAATCACAAAAAACATTCAAAGGGTACATTATTAGCAATCATTACAACTTAACCCTTGGCATTTAGGTAAAAGAGCTAAACTAATACTTTCCAGAAGACTGCTATTGTGTCTAAAATGGGGTCTTTAACCCTTTCGTATACCTGCTCTATATTGTATTGTATATTACGGTACAATTAGTGAAGTGGCAAGAAGAAAGTTAAAGTATAACGAATTAAATGCAATACCACTTTGTTTTTACGAAAAAAAAGTAATAATTAAAGATATTAAAATTAATAATTTTTTTCAAATAAATTTGAATAATGGTATTAAAAACAAAATGAGCGTTGTCTTTATCAAGTGTTATAAGGGCGATTTAATTCAAAAACCCAGTGTGTTATGAAAAGTGAAAAAAACATGTGGATCTACGGAGAACTAAAAAGATTTTTAGCATAAATTTAAATTCTAAGTTGTAAAAGTTAAATGCCTTTTTACTTTTTTTTTGTTTTGCTATGCTTTACTTTTATTGATTATGAAATGTGAAAAAATTTTTTTATGATCTATACATAAAACACAGAGAGCTTAAATAATATTTTTTACAAAGTTACAAAATATCAGAATCATTCTTTTGATCTACTAATACAGTTTTAAAAAGTTTGAAAGGGTTACTGGAAGCATCGCTTTGCCTTTTTTGATAAACTAAAACGAAAAAATAACTTGTTATTGCAAGTTATTATAAAACCAAGGTCACATCTCTGATAAAGTTAACCATTATCTAATATTTTTATCATTGTCAGTTTAATAAACACTACTATGTTTTCTGAATCTAGTATTATAGATTTCTTTTTTCTCATATATCTTATATTTCTTTTTAAATCTTATATTTTTCATTACTTCTTCTTCATATATCTTATATTTTTCATTACTTTTTTAATGATTAATATTGTTTAATAAACTCTTGTTAAAATTTAATTCTTTAAGGATTTTTATTCTCGACTCCTATAGTTTTGTAGAATTTTGACAAGCTTTAATTAACATTTATTTTTAATAAATAAAAAACTGTTTCATTAAAAATTAGTAATAAAATTAAGAATCAAGTGTTGCTTATGCAAATGGTCTGTCAAAAGATAAACAATGTCAACGATATGATGTTTTTATAATACTACCTATTTTTTTAAAATACTTTCTTCCGTGATTTGAGTGAGATATAAAAACATCAATTAAAACTTTTTATAAGCCAACTAACAATAAGTGTATAATCCACTATATAAAACTGCAGTTTATTGTTAATTTTCAATCCATCAAGATTAATATTAACTTTAATAATCAATTAATCGAACTGAATGTACTATTAATATAGATAAAAAGGGAACACATTATATATATTCAAATAGATTTAAATAATTTATTTAACTTTTAATAATTTTAATAATTTTATTAACGTTTTTGTGCTGCGGAAAGCTTTCTATCACAAGATATCTCTTTTTCTCAATTCTTAAATATATTTCCTTTTCTCTTAATTAAACAAATATGTATGCTACCATTTAGCCAGAAAAACGGTTAGAGACGGTTCCACGTTTTTATATTTCTTTCTCATTTGTCAACTGAACGATGTCGAAAAAGATACAGATATTCAATGGAATTTTTCTTTACGTGGTCACCTACCGTATGCAGAATTTACCAATCTACCCCGAAATCTGACCGTTGCGCATGTTGAACCACTTTACATAGAGATCGATGCGGATCGTATCAATATCTTGATCTGTAACCGATGAGCGACGGTTGATCACGGTTTTTCGTAGTAGAGACTGATTTGAAAATTTCTCTGTGTCGCTCAAGCAAATTTTTTTCCCTCCGTTTTTCTTCCGCGATCGTTCCAATCAGATATCGAAAGAAAGCGCGCTTTCGAATATTTTTTTCAAGATATTAAAACGCTCTCGTTTTTTTTTTTTTTTTTTTTTTCAGAAGAACTGAAAGTTTTTATATATGCAAGTGATCGCAGGACCAATTGAAATCCGCAAAAGAAGTTGTCAGCTGTTCTTTCTATAATTCGCTTCACTGTATTCCATTTCCAGAATTCTATTTTTACCGAGAGAGTGTTTGGAATGAACAAACTTTCGGGTCGATAATCAGTATGTGACAACACACAAATATATCTTAAATATATTTTCCTTAAGTCTCCTCAGTCTTGTTTACTTCCGATATTACAGTAACAGAGCTCTATTTATCTGTGGACAACGTCAGTCTCTCAATACGATGATATTTATGACGCATCTGGACCACCGACGTTTCGTATGTCGGTGAGATAGAAGCCATGTCAGAAACTTATTACCGAATCTCCTAATTATCGGGTCCCAATACCATTTAATGGCCTAGGCTAATAATAGCGGAGCAGTGCCCTCTTTTCTGCATTAATTCGGTGCTCGCCCACTGGCGAACATGTGGTGTGCGAATAGACTCGAGATGCGGTCCGACACACCAGCTGGTCTAGGAGGAAGGATGTCGGTCTCTCTTTCTTTCATTTTTTCGTCCTTTTACTGACCCTATCGTCCTTGTATCGGCACCGTCGTGGAATTTTGCCCGACGATTATCATGCCGCTCGAAAGAGTTAATTCCATCGAGACACACGTTCAAACTTTCGCGCAGCAAAATACAATTTTTTTCATCTTAATATAATTAGACTTACGCGATAAACATACGTACAATTATTGTTCTATAAGTTCGTATATCCAACAAAAATTTTGAAAACAAACAGCCAGATTATTCGCTGCTCGATCATCTATTTTCCGCACAATACAATCTTTTCGTCGACTTTTCGTGTGTGTTCGTATCTCTCATCGAATATCTCCCGCGTGTATGTCAATGGATTTAGGAATCCTCTCCCTCGCGAAACAGCATATCGAGAATCGACAAAGGCTACGCGCAACGACTTTCTTTAAGCGGATAGACGCGACCCCACTTTTTTTCCTCGTCGTTCCTCAAGGATCTCCTCGTGGATCTGTTCGCGTCCAGTCGCGACTTCCGATCGAACGAGTTTGCTTTTGCCATCCTCCAAGTTGTGGATCGACGAGGGGAAAGACGACGCGGGATGGATGAAGCATGAGGGAAAGAAAAAATTGTATAAGATTCTATAGAGCGGTTGACCAAGCCAAGCACCTGGTTGCCCGAGAGATCGGGTCGATTTAGGACGGATTTCGCAACGGACGCTCGCAAGGGAACAGCTCTTGTATCGTCGCGGTAGCTGGTCAGCCACCTCATTCAATAAATAATGAGACGCGCGATCGATCCGCGGGACGGACGCGAGACCGTGGTTCTGTACTTTTTCCTGTAGGATTATTTGTCAAGGATCGATCGACCCGGCTCGGACAGTAGCTAAGTCGGAGATCTTGGAGACGCGAAAAACGATGACCGCGACACATCGATGCGTCACTGTCCGATTAACGTGATTTCCGTATGTGTTTGGCTGATTTCGATCCTAATCAAATACCATCCTGAAATTAACTCTCCTATCGTGCCTGAGTCGAAGAACTAAGTTATGTCACTAATGACATTTTGATTGCTTTTCACGAAGATTCATTTATAGTATGTGTACTTGTGTACCCACCCTTATATATCCGATATCTTTTATTTCTAAAAAATTGCACCTCGAAAAAAGATATGACTCATAATACTGTTATTGATAATATAAACGTTTATAAATCTATACCTACATCAGTGTCGGGAAAATACTTTTGCTGATCGATGTCGATCACCGTGGAAACAATGAATTGCATCCATGCATCCGGAAACATATGCACGAAAAGTGCGATTACGTCGCGCGTGTATATTTCCCACTCCCCCTTCCCTTCCCCTGGATCTCGTTTTCTCTCACTTTTGCACCCTCGGTCCATCTTTTTTACTCGACAACGTGCTCCTGCGTAACAAGGGCCTAACAGAGCTGTCAATCCATCGATAAATTGAATGGAGGACCTAAAACCACCCTACATTTTCCGCGCTGCCCTTCACCCCCTTTCATCCCTGCGTCGCGTACTCTTACACCCTATCGGCGGTGGCGGTGGCGGCGACCCGAGAGAAACCGGTACGATATTTTTTTTTTCCGCAACACACAAAAACGTCCGTCTCTGCAACTGACGTGTGATTCGGCTACCCTCGCGAGAGAGGAGATTTAAGGAAGCAGAAAACTGACCGGATGCAAACGGATGGCATGTCTTCGTCTATGATGTCGATTCGCACGATAACGCGACAAATCAAATTCTTTTGCGTTTTCATCAAAGATTCGTTTATATTTTTGATAAAAAATATTATAATGCATATTCTTTCGCGCGTATTTTTGAATTAACGTAGCTATTTGTTATTAATCCTGAATATACATACATGTCATTAGGTTGTCTTTTATACTGAAATTTGATTATCAGGAACCGCGAATACGAATAATATTTGACCGTCATTTAACAGATTGCTATTATGATGGGAAAGTGATTGTCGAGAGTGATTTTCTATCGCGGAGTAAGTTACCAAAGAAAAAGAGCTTTGTAAAAGAGAGAAATTCTGTTTCGAAGGGGTCGATCGTGAGGTAGATGGAAAGTATCACGCGGAGGCGAGAAGAAAAAAGAAAAAAAGAGAGAGAGAGAGAGATAGAAAGGGAGGGAGAGGGTATAATCGACCCCACGCGCTCAGCTCTGCTTCCACACACACGAGCAAATCCCCTCGTTTTTGGATTTTCGGGTAAAACGGCACGGTAAAGGGGAGACTGGTGAGTAATTCGAAGCAGGGTGCGGGTTTGAGATGTCTGTATCGATGTGTGTATGTGTGTGTGTTTGTGCTATGTAGTGCGCGAGTAATCGCAAGTAGGGTTTGCCCTTCCGAATTTGCACCCCTCATTGCCCGTTTTCCACCCCCGTTACGCGATCTCCTACTACGTGGGGGCAGGTTTGACCAATATTTCCGAGGGGTAAAATAAAGGGCCGAAAGGAGGGGAGGAGGAAGGGGGTTTACGCGCGAAAAGAGAAAAGAGGACGAAACCGCTTTATCGCGTCGCCAGCAATTTGTTCGCGATATGATGATGATACCGCAGTTGTGATGGCGTCGAGTTTTCGACCGTTTGAGAAGAAAGGTTGCTTAGTATTCGAAAAACAATTTATTCTCACTAAGCAAAGTGTTTATTATTATCTGTATCGGAAAGATACCGTAAATCAATGATCTTTATCTTAACAAAATTCTTCTGATATGGTCAAATTGTGTCTATTTGTTCACTTTCTGGAAGTCGATGAATTCTCTGGATATATCATAGATATATTGAGATCTAAATATAACGAGATAAAGAAACAAAAAAACGTCATTAATTTTTAATTAAACTTGTTATCTAAGCGTATTTATTCAATTATGTAGAAACATTATTTTTTAAATTAACAGAGATCAACTCTTTTGCTTTAGAAAAAATCTTATTATTACATTGAAAAATTCCTTTTTGTAACGAAATAACACTTCGAAAATACATTTTTGTATTATCTCGTGCAATAGTATACGAATTTATATAGGATGAGCTAGCATCGAGTTGAGTGATAAATTTTGTGATTTATTTTATTCAACAGAAATCGACATATCGTGCGAGATTATTCTTGTACTTCTTAACGCATTATTCTCTGTAAAGCGTTACAAATACAAACACACAAACATACACACACATATATATATATATATATATATATACTTTTCTATCGTACTTTTTTCGTTAGTCTTTCTCTTGTTTGCATCCTCATCGTCATCGTCGCCAACGTTGTAAACCAACGATACGTCAGATCATATTCGCGCGTCAATCAGATGAAAGGTAATGTCTCTAGGCTAGAAGTCTTCCCCTCTGCCTGTAACGAACCTGGATCTTGCTTCTTCGACGAGCGTCGTAACAGGGTGAAGAGGTCACTTTGGCCAAACTCGTTTCTCCAAGCGATGACTATGCGAGGGCTGACTCGACCTTTATTCGCGTCTCGTATTCAAAACGTCCCTCTTTTTCGGTCGACGATGCGTTACGAGATTGTCGACGTTTCATGAGACGTTGACAGTGACGAGCGGAATACAGTATGTATACCTCTCAATAAACGATATAAACGAGAGTCTACTTTTTCTATTTCGCGTTTTGACCTGGAAACCGTAAAAACTCGATCACGCCAACGAAATTCGCCTCGAGGGGTTTCCGGCTGCTTCTCTTTTCCGTCCTACACTTGACTCTCGTTTCTTTCAAATATATGTCTTCGTTCCGATACTCGAACATATGGTTTTTAAATCTCGAAAAATATTTCGTACTGCATGTATATACATTCGCGTGTCTTTTCTAACATTGTCCGCCCACAATTTTATAAATTAAAGACTGTCAAATAGTATCAATCGATTTGTCGATTTATGACACGTGGGACAGGTGCACGGTTGTCCGCGTGTTGGAACGCATCTTGCAACGACTATGTTGTTACCGAATTAATAACACGTTTCGAAGGGTTTTCGATTGAATCCGCAGGAGCTGTAATTGTTTCGTTGTAGATTTTACAACTTAATCGATCGATGCCTCGGTACGATGTATGGCCTCGCCCGAAGCACGAGAGTCGCCTGTGTGGTCCGTTCTCTTTCTCTTTCTCTTGTTCCCTATCTATTTATCTGCGCCCACCTTCGAATCCCGGACCATTGTGGCGTTTCTCGTTTTCCTCAAGCCCGCCACGAATTCACATTGTCGCAGATCCATCGGGAAAATGCGAGGCCGCGGGCGAAACTCCGCACGGTCGATTAAATTTTTCGCCGATTTGGATTTTCGAAAGACGCTACGTGACTCGCCGATCAGGGCGGGCATACAGTCTCGACTTTGTTCCCGATTTCTGAATCTTGACGCGTCTGCTTTTTCTTCACATAAAAAAATGTTGCGTTTGATTCATTGCTTTTTTAAGCGTATAATTTACAAAAAAAGTAAGGGAATAATTTAATATTTTAATATTTCTCAAAATTTTTTGAAATTCCGCCCAGATATAGTTTACTTTTTCTGCGTCTTCTTATAATGTGAAAGGACATAAACACTTGTAAAGAGATATAAGATGTATTTATATAATAAAAAATGAGATATTCAGAATGATTAAATCATCATATTAAAATCATTAAGATCTCAAATTATCATCCTATTAAAATAGTATCAATTACGCTTATTTCGTCATTATTTCTCGCTTCTCTTTATTTATTCTTTATAACTTGTTTAATTTTATTATAGCTTAATTTTATGATAAAGAAATATGATTGGAATATATGTATAATAAATATTTAGAAATTATTCTTTAATAAAATGTAATTTTTAATAAAATGTATTAGATTATCTAACATTATTACACAAAATTGTTTGATAGAAAATTCCAATAGTAAAAAATGTATATAATTTTTAAAAAATTGAAAAATCTAAAACTGATTATTCAATATGGTGACGGTATATTATAACACATTTTCCCTTCTATTATTTGTCTCTATATTAAAGAATCTCTTGACTTACTATACAGAATGCCTTTTTATCCACAAAAGCACTCTCATCAAAATGGTTAAGTTCGTCGAAATACAAGAGAAGATACACGTGCACGATCGTCTCTCTGGACAATCTTCTGGTGTACCTTTTTCACCCTCTCGGCGGGACGGCAGGAAGGCACGAGTGACGCGGGTTAACTCATGCGCGCACGATGCGTGCGGGAGTTACTCTTATTTATACATCGAAAGAGAGAAGAGAGCGCGTATACATACGAAGCCTTGTCATCCTTCCAGCCTGCGTCTCCTCGCAGTTTTCTCGCATGGGCACACCTCAAGAGGGGCCCCACTTTCGTCGCGACAGCGACAAGCAGCCACTCCGCAGCT
This sequence comes from Anoplolepis gracilipes, assembly GCF_047496725.1. Classification (NCBI taxonomy): domain Eukaryota; kingdom Metazoa; phylum Arthropoda; class Insecta; order Hymenoptera; family Formicidae; genus Anoplolepis; species Anoplolepis gracilipes. The sequence continues at coordinate 3,487,126 of NC_132970.1, read as the reverse complement.
GCACAATCGTCGCCCACGGAGCAGGGTTCATTTAACTTCGCAAATACACAACTCTTTAACATTGTGTCGCGCTAATGGACACTGACAAATGGTCCCCGAAGAATCTCGCGCGCGCGGCCTCGGCCTCGGCCTCTCCTTGGTCCATTTCGCCTCCGCGAAGACGACCACTGCCAACTGCATAATACTCGAATGGCGAGAAACTCGGTATGTTTTATAAATTATTCGACTGGCAGCGGTACAAGACAGCGCTTTTGCTACACACGTTTTGCTATTTCGTAATCAAAGACGCTACATTTCACGCTGGCACAAAGTAGAAACTCGAAAAAGATCGCTTTTACCTTATGATAAAACGTTTAGCGCGCGCCGTGCTTATTAAAATTCTTGATATAAAAGGACACGCATAAGTGGGACATTATGCCGTTGTCGTGACAACAAAGTCAACGCTACCAAAGCTCGCAAGATACAAAAAAGAGAGAAAGAGAGAGAGAGAGAGAGAGAGAGAGAGAGAGAGAGAGAGAGAACCAAATAAAAAGAAAGAAGATTCTCTAAGCAACTACATGATGTCGGATCCTCCCTCTTCGTGTGTTTGCTCGTGCCGACTCATCCTCCTTTGAGGTCCCATCGCCTCCTGCACACACGATCCTAGTATATATACACACATATATTCACGTATCCACATACACAAACAGCAGCTTTATGCGAGCAGCAACAGGCTGCCGTTTTTTATCCTCTTTTCGGAGATCTCGACGTCGTCGTTTCTCCGCCTCCTGGCAATGGATCATTTTATTGCGCTCGTGCTTCCGGAAGCGGAAACCCGGTGGCCGCCAACTATAAATCGGGCGAGTCAGTTATCACATTCTCTTACTTTCTCTTGGTTCCAATTCGGCGACATGGTTCGTCGCTTTTTCGCGATAATGCGCTCAAACAGGAGCACGTTCGTGCGGAAGAAATCACTGGCGACAGGAGAAACTTCAAATAAACCCGACACGTGCTTCTCTCGTTCGGGAAAGTGAAGGAGATGGCCCGAAGTCAAGTGGGCCGTATGGACTATGTCGATGCACCGAGAGTTTCACGATGCACATCTTGAAAAACTTGCGTGGCGCAGCGAAAAGAAACGTGAGAGAAAAGAAGAAGAGAACTCTTGGAAACACGCAGATCTTAACGTTAAAATTTGACCGTTTTCTTTTTTTCTTCGAATGATGAAACCAACTGGAGTTCCTACTTTGTATATTCATATAATAGTCACTCTTATTTCAATAAAAGTGTATTAATTTTATGAGAGCTTGTTTTAATTGTATAATTATAGGATAATTTGAGTATCGTCATAGATTATTTAAGTAGATTAAGCTTTTAATTAAATACAATATTAAAGGTAATCTATGACAATTAAAACTGTATTATTGTAAAATAAATATATTAAAAAGAAAATTTTTTAAACTCGTCCTCTTTATTTAACATAGCAAAATTTTATAGAAATATCAGCTACAATTTTATTTTAAAGCCTGAGATTTTAGTAATAAAATTATATAATAAATTTATTATTTAGTTTATGCATTGCATCAATATAAAGACATAATTATTTATTTAAATTGTGCATTAAAAGGTTAATTAACTTAAGTTCTGCGATGGAGGCATGAGATTGGAGTTGTACATATGTTTTATGCGAACAATAGCCGCTTTTTTCTGGTTCGCCCGTTGCCGGAAAATATAGATGTTAATATTTGTCTCCTGATTCTCACCTAAGCAGGTGTTAGGCATAAGCGTGCCATTGTTAGATTTAAAATCGCCCACGCGCTCCAAATCTCTGATCTGTAGAGCTTTCGTGTCATCGCATACGTTCCTCGGCTTGGCATAATTTTACGTAATAGTCTATTCGAACGGGTGTGAATATTTTTGTGTCATGTATGTATAACATTATCAAAAATGCACACATCATTACAGAAACATATGAAATTTTATATCACAAAAAAATCATTTATAATCTTAATCCACTCGAGTCGGTAAGCACTTCTTTTTTAATATTTTCTATAATTAGAAAATAAATAAAACTTTCACTTATATAATTATTGTTTATTCTATACACTTCCTTCATTAATCAAATTTTTCGAAAAGTCTCGCTTTTCCTTCACAACCGTCAATTCAAGTACAACTTTTGTGCTTTTGGTAATGTTCTGTGAAGCAATCGCGTATTAAAAACTCCTTGAGATACTTTTTCAATAACACACATCTTGGTTCGTGCCGCGCAGGAAGAAGAAAAAGTCGATACAAAGGACCATCCAGGCGACTGTCAAATTTATATCGACCCCGAGGATTTCTAAAATCGTTCTCTTCTCTTTTCTCCCTCATCGGACAGATGTAGGTATGCTTCGTCGGTCAAACTTAATAATATTTATGCAACGCGTGTGCAAGCAGCGTTTCGCTTTTTTCCGATTTCGGCCGGTGGATTTCGAGGGTCCTTTATTACGTTGCTTTTTTTTTTTTTTTTTTTTTTTTTTTGCGAAGACGCAAAGCATTCGCGGGATTAAGGTGTGGGTTCAAGCGGGATTTCAGCAACGGATGGCGCATATATTCTCGGGATTAAGTATTTCTAGTATCGTTATAGAAGCATGTAAAAAATACAAATTGTTATTATTAATTAAGTACGAAATGTAGGAGTTAATAAATATGGCGATCGAATTTTTTAAATCGATGACAGATCACGAAAAATTCAAAATGACACGTAACTCATTAATTCATCGCAAACCCCTTCGGACGTTCGACCCTACCGCGCGCGCGGCCAATCAAAACGCTTTGATTTGTTTAACCCTTCTTATGTAACGCCGGCGTTGCCTATGCTCTCCAACCCTTTGCAGCACCTGCCCTGAGTGAGCATCGACGTAATTGCGTATACGAGACAGGCCCCTCGCTCTCGCTGGATTGGTGAAAAACTTGAAAAGGGGCGTGGTAGCTTTACCCTTTACTGTACGAAAGAGTTCTGATATCTCTCTGCTGTAATGATTACACAAAAAGTGACAATCCTATTTTACGGTAAATTTGCTTTCGCATAAAAGTCCAAATGCTGCACAATGTTAGAAGTTTGTCTCTAGCAAATACACATAACACAATGCTGATCTGATGTGAAAGGAACAAGGAAAAATGTTTACTTAAAAAGGTAGTTATAATGTACACACACTTTCTCTATTTTTTAGGGAAATTCGGGCAAACATTTTGGCGTTTTGACAAATATGTTTATCCGAGTAACGCGCTGACATAAGAAACATGTAATTTTACAAGCAACTGCTATCCCTCATTTTCACCGGAAGATATTAACATTCGCCAAACGAAAAGCTGCGTCGTAACTACCTTAAACTCACTTTTCCCCTTTTTCTCTTTCGCTCGCTCTGGGTAAATGGTGCTTCAAAAGTTTTTGGTATCGCGCGTTTACCAAGTTTAAAGCGCGGGGCGCATGATTAATGATGCCTAGATAATCGCAACTGAGCCACTGGATCTAAGAAGGCCTTTAAAATAATCCCCATAAAATTACGCCCTAATGCCGCGACCATTAATCCTCCGTCTTATCTTCCAAGACGTAGGCGCCAAGACGAGACTCAACCGACCGTCGAGGCCGCGCAAATGCGAAGGTAGAATAGAGATTAGAGCGATTTAATCTGAAGGAAACCGCGCGGGGTGATTCTACTATATACTTCAGAATCAATCAATCAATCAATCTTGACTCGGTCAGTCTTAACGCTTGGTTGCTTACATATATAACCTGTCGTTTTTATTCAATATTGCTAAAGAATATTGATGAAGAATAATCCTAATAATAACGACGTATAGCGAGAAAACCAGACTTTCACCGATCAATTTCGCCAAAATATCGGGCGAAGAGAGAATTATTTATCTCTACATTGTCTCGATCTTTGCTAATCATACGACAATTACGTTTTGTAAGTCTGACACACGTTGACGGAAAAATTCAGCAGTTTGCTTTTTAAATACCATTCTGTTGTATTTTCGATGTGCAATCGATTTCGCGCGCGCGCGCAGCCTCGAGGGTCGAATCTCCAGCAGACTTGTCCCCGGTATAGCAAAGTTTTTCCCTCCCTTACTCTCCGCGCGCATTTAAGCCGGCGGCGCTGCCGGAATTAATTATTTAGGGGACAGAAATGGCACCCCGTCCACCTCCTCGATTCTTTCCGCCCCTACCGCGTTTTCCGGCTCTCTCCGGGCTCGAGCCTAACCCGGAGGGCGAAGATATAATTATGGGCGGTGGGGGAGGGCTTCAAGTATTCATGTTTTCATTACGGGGTACGGGTCTTCGTAAAGCGCTCCGCACGCGAGCGAGGAAGGGATTCTCTTTTTAAAAATACGCTCTTCACCGCCGCTCATTTGCTGCTATTTTTTTCCTGCTTAGCTTTTCGCTTCCTGCCGCTTCCTTGCCTTACATTATCTTTGTTTGATGCACGCGATTAATTCATTCTTTTCGATTATCCGAAGCTCAACAGATTTCAAAATTTAGAAGATCTATTCCAAACTGTACTTTTGAAATATAATTAAACTTTGACATACGCTGCATAAGAGACAAGCCTTTCATTTTGAAACGGTCTCCATCGATCTTCTCTTATCTATAAAAGTAACCACGTCAAGGATTGGGTTTTGTAAGGTAGGAAGTGGACTACTATCCCGCGGATAATTTTTCTCGCTAAGGACGGATGCCTCGAGGCCGGAATGATGCTCGTGAGGTGTGCACGGACTTTTCTCTGCCACAGTGTTTTTGCTCAGTCCGTTATCTGTTCTTTGTTCCAACGTTCTCTCACCCTTTGTCCGGATCCTCCCTTTTGTAACTTCCGAGATCCCTCGGCATTGTCTTCCTAAGAAAGAGAAGTTCTTTGCAAAAATGTCGCGCGCCGTCCCCGAATTAATCGACGGCGTTTTCTTCCTCCGTAGGAGACTGTGGAAGGAGATCGGCCATTAAAAATTCCTGAATCAGTAGCCCCTTGCTCCTGATTAACGGCCAATCCACCCCGAGCGATTCTTCATCGAGAATCTTCGCTATATAAATGCACGGGAGAGGGGAGATCTTGACAATTTATTATCGTTTCAATAAAAGTGCGTACATCAGGCTGAAAGAATCAACTTTTTCAAATTAAGATTTTTTTTCCTTTATTTGCCTAATATTCCAAAAATTTAAGCTTTTGATGCACATAAAGAATATACAATACTTGAAAAATATTGAGAAATACTAAATTTAAAAATATATTTAAAATAAAAAAATTAATTTTTTTTTATTTTGCGTCATCTTTTGACACGTACGTTCTTCGTTCACTTCTTAGTGCCATTATTCTCTCCCTCGTCGTCGTCGACTTAACCATCCTTCGTTGCGACCGCTATTAATTACGCGAGAGCGTCTTATCGATGGTCGTCAGCAACTTTCGCGGCAGGTTTTAATGGAAAAGTTCCACCCGATAGTATGCGAAGCTCGGTCGAATAAAAATGCAACGATGCAAAATAAGTGATTCTTTAAAGTATCCCTTCCTTGTTACTTTTATATCATTTCAAGAGGTTAATTGAAAAACTAGGTGATTTAGAACGCCATCACATGACACGTGACGATAAAATGAATATTATTATAAGTGAGATACTGACATACATATACATTTATTTCTGTTTTTGATCATTGAGCATTTTCAATTATGCGCGTTTGATTTATCAGTAATCATTGATATAAATTCCGTTTATTCATAATTATTGATCGACCATTTTTATTATCTGATTTTGAAATACGACTGTCAATTAAATATCTAAAAAATTGATCGGGTATCGTGACAACGAGAAATTTTTTTCGAAACAAACTCGATTGAAAGTTGGAAACTATACACGAGCAGTATTATTTCTGCGAAATATCGTGCGAGCCGAGCTAAACGCGCGTTACGAGGGAGTTGTGATGGTGGATGGAGAAAGTTACATGGATACTGTAACTATCGATCGAACAGTCGGTGTGGACATAAGCGAGGGGTAGCTTATTGGTCAGTTGTGCAGCGCACAACCCCAACATGACACGAGGGGGTTGGTCGGAACGATGGGGCAATCATAGAAAGGGGGGAGGTATAACCCCATGCCAGCCTTGAGGGATGTCTCGAGGAGGAGATAGACGAAGCTTACCTCATTTTGCGAAATTATGGCTTCTGATGGTTCGAAGGTTTCCTCTCGTTGTTCGATTGTACGGACTAGTGCGACGTATCGCATTACTTCTTAATGAAATCGCCATTTTTCGCAAAATCGTAAGCGTAATATACCGTCAGACTGGCTTCGTATTTATGTACTTTAATCTTAATGTTGCTTGAGTATTTATTTCGAGTTATTGCAGATATATTGATTACAGTTTATTCACAACAAATTTAAAATTTATGCATTATGCAGAAATATAACGCGGATATTTTCAAATGCAAAATTTCCGTATATTTATTTTAATGTTAAAAATAATATAATGTGTATTATATGATAACAATTTAAAAAGATACTTTCTTTTTAATTTAATCAATTATTTTTTTCACCATTGCCAATATTGGTAGCACAACATTCATGTTATAACTAATCTATGGTATTTACCGGATAAATAATTTAAACGTAGTTTGCCTTTGCGATTGATTTCTTAGTCGAGACTGGCGATATCACTCGCGACATGTGTCATTCTCGATTTTAAAGCTCTGTAAAAATTTTATTGGATTGGATTTATTCGTAAATATTTGGTTGCAATATCTTCGGAAATGCTGTAACGTTTGTATGTTGCGTGATATAAAAGAAATAAAAGCGCAGGGGAAATATATTGTTGGACAATTTTATCGATTAAGAAAATTGCCGAAGGTTACCACGCGCCTATAACGGATGAATAAATAAATATAAGCAAGAGAGAGAAAGAGAGAGAAAGGAGGGGGGAACGCGGGGGCAACCGGGTGTATTTTATCGCAAAAGTTTCCGATAAAAATTTAATGCGGCGAAATATCTCCTTTCGCGACACCGTCGTCGTATTCCGACACAAAGCCGACTCGGAATTCATAGAATATTTGATGGCGCGGTGTCGTCTTGACGATGGACTTGTCGACGGTTTGCCAGATCTTTCTCTATCTCTCGTTCCCCCTTTTCTCCTCCTTTCGTCCTCTTTCACCAAGAACTTCTTTGAAGTACGCGCCGAAAAACTTCGGCGACCCTCGATATAAAAGTTCGCGGGGATCGTGACCGCTGGATATCTGTGGATCAAGGTATATCTCCGTAGCGCATTATTCCCCGCGAGGAACCACCCCCGCGAAAGGGCGAAGAGATCGATAGTCGGTGAGCACCGACACCGCCACCATCGCCACCGATGTCGCCGTTGCCGTCGTCGTCGTCCTCGTCGCGGTGGCGAAGGCGAACTTTTGTTTCTCCGAGAAGCAGATAAAGCGCCCGGGGAATAATGGCATGTCGCCTTCTTTCCTTCTTGTCGCAGGACCTTTCGCCCTTTTGTTCGTCCTTCGGAACCAGGAGGAAGAGTTAATCTCCCTGGTGGTCTATCGCCAGGCTTGTTTCTTAGAAAACTTTTTTCTTTCCTGGGAATATGTTATCTCATGAATCTTGAAATATAAATATCAAAGTATCATAATAATGAGAAATTATTATTAAATGTCTCACCTGTCTATTATCATTAATAAAACAGTAATTTCAGTTATAAATATAGAAAAATCTCACTAAAGAGAATCAGTTAGTGATCACGAATTTTTCAGTGCTTTAATCTATGCATGACATTTTCACTATTTTAATTTAGTTTAAAAGAGTATAATTCTTGATTATTAACCCACAGTATCACAGTTAATAATCAAGAATATCGTTATCATTTAAACAACCAGTAATTTGGAAAAGTAATATCTGACGATTGTAGCTTATTATGCATGTCTGAATTTTGTAATTATAAATATTATTTGCAATTGTAAGTATTATTAAGTATTATTTTTTCAGCAACAAATAATATAACAATAAATTAAAGATTTTAACACTACTGAACTCTGAGTGAACAGAAAAAAGAATTTGTCATGTGTTTTAGTAAGAAAAAAACTTGAGAGAGTTAAAACGTAAGAATAACGTAAGAATACAATCAACTGTAACAAATTGATGATTATTACAAGCGATGCGCGATGGGTTCGATAGTTTCGAGAGACTCCCCATGGCGCATCGCCCAAAGTTTGTTGCTTTTACGAAAAATAATTAAGCACCAAGATGAATCGGCAATTCGAATTCTCAAACAAAGGGTGCGAAACGCGGGCAACCCACTGGGAACCCGACGATTCTTCGCCGTCTACCGCGATGGCGGATCATAGTTGCAGCATCACGCTATTCCCGAGAGAAGGAATCCGAGGATTCTCGCCGAGGTGGTGTTAGCTAATTTTACGCCGGTGTTTTTTTCGTGATTCGAAGAATTCTTTCTCTTTCTCTCTCTTTCTTTCTCGCACGCGCAAGAGAAGATTAATCGGTCCTTGGTTGGCGGCGCGTTGCTTCGAGCAACCTCGTTAAACCGTTCGTGCGTGCGAAGAACCCGCTGGAAAAGATTAATTGGATCCAAGTTTGTTGCTTCGCTGTTATAGCTAATGTTAGGTTCAACGGCGCGTTGTATGTGATGTGTTATTGTCGTATCTCAATCTTTTAATTACCAATAAAAATTTATTTTTCCAAGTATTTTATATATATATATATATATATATATATATTAATATTTAATATCGTTATTAAATTTAAAATATTTACGTATCTTCTTTATTATATTTAATATCTGAAAGATATAAAATATTTATACATGTTGATAGAGATGCATCAATAATACTTGTGTAAATCGATTAAGTTTATGATGGATATCCTCTAATTAAATAAAATCTGAGACAAGAACCTAGGAACGCGATACGTCGTTTTGCGTGTCGTATTTCCTCCGATAAAGTAAGACTTATACGATGGTCTGTAAACTTAGATGGCTTCTTGAACCAGATTACAGGATCAAAAAGAAAAAACGGTTTCGCAATTGGGAGATTTCTAGTTTAGATTTTACTTTCTCAGTTAACTTTTCGTGCAGCTCATTATGAATCGTTGATGCCAATCAGGCTTGGGAAAATATCAATTACATTTTCAAAGATTAATAATTGATGTGAATAAATTTAATTAAAAATGTTTAAATTGACCATTAATTTGAAAAAAATTAATTGTGAATCGTTCAATTGATGATTGATATAAGCGAGATTAATTGAAGATTATTTGATTAACGATTAATAAAACGAAATTAATTTACGGTCGCTCGATGGACAATTGATATAAACAAAATTAATCAAAGGGTATACGATTAACGATTAATATGAACGAATTTAATTGAAAGTCTTTCGATTGACAATTGATATGAGCAAATTTAATTAAAAATTATTCCATGAACGATTGAACCAAGTAAATTCATAATGAAAGACTGTTCGATTGACAATTGACATTGGCATTGCCAATGCATTTTGTCACGCTCTTTGAACTTCTTTTTCTATCAAAATGTAGTACTGTAAATTATATGAGGCAACCCCAGAATGACCTTTACTAATTATAGCAAATGTCAAAAATAGATTACTTCTTGATAGGAAGGCTTTACGGTATTTTTTAAATGTCATCGGTTATATCTATACTAATTGCTTTTGCAATTAAGAATTTAAAATCTACTATGCAATACAATCCAACAAAAAACTATCGCGAGATCATAATTTGAAATTCCATCCTTCTTAGTGTTAATTAAGAAAATGGAAATTTAATCTAACGCTGCGTTTCAAATTAGCATTGTAATTGACGATTACAAAAAAAAAAACCGTTTTCCTAAAGAATTTTCTTCTCCTTCCATTCTCTCTTTTGCTCACCTTTCGTTCTTTCTTACTGCACTTAAGACTTAACAGCGACACCCCTATTCGCTGAGTAAAAAGACGCGAAGGGAAGCGACCTTTCATTATCGGTACCGGCTAATTCCCCGGACCGTCTTAAACGAACGACCCCGATCGGCGGTCGTCCTTTCATCCCTTTTCGTACGGTCTCCAGTTAAATGCCACTTCCGGTTGGCGCCGACAGTCACGGCGATCCCTCCAAATTCATCGATAATTATTGCTCTCGGTATATTGCTCCACATTTTCGTTTCTTTTCATTTCTTTTTAAACGGCGAACAGCTCGTTCTTGAAAAGTTGCGTACGATCGTGGAGGTCTCGAAAATGCCACACAGTTACAAGACTATTATTCGACAATGTATGTTTAGAAGTATGTTATGAAATTCGAATATTATAATTAAAATATATTTTTTTTTAATATTTTACGTATTATGCCCAATTAGTATTAAAAAATTATAGAAACGTTTGATCCAATGAGTGCGAATAAATGTATTATTTTAAATTTAATTAGTAGTATAAATGTAGAAGTAAGGAATGATTGCTTCTACCGCAAATCACATTAGCTAATACATTAGCTGATGAAGGAAAACTATAACATTACTATTATACGTGTACTGTAATTCTCCGATCTTTAAAGAAGGAAGAAATAATTAAGCTTTATTGATTGGTCGGTGTAGGTGTATGTGTATCAAACTAACCCGACTATCTTTAAAATATTCGTCTCATAAAAGAAGTCGCTTCTTCGACAAGAAACGAGACAACGAGACGCAAGGTGCATAAAGAAGCACATCTCACTATAAGCAAAAAAAGCTGAAAAGCAGTGAAAAAAAGGAAAAAAAAGGAAAGGCAGGAAAGGGGTTACATAAACGGTCCCCAACCTGTTATTCGGTGGCCCATTTTTTCCCCTTTCGGTGGGATAACGTTTAGGTTTAGGGACATAATGCCCTAAAGGAATCGAAAGGGTTGCGGCTCGTATTGTGATCTCGACCGCGCGCACAAGGTGGCAGTGTGTATAAGTTATACCTGCGACTATTACGGCACGACGAGAGGGAATGAAGAGAAAGGGGGGAAAAAAGGGTTACGCCTCGCTCGAGGCCCCGACCGCTTTGGGGCCTCACCCTTTCTAACCCTATCTAACTGTCCGACCCCCGATGCATCGTGTAACGTGCGCCGTAACAGGTGTCACATATACACACGCATGTACGTATATCATGGAAAGAGCGGGTTAGCGAGAGGTAGGCGCGACAGAAGGATCGTGACCCTTTCCCCACAGGTGAAAAGGGAGCTTGATCCCTTCGCTCGTGGGAGTTTTCCGGCCCTCCACGAAGCGAACAAATGTCGTGCAACGCTTCGCAATTACTCATCCGCGGACAAGTTCTGTAATTTTGCGCCGTTTAACGAGATCTCTCGTGGCTGCCGTGTCGACGCGATGCGCGATGGGCGTTTTTCGGTCTGCCGCGTTCTCAACAAGGGTCGAAATGAATCATTTACCCTCTGATATTTCCAGGTCGGTCAGCTTTCGTTTAACATACATAGGGGAGAGTTGCCAATATCGTACTAGTTTCCTAAATCATAACTCATCCATTTCTCTAGACTAAATAAACGATATCTAACGGTAAAAATATGAAATAGATGACCAATAAGAAATAAAGAAAAAAATTATTTGATTGCATTATATTTTAAGCGTGCTACAAACATTTTAAAAAATCCGGTTTAATTGATGTAACTCGTGACCGATTGAAGTTATTGTTAGTTGATAATCATTTAACAATACAGTTTAATCATTTATCAATTCTTATTTAATGTATATATTACACTAATTATAAAAGTTAAATCAATATTTATAAATAAACTGATCATGTTTCCTAAATCATATCTTCATATGATTTTTTTAATTTTACCGGTATGATTTGAGAAAATTTTGTCTATAAAAAAAACAAAAATTGATTATTATTACTTATAAACCAAACTGTTACTTATAAATGTGTTATTTAATAATTATTACTTTGCGTTAAATATTCTTTTTTTCTTATTTATTATTAATAAAATATAATTTATTGTGCGAATGTAAATATAAATATGTATTAAAGGATTACGTATTAATAATTTCTTTTCTCATCTATATTTTTTTTATTATTTTCATTCGTAAATTTACCACTTTCAAAGAAAACATGATTTAGGAGACCGATTGCTTAAATTATATTTTTGACATACAAAAAAGGAAATATAATGTAAAATCTCTTAACTAGTACGATATTAGAAGTAATACATATATTGACGATACTTTCTTCTACATTAAATACAAGCTTGTACAGCTATACGAGTGTCATCTGCTCATATTTAACAATTAATTAAATTGTATATCAATGAGATATTATTTATAATGTTTCATAGATACGACTAATATCGGGTAACGTGTTTTAATTTATGTATATTTTGTAACATACATAATATATATTAAAATATACATGTATAATTTACATATATTTTAATATTACATATACAACATAACTCTCTCTCTTTCTCTCTCTCTCTCTCTCTCTCTCTCTCTCTCTCTCTCTCTCTCTCTATTAATATCTTTTTATGGAATTCAAGTCAAATAGAATTATGTGCAAACTTTAACGCGGACATAGTAAATAGTTGCGAAATAGTAAATAGACTTACATCTATTTTCTCCTTCTTTATCCCTATCATGAACCTGTCGCCGATACTCGTCGCCACGATGACTTTTATGGCACGCGGGTCGGTGCCACTCAATAAAGCACCCGTTTTCATCGAGTGGAAGGATATATCGCTTTCCAATTACTCTACCGGAGGTGTGAGCGCGGAGGAAAAAAAAAAAAAAAGAGAGAGAGAAAAGGGATCTGTCGTTTCGCAACCCTATCAAACCTCCCTCCTTCCGCACAATAGTATCACGCGTATGGTGCGTGCGGTTATATGCGTCGACCATAAGCGGGTGCATCCCGCGGAGAGGTGCAGGTATAAACGCGATGAGAGGGTTGCACCGACGTTCACGTGGGGTAGGTCTCGGGGCCCTTAATCCATTACTCGATATATTAATTCGTCTCTCCCGGGTGTTCCAGGTAGCGCGGCGTGCTCGTCTGCTAAAAAAGAAACAAGTCGACGGGACCATAGAAACGCGCCGCGCACGCGCCCAGGTAGTCCCGAAAGGGGTCCGACACGATCCCTAAAAAAAAAAAACTTCGTCGACCAGAGGAGAAAAACGCTGAGGCGGATCGAGCCTCGTCGACCGTCGTAAAGTACCTGCGATAGGAACAATGTTCTCAGCAATCTGTCCGTCTGCTTGGATGAAGAAGCAGAGATCGAAATCGATCGTCAAACTTGTTCAAGCGTTCAAGCGAACTCTCTCTTATTAAATGTATTTATTTTTTTTTTCTTAAGAAATAAGGTCAATTATATATAATTGTCTATTGATAATTGAGTTAAAAATGAATCAGTAATTGGAATAGAACGGTAAATTGGATGAGACAGCTTTCTACGAATATGCACTAATGTGCATGAGAGCATTTCGGTGGTAACGCGATGTCTCTCGGAAAACTTGTTTCCAACGGATGCAGATAAGGAAGAAGAAAAAAAGTTTCTCTCAAACAGAAAGATATCTAACGCTAAAACTTCCGAGAACAGCTGCTCCGTCTCTACACGACGGTGTCGCGACTACCGCACGTGATTGTGTATCACCTGTTCCTACATCCTTGTAAACGTGTAACAGTGCGGATCTAAAGACGCCGTTATACTTTCGCGACGATGTCTTCGCGCGTGATTGCCAATTCGGAACCGGAAAGCTACGAGTCGAGAGAATCGCGACACGAGATCGGAACGCAAACCGGATTTTTTTTTTACCTTCATCCCGATACTCTAGACTGCCGCGTTCTATTTACCGGTTCCACCTGGGACATATTTCTGTGTCCAGCCCCCTTTATGCCCTTTCATTCATCTCTTACGCGTTCCACCATTCTTCGTTGCTCGCTGTTCTTCTCGCGTGCGAACGCACCGTTTTAATACCCATCCAATCGGTCAGTTCGACGAGGTGCGACAGTAACGGCCGGCTGGACACCTTTTCTTTTCTTAACCCCCTTTGGTCACATCGGGCCGGGTTACGTATACACGATCTTTACGAGCGAGTCGAGCGTCCACCCTGTCGGGGTCAAGGGGTTGGCCAGCTGGCGTCGGACGGTTGTGCAATCTGCACAACGGAAGAACCCCTCCTTTTTCTGGGTCGAACGGCCAGAGAGACAGAGAAAGATGAGAAAAAGAGAGAAAGGATCGAGGGGTTGCGGAGGAGAGGCTGGCAGCCTCTCTGTGCCCGGGGGTTGGCTGACAACGTCGCCACTGCCAACATCGCTTATTGTCCAAACTCGATGGCCGTCTGTCCCGCGCCATTGTCGTTAATGATTTCGGAGAAGCTTGTGTGTATGCGTGTACGCGTGTGCGTGCTGTATCTCTATGGTGCTACAGTCTTTGCACTGCAATAAACCTATCTCTTGATGCTGCCCGATTCACGCGTGTATCGTGTTAACATGTGTGACCGTCTTAATCATGATTTATGTGTGAGTATTACACCGACATGCGTTATCAGCGTCATGGATAAATCCTGCTTAGATCTCATTAAGATTTGATATAAAATCGGACATTAAATCAAGATAAATGATTCCGTTGTTGTAACAATGATTAAGTAGCAGACTATTTAAGTAATGTTACATTTTTTGTAGAATAATTAAACAATGAGCTAGTTATTTATTTTAAGAATTAAAATTTTCAAATTTTAATCATGATTTATATTTATGAATATCATGAAGATGCGTTATCAATGTCACAGATAAATCCTGCTGGAACAATTTCAATAAGATTTGATATAAAATCGATTTGATATTAAATCGAAATCAATGATTTCATCGTTGTAATAATAATCAAGTAACAGACTATAATCTAGTAAGCAATCTATTTTTTGTAAAATAGCTAATTAAAACATAAACTATTTATTTTAAAATTTAAAATTTTCAGAATATAATTTTATATTAAAAAGTTGAATCGCTTGTTTAAAAAATGATTTTAATTTACTTTTTTTCCTACTTTTTATTTAATTTATTATCGTGATTTAGAGATTATTTATTAAGCACGACAAGCATCTCGAGACATTTTAAGATGCCGTTATAATCACCGCTACAATGGACCGGTGGTCCATGATTGCAGCAAGAATTTGCGTCACAGATCTTCAACATCAGACGCAAGATCAAGCATTTTAAACAGTCAAAGGTCTCATTAGGTCTGCTAGGTTCGCACCTTTTTTTACGGAGATAACATTTCCGGTGAGTTATGGTGACAGAATACTCTTTTTGTTTTTCTTTTATGAAAATTTATGCCACCGCACACCGGTGGTTATAGATCCTCGAATGACGGGAAACAAGTTACGAGAACGACGGGGAATATTCATGTCGCGAAATAAATTGTCTCCGATGCCGCGCACGAATCTCCTGCGTTCCTCGTCCTTACGACTAGTTAACGGAACTGGACGCCGCAGTCGCAGGAAACGGAAACAAATGTCCGTTGAATATCAAGCAGAAGCTACGACAGACATAACACGACATTTGAGACTTGCATTTGTTGATAATTGATTCAAACTGCATTGATTAAACATGTCTAATTACGTTTTAACAATGAATAAAAACTATTTTAAGAGAAAAATCGGTATTTTTTATAAATCGCATTTTTACGTAATTAAGAAGGTATTTTAAAAAATTTTTGGAGAGCGTATTATTTCTCTCGTTATTTTTTTATGCAAAGAAAGACTTGTTATACTCGTAAATTAAACACATGGTGCTGCAGCCATTTTGAAATCGATACCGCCATCATTCCATCTCAACCCTTGCGCAACCCTATCCCTCAGAAGGGGCTTACTATACGAGTTACCGTCGGCTTACCCTTTCTCTCGACAAAAAGGGATTAATTCGTGCTGCTGTCACAACACGGCCATTCTGGCATCAATCCTAGTCTCTCTATTGGCTGCGATTGAAAGTTTTTGATAGGTTTGTGTACACTGAGAACATATACTTAATCGAAATGTCAATTCCTTTGTTATTTTTTTAGCAATTGTAATAAAAATATACATAAATATATTTGTTTAACGTATCTTTTTAAATGCTCGATTGGTATATTATTTTGCAATTTTAACTTAACTTTCTTTACATTATTATGTGATTACAGTCTTTATTTGCAGCATCGAAATATGTATATATTTGTTAAAATTTTTTTGGTATTAAAACATGAATTAACAGAGGAAGTTTTAGCCAATAAAAAGATCAATTTTTAAAATTTATATTTTTTATCTACATATCGGATCATAAAGATATTTCACACGTGCCCTATTTGATTAATTCTTCGTTGCTTTAGGATCCCAGTTCAAAGCTTGCACCTGAAAATTCTTCGCTTCAACGCACCTTTCCAAGCTCTTCTACCTGTCTGCTCGAGCGTTAATATCTCGACATCTAACGAGTCGCTAGTTTCTTGGAGAATAGAACGATACATTCTACAGTCTACCCGATAAAAATATCTACCGATGTATCTCTAAATTCTCTTCCTCCGCGTAACAAGAGAGAGAAAGAATTAATATCCAAGTTTTCACATAATAATGATACATGTTGTAAGATAAATGTTTACTAAATTTTTACAAGTAAAATTTCCTTGTCATATACCAAATCTCAGAATGTTGTAAAACATTCAAAACAATTTTAAAATAAACGATATTCTAATTTAATTTTTAAATAAAAACTTAAAATTAAAGCTTTCCAATAATTTATGTATTTTCTTTGTTTGAAGAGATCTTGCCCAAGCAGAATCCATATTTTTCTTAATGACATGTTATACTATATCAAACTCTCTCTATATACGATGTTTAATTTTTTATATAAAAGGGAAAGATCTCTAAGTATTTTGATTAGACAAAGAAAAAAATGCATAAATAATTAAAGTTTACGCACAAATAATCTAGTCGATTCACTCGTTCGCTCGTTATTTTCATTTCGTTGCAGCTGCTCTTTGGACAATTTGATCGGAATAAATCGCAAAACCATGTGACCATCACACGGAGAGACGTCCATCCAAACTACATTAACACGAGCGTGTCGCACGAGCGGGAGGTTCGCCCGACCCTTATGGCTCGGCAGCAATTCCCATTTTATGGCGCATATAAACGCGAACGCGACATGCTCACCTACGCTTGATTGGCTACCCGAATAATACGCCAAGTGTTACGACAATAGCTTCGAGATTAACATGGTCTCGCGTTAGTGCACGTCTGATGGAGCTGTTCGCCTTTAAACATCACCGTAGCCGACGATGAGAGGCCCTTTCTTCATCGATCATCCGCGTCTTGCGAGAGACGGGACTTGGAAGCTTTACGGATAAAATTAATATGAGGCGTCGTAATGTCCGAATACTGACCCGTGGCTGTCTAATGGGAAAGTTTCGATGAGATAAAGTGCGGCGAAGAAATGACGGCGGACGTCTCAAGGAGATATTGACGCTTACTCACAAAGAACAAAAAAACAATATCTCATCTATATTCTATTAGACATTGATAAGAAAGGGCTTGAAGCTATTAAACTATTAAAAGCATTATTATTGTCAATATAAAGTAGGTGTCAAAATTATCATATTTTATGCACATGTCCTTACCCTTATTTGTAGGTTCAGAAAGATATGAGACACAAATACGCACACAATTTTTGAATTTACTTCCTATCGAGTATATCTATTAGAGAGAAGATGAATATAAAGATGATATTAATGAAAATAAATGAATAAAGATGTAAAAATATTAAATATGTACAATGTAAATATTCAAATAAATGTAAATATGTACATATAGTTTAAGGTATCTCCACTATTGCAGGTTTTCTCAAGTCTTGATGAGAAAAAATGAAAGATTAGGTAACATCAAAACATATAATTAGATCCGTAATTTCGTTAAAGGGCTATAAGAAATATTCATTTGTAAGCTTTATTATTCCGATCTATAGTATTCCACATTTTGGACGCTTTACAATAAATCTTTACTACAAAATCTTATTTACTTTTTAGTGCAAGCACAAATTACATTGTTTAATAAAAACATAATGAAAGAGAAATTTGCCGAGATGGTTTGAAAAAGCGATAAAATCAACCGTTGCTTTCTTGTATTTAAAATTTTTTTAGAAAATACTAAGAATATTTTAATTATAATTTTCGAGTACAGCAAGTGAAACTGAATGAAGAAAAAAATGAACTTAACAATCCCCACGTGCTTCTCAAATTGCCTAAAATGCCTAACTCCCCTTTAATATCGGATTTATTGATTAATGATATAGGGGGATAATGATGAGACATTATAAGTTAATAAGATCCACAGAGAGATTCGAAGGAGATACAAGTACACATCAGCTCTTATAAAATTGCTATTTTCACGATAATATACGAAGAATCAAAAATATTGAAACGACTTTCTGCAGATTAGAGAAATATTAAAAACTTAGCGTTTTTCGCGACATTTTTTTTTAAATCAACGGCATGACGCTATAAATCACGTAACTTTTTCGATTTCCCTCGGTTAAAGGATTCGAGGTGCTTTTTGCTCCCCGCTCGTGCGGAACACGCATAATAAGGGTACGCTTTGCTCTCTCTCTCTCTCTCTTTCTCTCTCTCATTCTCTTTCCCGTTTCCTCACTGCCATCGTCAAAAATTTCCACTTTCCAGGAGAAACAACGCTCTCCCCCGGTTTCACCCTCTCTCCTCATACGCAGATGCGTGGTTTTCATTTTCCCTTCGCTGTTTTACTCTCGATTCTCTCTCCCTTCTCTCTCTTCCCCCTTCTTCAACACCCTTCTGTTCTACCATTCTCTCTGTTCTAGCCGACGTTCGTTCGTTCGCTCGGCATCGCTTCGTTTGCGACCGCGGACCAGAAGCGACCCTTCTCGTGCTTCGTGTAACGAATCCGCGCTTTTTTCGCTCTTTTTTTCCGAACGAAAATATCCACTTTTCAGGGTGAAATGCGCACGCGTTCCGGGGTAGCGCAGAGAAAGAAGAAAAGAGAGAGAAAAACGCAATGAAAAGGCTCGATAGGCATGTCCGTACGAAAGGAAGATAACGAAAGAGGGAGAAAAACTGTCGGATTCGGGGGAAAAAAAGTGGTTAAAAATATGTAAACCGACATCCGCGAGATCGGTAACACGTGGAAGGAGGAAACGGAGGGGGAGACAATGTGTCGTAGCACGCGCGCGTCTCGTGTCTGTTCCGCAAGTATCGAGGATGTTTTTTTATGCCTTGTGATGTAGAGGAAAGCGCCCCGCGAGACAAAGCCGTCTTCTGTCGTCGAGGACCAAGACCGATATTTGTCTCCAATTCCGAGGATAAACGTGAGGACGTGGTCTCAGCATGTTCCGTTTCGGGATTTATCTTTCTTAAGTTTTATTCAATTTCCTCTCATATGCGCGGAACAGGAGAAAGTTTCAGCGATATAAAGCGTGAAATAATTTCATTACTTAATGCTTAATTAACAATTAAGAACAATTATATAATTACTTATAATAATAAAAATTTTATCTCAAAACAATAACGATGATATTTGATTGAAAATTGTAATGACAAGAGACAATCTATAGATTTTAAGAAACCATCTTAAAAGAAATAAATATATAAAGAGAAAAAAAGAAGGGAAAGATTAAAAGCGCGGCGTTTCGTCTCTTCGCGTCGGGCTGCGTTGTTACTAATTATCAGAATTAGCGGCGCTTATTTGTTACGTGCGGCGTAGGAGGGTGTGGGATTAGGAGGCTTTTAGGATGCTTTGGGGTTTGAAAGGTGAGCGAGAGAGTCGGGACTTTATAGCGGGCGTGGTCGCGCGGCTCTACTCGTGGAGAAGAGGTGGCGTTTGAGTATTTTTAGTTGTTTGATGTCGGCACGCGCCCTCTCTCTCTTCGCTTTTTTAACGACTCGCGGAAGCATCTGCCCTCGGTTAATGTCTCCCCCCGGAATCCCCATATACGCACGCATTTGTTGCGTGCGTGTGCGCGCGCGCTTAGCACGCGCGCGGCCACGCGTGCGGTGGTTTATTGTCTACGCTGGAAAATGGGATTAAGTTACTCGCTTGTCTCGGGGAAAAGCCATCGTTCGGAACTGAAATGCTTTTTCCGTGTCGCTGTATCGACCAGATAGATCACTTTTTTCTCGGTAATTATTTCTTAATTTTAACAAGATATGTATATATTGTGAAATTTTCGCTGATGAAGTTAGATCTGCCAAACTGAATTATGTTTGAATTAATTTTGATTTATATTTTCTAAGAACAATCTCTTTGAAAAAATATCTTTTTATATTGTAAAAATGATTTTCCTTGACAGAGTTTTATTTTCTAACAATAAATAAAGATTTTTCACATTAATATACAGAGAATAGGATTGCAAGATTTTCTATTATTGGAATATGAATAATTACAATGAAATTATATATACAAAAATACAAAAACATTATTTAATTATTCTTTTTTTAATAAAATATATTACTTGGCATAATTATTTTCGATCGCCTCTGATAATTGCCCAGAAGTAATCGCGAAAGATGAAAACGAATTCTTTGAGAGGAAAAGCTCGTCGTTCAATTATCGTCGAGAGACGTTTGACCACTAGAAGAAACGAGCTTTCGATAGGACTAGGGTTACCTTAATAGGCGATCTTTTCAGGTTCCAATCGTTTCAAGTACGTACCTTTTACCTAGTACGCATGTTTGTTCGTGGGCGTAACTACATGAATAGTCGGTGAACCATATAATAAACGCGAGTTTCATTGTGGCCCACATCTTTCTTTTCTCACTTTACCCTTTACTTTCTTTACTTTGTTTTCTTTCGCTTCCTTTGAAAATTCGCATGTAAAATTTCTTTGAACACCGCCCGAGAGATAGATCCTAAACTTTGCTTTACCTTTTTGTTAAAATTGATTGAAGCAAAGCGCGCCCTTGGTGGAAATTAAATAAAATAAAAAATTTTAATCTGTTTGCCTTTCTATATCTTTATTTTCCGAAAAGAAGTTTCATTTTCAACTGCTTCAACATAGACAATTATCAATGTTTTAATATTTTGTCGGGTAGAAACCGATTGCAAATCTAATACTTGAGGATATGCTTGCTAATTCTGATATCAGTACAAATTTAGCATTCGATACAATGAAGGCCCCGTAATGCTCGCGCCTTCGTCTATTCGAACGACTATTAAAGCCGCCATGCAACAACGTGACTCGGTCATTTCGTCACGGGGCACGAACGCGCGTCGAAGAAAAATAGGTGGCTGTCCCGCATATGTGGCCCATAAAGAGACGGCGGCCATTGGCGATGTTTTTCCCCGATATTTTTATTACCATGCACCGAGCTGGATTGGTCGACGTGTGACCCTGCCGCCTTCCTCTCTTAAACGACCCTCGCGATGTTCGCACCCCGTCGACGATGACGCCTTTCGCGAACGGCCGCGGGAGCAGAATCTCATTCGCGCCAGGCACGTAATAAATTCTCCGACCGCTATCATAGATTTATCATAGTCACGCACTCGTGGCCGCCTCGCCGTCGATAATTGCCGGATTGTGGTGGTGACGGTAGCGGTTCTCGATTGACCGTCTCGGTGAGGAGGACAAACATCGAGGGTGACAAAAATAATGATTCAAGGCATTTTTCAGGGTTTCGAGGGCGTGAAAGAGAGGCTCGCAAAAGAAAAAGAGAAAATAATATTTGCGAAGATCGCAACGCGGCGATGGATTCAAGAATTTTCGCTGTCGGCTCGTACGTGATTCTTGAATTGTACCATCATATCTGCTAAGCAAACTAACAAAATATAAGAGAAAAAATAATAAAAAATGATAAATTATGTAGCGAGATAATACTGTTATTTCGATTAAAGAAAATAATTCGGCAAAGTATATAATGTTTCTATTAAATGAGAAATATTAATATACAGAATTCTCCTTTTCTATCCATTAAAGGTATATCTTTTTCTGCAATGCATTATTTATGAATCTTTATCTTCATACAATTGAGATAATTGGATAAAGAATGTTCTTCTTGAATAAATATTCATAAATCTTCTAAATTATCTTAGGGCAAACGGACTTTGATGTTAGTTTTATAATAGCATTTTACATTCTATGCAAATATCGTTTTTATTTCCGCATGATTCATCTTATTCTGAACGAATGGTGCACGAGATTAAACATTGCCCATTGCCAAACAATATACTACTAATTTTAATTTACTTGCCAATAAATTATTATAATTTATTATTTCAAGAATAATATAACAAATAAGAAAAATGCATTTTTTAATAAGAATTATATATTCACATACATGTGTAGGTATTTATAATTCTTGTAGAAGAATTTATTTTTTTTTTTTTTTTGACAGAATATGTATTATTAAAAAAAAGACAAAAATAATAAACTTTTTTCAATAAATGAATTGCATTAGATAAACATTACAATTCGTATAAAACAAAAAACACGAGTGTAATAAAATATTACGAAAAATATTTTTTTTAATCCACGGTAAGTTCAATTGATATATTTACGTGTCAATCACTGATGACAATATACCTATAGACGCATTTGTGGACATCTTGCGATCCACGTTTGTCAAACTAGAATTTAGCGATATACCTATACAAGGTACCTATATCGTAAAAATGGCTTCGGCAGTTCGGACAAACAGGATTTTTCAGTCGAATGACGTATCGAATTTTGTATCAACAAAACTTCCGGCCGTACTTTTGTCCTCGAATTCATCGGTGTTCCACTGTCGCAGAGTCGGCGCATCAGAGAGCGCAAACGCGAAAAGCTCACAGTGGCAGCCCTTTTGTCGCGCATAAAAGAGTTGACAAAACATGGCAATCATAATGGTCATAAGTCTCATAACCGACGTGGAAAGAGCGATGGATGGACAGACGCGGGCGAGAAAGCCTTTCGCCGAATCGAAATATCCACGGAACTGAACAAATATTATTTTGACAACCGTCAAGCGAAGAGAGCACGGTTGAGCGTAATCCACCCTCAGAGCTGTCGCTTATTGCGGAATTACAAAGGAATTATGCGACCTGGGATCTTCGAACTCGACGCAATCGGCCGCGAATGACAGGTCGGAAGAATAATCGGGAGCACTTGCGCAATCTCTCGATGTCGATCGAAACGTGAACAAGAGCGCAGTATAATTACGAAAGTTTCGCGCCTCTCGCAATGGGATCAAATGGAATCGAATGAAGGCGCAAAATGGACACGTTAAAAGGTTTTTTTTTTACGAGGTCATAACAAGGATCATGCCTCCATGTTGCAGATGTTTCGATCATAAACCGCATAATGCCGCGGAAAACCGCTAAGCGAGTAACACTCGCAGTTCTTAGCTTTGCGCTCTCGTTTTGCTATCGTGACATAAAACATTTTTTATATAGGAGGTAGCCACGCGACGCAAAATAGGATCCCCATGAATTCTTACCAATGATAGCCATTATCTTTTGGCAAAGTAACGCGATTTATGGGAAGGTGCGTTCAACGCGTAACGAAGGTAACTATGGTAACCATTTGCTGTGCTAAGTTCAATCGTGATCCTGACATTTCATACAGAATGCTGTATAAATTTAAGTCTAAGTTTAAGCATAAAAAGGTAGAAATAAAAAGAGCTATCAAAATGCGATATCAAGCATTTCTGAATACATTTCTTTAAAATCCGTTGTTTACAATATTTATTTAAAAAAATATTTTTTTTTGTCTCTTTTCAATACGTTTTTAATATATATTTTTTATGATATTATATTTTAATACACCTTATGTACTTTTTATATTCTTAATTTTTATATTCTTAATTTTAATTTTTAACGTATAAACTACAGCTCTCCATACCTTACACTCATTTATTTATAATTTATTAAGTTTAGAGAGCTTTTACACACCGTTATTAAAAAAATATGTTAGACTCAAGAATTTGATTTTTAATTTCATATACATATAAATGAATAAGTTTTGTGAATTATCTTTTAAATTCTACTAATAAAATTGACATTAATCTTGATTAATTTCTCGTAAAGTTAAAAGATATATAAAAATCATAAAAATCGAAACTTTTGTTTAAAGTGGAAATTATATATCTTTTTGGTAAAATAGAAATGCTTTTTCCTTTAAATAACAAAGATACTGTCTCGTATTCATATCTAAAAGAAATATATTTACGTCCTAAAAAAACTTTTTTGAATACATTTCTAAAAATTACTTATATATTAAACAAAAACATATACAAAAATTTTTAAATAAAATACGCTCACCTGAAAAAAAACGGGCCACTCAAATTAAGTACAAATTTTTTAACATCTTCCAATAGCGATAACTCAGCCAAAAATCATCATATCGGGATGGGCTAAAGTGCAAATGAAAGCTTAAACATTCCTCTAAACAACAAAGAAATTCATAATTTTTTTACAATAAATATTGCAAAATGAGGGATCTTAGGGCGAGAAAACAAGAAGACATAACAAATTTGATTAACAGTATGCCCCAACGAATAGAAAAATTATTACGTGCGAGAGGAAGCAATACGCATTACTAAATACACACACACACACACACACACACGTGGGATCAGTTTTCTGCTACGTCCACGCCGTTGATCGTGGATAACGCCAAGAGCAGGACACACGTATATATAATGTACACGCACGCACTCACGAGAGATCTACAAATTGGCATTAAAAAATCTTCGTAGAAAAGTGAACAAAATATGGATTTGTTAGGAATTGAATAAGCTTCAAAACTCGTACAGTTTTACACCAGGGAGTCGACTCCACTCAGCTGCGCAATAGTTTAAAAAAAAAAATTTTTTCCCTCATTTTTTAAGGTCTCGCCCTAAGATTCCCCATTTTGTAATATTTATTGTAAAAAAATTATGAATTTTTTTGTTGTTTAGAGGAATGTTTAAGCTTTTATTTGCACTTTGACTCATCTCGATACGATGATTTTTGGTCGAGTTATCGCTATTGGAAAATGTTAAAAAATTTGTATTTAATTTGGGTGACTCGTTTTTTTGCAGGTGATTTAAAATGCGAAAAAAAGAAAAAGCGAGAGAGAGAGAGAGAGAGAGAGAGAGAGAGAGAGAGAGAAATATTGACAGAAAAGTGGCAAAAGCCATATATTCAGTTTTGTTCGTTGCCTTTTTATTTGATATATGCACATTGATTTCACTGACACTGTTAGAAATACCGTTTTTAAACTACTAAATTACTTAAAGTGAATGCATTATTTGGTCGAGCATAATGTTTGTGAAAGTATATCTATAAATTATCGAGTAAAATGAGAAAATAACGGGACTAGTAATAGATTTCACACCTATTCAGAAAAAAATGTTACTAAAAGGACCAAGTCAACAATAGAACAATTCGAAAATACTTCAAATTGCCGTTTAGTTTAACGTTTTAAAGCGTAACAAAGGTTGTTGCCAATTGAGTTATTGTGTCAGCAGGTCATCTATGGGGCAGTCTAAAATAATTTAAGATTACGTAAAGGACATTAAAAATACGGTGACATTGGTCCAAAAAATTGATGTCCTAATGTTTTAATTTTTGTTACTGATCCCGAGATGTGCGTGTTAACGTGCGTGAGACGCATGAAAATTCGCTATCGTTCAGAGGTTTCTTCAGGAGGTTACCCTCTGATTCTGTCTAAACAACATGCGTTTCCGATGTCACGAAATATCTTCGTAAGCCGTAAATCAAACAGGACTAGTAAACCACTCGGGATAGCGTTATCTGTTTGCATGCGCATGAAAGATATGCGTCGAGCTGGATTGGTTAGTATGTGTTTGAAACGATAATATTGTGACAAAGCTATACAATATTTGAATGTTTGCCCGCAGCAATCGGTTTTTACCTGACAAAAGAATATTTACACTTTGGCAGTAAAAATAATAATAAATTCTCTCAAAAATGTATCTTCAGTAAAAATTTCTAAAATAATGTACATCTGTATTGGAGAACAAAATATATTGATGAAAATTATAAGAAAAGGAAAAAAAAAACTAACAATAAGAAAATTTCATGGTCTTTTAACTACATTGTGCAATTCTGTTGGAGTCCTTTTTCACATTTGACGTTAATGAAGACAAATAAAGAAATCGTAAAAAAATCTTTGTTTAAATTATGAAAATACAGAAAAAATTTATTAAGGTTAGAAAAAATTTGTGTGTGATGGTGTTTTTTTCCTAGCACTATTGAAATTAATAGCGTCAGATTATTACTTTCTATGTGTTGTCAAAAAAGAATTGACGTGACTTTTAGAAGTTTTTTTTAATTTATTTTTTTATATAAATATTATATATAAATATTTTATTTATATATGTAATATAGATATTTATAATATATATATAATATAAATATTTTTATATAAATATTATATTTAAATATTTTATATAAATATGATGTAATAACTATTACAACTGTAAATAGTTGCAAATTTACAATTTACTAATATGTAGTAAAGAATTTTTCAACAAAAATATTAATATTAAATGTGATTAGAGATCCTTTCTTTTCGCGCGCGCGCGCGCGCGCACGCGCGTGTGTGTGTGTGTGTTCAAAGGAAAAGAAATTATAATTATCAAAATACAATAATTTTTGTTGTTGTTTTAATAGTGCAAACAACTCGCTTTGTAAAATATTAACTGAGAATGTTACTGAAAAATTATTTGTAGTGACAATAAATATCTTTTTTTACAGAATGAAATGATCAGTTTGATCTAATTGTGAGAAATATGTTATAATGATATTATATAGAATTATACGAATAATTTTACGAAGAATTCCAAGAAAAAAACTATTTCTTAAATAAATAAAAACAAAATTAATAAAAAAAATACTTCACAAATAAATATTCAATAAAAATAATCTTTTCTAAAACTATTCTTCTTCAGATTTAATTACCTCATCATTTAAGGCTAATTTTTTTTTAAATTTTGAAATAGATAAAAGATATTTTCCTCTTTATCTTTTGTTTTTTAACTTAAATTCGATTTTATTGATTTTATATAATTATCTTTTCATTATCGAGAATGATTTATATGGCTCTGAAAATGAGACTTATTTAGTCAAGATTAATTTAGTTATCGTAAGTAATCTACCTTTCTTGAGTCCAGACTAATTACTTTAAATATTCATAAAAAGGGTAGTTTGTTGCTAAGCAATTCTCCATGATATATCTTTATACAATATAAATGACTTGTAAAAATCAAAATCAACAATGTATAAAGTAATTATAACAGCACAAATTTATTAAAAATTATTAATTATCTTTCCTATTTTTTAATTTATTTTTGTTTATTTCGAAAGATAGAAATAATATAACTTTTTTAATATTTATGTATATATACATATATATATATATTATAATGTATATATTATATGTATATTATATGTATATATTATATGTATATTATATGTATGTGTATATTTTTTAAGAAAATCTTTATTGTATTAAATATTAAATATAAGCGTAAATTTCGAGTATTGTGCATTTTATAATATTTATGAAGGAAATAAATTCAGAAACCCTTAAAAATCACATCAATTTTCCATTTATTTTTACGATATTGAGTAAAAACTCGTAAAATAGAATTCTATAAGTATTAGAAATCTTGTTGGAAAAAAGAAACGATCGTGCTTTCTTATATACCGTTATAGTTGCTAACTCTTTAAGCTTCTCTCACGGTATGCTCGCAGGTCCCATGGGGTGCCGAACAAAAAGGAGACATGACTCATGAAACGCATTATTGGCTATTCCGTAAAGAAAAAAATCTGCTTGACTGTCTAATGTAAAAATCACTAAATAAATCATCATTAATCATATTTTATAGTTAAGTTTTCTGGTAGTTATGCATTTCAAAATATACTGTCAAAATATTATGAGTTTGTTTGTTCCTTTTTACGGAAGATATATAGATTTAGAGATTATTTATTTCTGTATCATTTTCATGTCTCTGCAATTTTTTCTCATGCAAACGATTCAATTACGCTTCATGATGCAATTTATGTCTTCAAATCTGTTGAAATATTTAATTTAAAGTTTTAGAAAAAAGAAAAAAAGAAAACAAATTATGGAAATGCTTAATATTTTTCAAATAATTTTTACGGATAACAAATAACGACTATGAAGTACAGTATATTTGGAATATCAGTTTTATTTTATAATTCTAGAACGTTGTACTTCTTGATGAAATTCACCCTCTTTTGATAAACAAACGAATTATTTATTAGAACAAAAATAGAAACAGATTTCTTACTCTTTAGGAAATCAAAATCAAAAACTTAAATTAACTTAAATGATTAAAATTTAAAAGGTGTCAGTAATTGTTTTAGAATAGTTTACTTCAAATTACAATAATATTTTTTTATTTACAATAACCCACACACATATAAATGTCCCTGTCAAAGTCAGCACATTCATTCAATGACTACACAGGAGGCACACAAACGCATCTTTACTATTTGGCTGAAAAGTTCCAATATGGCTGAATACTTAGAGCATATGGTACGTATATATTATCCAGTATCACCTTAGGTATTTCAAATTAGAAACGTACACCATTTTATATGAAATTCGAATAAAAAATATATCATTAAATCACAAAAATTAAAGACAATTGTCAAAATTAATTTATATATGAATTAATTGATGCATAAACATTATAAAAATTATTTATAATTAGTATTAAAATTAATATTAAAATAACAATTTATTTAACATAAACATTTTAAACTTATGAAAAAACGTTTAATTGAAAAATTTAAATCAAACACTTTTGTAAAATTATAATCTGATTATTTGAATAATTTCAAAAAAAAGTTTTTTGACTTTTAGACTTGCTTGCTACAGACATAATGGGTGTTTATCATTTAACGACACAAGTTGACACAATTGTAATTCTATCTTTTTCTGTCACTGGATGTTGAAAAAAGACAGAATAACGCTTGTGTCAACTTGTGTCATTAAATAAAATATTAGTATATTTCCTGTCGCCATTTTAGATATTTTGTTAGATAAATTTCTATCTAATTCCAATATTGACTGATAAATAGTACTATAAAAACATCAATTTGTGGTATTTCAAATTATCAACAGTCTCAAATATACTGCACTTCCTCTAAATATTTCTCACTTTTTTAGTGAGATATATATGCAATCTATTGTATAGAGCATGGAAAACAAGACAATAATGTTATGACCATCATATGTACTACTTAATGTCCAGGAACCTTTCGGAACCTGATACTCGAACTTTCCCATAGGCAGAACGACGAGATTTTCTGTATTTACGTAATCGATGCCACTCTCGAACAAAAGCGGACGGCGGATCTCCGGATGATATTAAAGAGGGCACTATAAGTCTGAATTGAGGAATGGTCAAGCGAGTTTAATATATAGAGAGGTTGAGTAATATTATATTTGTTAATTGTGAAACACAATCCCCGGACAGTTGTGCAGGATTCTACCTGTATCTACGCGTGGGAAGTCCGACTCTCGATTCTTGATGAAGCCTCTGAATACCGCTTCAGTTGTCCACCGTCTCTTTACTCGTCAAGATCGAAGATACTGTCATATTCTGTCACGGATGAGATCATTTAACGACATTCATTTGATACAAATATTTAGCGTGATAAAAGGATTGCGATAAAGTTAATTTCCCGACATAAATGCGAAAGAAAAAATGTAAAATATATGTATAGACAAATAAATTATTCAAATAATCGGATTATAATAATGATTTACAAAATTGTTTATAAATTTTTAAATTAAACGTTTAGATTATAATGTTAATATTGCATAAAATATTATTTCTTATATCTCCGTAAGATTAGAAATTTGATATTTAATATATTATTATGTGTAAATTTAATATAAAATAAATTCTATAATTGTATACATGCACAAACATCTATAAGGAAGAATTAACAAGTTATTTAAGAATTAACAAATGTTCTCTTGCAGTTAGATATCAAAAAAAAGATAATTTTACTGCGTTTGCAATTTTTATTTTATATTAAAATGATACCGCCGAATGACGAAAGAAAATTACGTCTTTGAAAATTATCGGAAAGTACCTGAAAAGGCTCTGTCCATTTCGAACGTTAAGCCGCCTAATTTCACCCATCGATGTCTAGATAGTATTTCATCTTCGGCAAATCCCTCGGTCAGGTAAAAATAGGGGTGAATCGCGGTAGGGGATGTTCCCACGCTTCGGCTTGCAAAACACCGATCGGACCATGAATGATGCACGGCGGACGTGTTATTTTCGTGAAAACTCTTGCGTGCGTACGCCCCCGTTCATATCCGGTCGTGGACCAACTACTGATTAAACGCATTGTGGAAATCCTATTACTATATAATTTATCTCTACTCGGACTCACACGCAAAACTATTTATATTAATATATAATAATTCATCGCCTTTACGGATAGCACGAAACAATTATATCGGTATTTAATATATACATTATATGTATAATATTATTACATTTGCTTAGAAAACAAAGAAAAAATTATGTAGGTTTTATATAAAATATATCTTTTAAAATTAAACAAATATATATTTATATCGTTTTCAAGTATTCTGTAACTTAAGTAGGATCCTGTGTGAAAACCTTTCCTATTATATACAATTAATTATGTAGATAATTTTATATTATATTATATTTAAATTTTTTTAATGTTTTATTTATAAGAAAATTTTACGAGACTTACACAAAATTTCATCCGCGGGCATTTTTCCCACGTACACGATTATTTAGATACGTACAAAAGAGATACGTCATAGAACGCGCCTAACTTCTTTATTCCGCGGACGATTCATTCCGGTCATCCCCCGCATTTCGGCTTTAAAGGCAATATAAAAGAGAGTTTAGCGTAACCCTTTTCACGTCCGAGAGTCCGCATCCCCTGAGAGTCAGAGATATGTATAGCCTCTTATGTAAACGACTATTCAAATATCGAATCCCGCGTCGCACACCTGTATAGCTTGGGAATCCAGCGAGTCCTTTGAAAAATCATGCAATTTTAAGAGGAAGGATATGGGGGCCGATCGCATGCGATATTTACCGGACTTCTACTATGTGTATTTACGATGGGATCGACTCACCTCTTTCGGAACTCACGTCTGAACGAATATCTTTGATATTCGTCCAACGCATTTGAATGGATATCATCCGTGGGAGTTGGCGCATTTTGGGAAACTTCGTAATTTCCTCCCTAAGATTTTCGCAACCGCTTCACCTGCATCGTCACGACCAGGTAATAGTGAAACGAATACGTTACGAATGTATTATTCGAGTGTGGGAATGTCAGATATTTCACGTTTCATCGTGACTCCCTTTTACGTGTTACCTTATCCTTTCAAATCTCACCTCCGCTCTCTTTTAAGCATCGTGAAAAAAAGGCAAAAACACGTTATTGTGTAATCATTCGCATGATTAATGACGTATATTTTATTGCAATGTGATATTTTTAAATTTATGTAATAAATGTATATTTTTTTTATTATAAAGTATCATATCGACAGATGTGTTGATACACGAAATAGCCTTTTAGTAATTGCCACACTATATAAACATGGTGGTTAGACGGAACCGGAAGTGCCACTGGAACCATTTCTACGAGACTTGGAGTTTATTTGTTTTCCGCGCATCACTTTTCACTCTTAGGTAAGACTTCAGATACGCTCGACACGCGTCTCGATGTCGCTAAAATGTCAACTAAAGAATTGAAAAGGATCGTTTAAAAAAAAAAAGATTGAACGGTCAGAACATACTTTGCTTTAAAAACAGACCGAAAACTGGACCACCGGTCTAAATGTAAAGTTTCACACGAAGCGTCATATGTACGATGGACTGGACCTGTTTCCACCCTCTCACGTTCATCCGGCCGTTTTCCATCCCGGACGTGTTCAGCCGCGTGTTTTTCTCAAAAAAGGGATACACTTCGAATTTTCCCTAGAGATTATAATATGTAAATATATATAAATATATGCCTGTCCAAACGCTAATGAAAAAAAATCTATTTTATATAAGTCAAATAATTTGTTAAATAAAATTAATGTCGAGACTTTCTTTTCGGACACTGTGTATACTGCTATTTCAATATTGCAATTTAGTTTTCAAATGTAAAAATTATCATTACCACTGACTCAAAGAGAAAATTTTCACATAAATATCGGTTTTACCCTCATTTTATGCATTATTTTTATTTTTATAAAACCTTTTTTAAAACATATTTATAATTTTGTAAAAAATGTTTTACAAATGTTCCGTAAATTTTTACACACAAAAAGCACAGTTGGAAAACAATAGGTATAAAGTCACAAAAAAATCAGAAAAATACATTTTACTCTAAACAAACACTCATAGAATCCAAGCTGTGCTGTATTATGCAACCTATTGTAATAGCATTGTAGATCTTTCCATCTAATTTTGGCTGCTTCTTTTTCTCTAGAGATATTCCCTAGAGATATTCCATCAACGAAATTGCGGATATCCGATTTTATATCTCTGTATTTACTTTCAACTATCCTTTCTTGAAATCGGGTTTGTTTTACCATTTGTCATAAATTTTTTATTCGCTTTCAATAAAAAAAAATAGTCTTGTAATTATAGCAAAAATTTTCTGAGAAAAATTAATTGATGTAGATAAATGATCACCAAGTACTGATTATATCGCATATGTTTATAATATACTTTATATACTTAATCAATTTAAATGCCAAAGACAGAATTTATATCTATACTGTTAGTGTAATTTAAATAGACAACTTTTCTATATGGTGTCTATCTTGTTAAGGCTAATTATTTGTGATTAATATTTGGTAATGAGATTTAATTTTTCTAGAGGTATTGCTGCTATCTCTACATGTGATAAATAATATTCTTACAGATACAAAAAATAACGATAAATTTTAGTTGTAATATCTAGAACTATATCTACATCAATAAAATATTTTTTGAATGTTTGTAATAATTCGAGACCCCGATATATCTGTGCATTTGCTTATCAGTTTCGGTTTTGTGTGCTACCATGCAAGTGCGAGGATCGTAGAGAAAGCAACGTGACGAGCGTGAATCCATCTAGATGTGGCAATATTTATTCCCCCGTACAAATCAGCCATAATTTCTCTAGGGTGCAAAACATGATGCCGAAAGTTGTGAATTCACGTTGAACGAATAATAAAATTTAATTTTTATTCTGGTGGCTTAATTGTATGCATATTTTTTTCGTCTTGTATAACAGTCGCTCAAAAGTATGCAATAAAATATTTTTGAACCAATATGAAAAGAAATTTGTAATAAAACGTATGTGTACGTTTTGGAGTTGAGAAACACTGATACAGTGATTTGATATAATCGATAAAACACGATCATCGATTAAATCTTCCAATTTAATCCTCTTATAACCCGTTCGTTTGACAAGTGAGCTACGGTCGAAAGGCGTAACATGCCACGGGCATTTATTTAATTAAGATATTTAGAAGGACATAATGCGAAGGGCTGCGATGGCGTATCTAACTCACGCGAGACGGTATCTAATGCTAATAGAAAACACAGAGCTAATTTAATCACACGTTACACAGTTGCTGATGTAGTATGTTAAATTGATTTCCTAAGTGCGTAGGTATACAAATCTATATCCTGTCACAACACAACACAATATTTCATTATGAATAATAGCATAGTATTATGAATAATTTATAATCTCTCTGCATATAGAGTAGTAGAATAAAGTTTTAAACTTAAAGAGGATGTGTGCAATAAATCGAATATAAAATTCTCATAAAAATATGTGCGTTTCTTTCCTTAAACAAATGTAAACCGAAATTTTTATCTCTAAAAGAAGAAAAAAGTTAATCTGTAAGAAGTGAAAGATTTTGTTTAACTAAGGAATTTTTATGTAAGAAGAGTGCTTTCTAAAACCTATACTTTATCGTTACCCTTCCACTTTACGATAGCGTTTTTAAAAATATCTGATGACGCGTTACCAATTCAATACCGATATAAGTTATCCATGTGTTTGAGATGGTATGTGGACATGCATTCGAATAACTTAAAAGATTCATAAAGTATACAGATAAGAAAAAACCTGAGGATTGAAAATACGATTTATAAAGGGTACTTTTTGTAATTGTATTATATTATGTTTACAATCTTTTTTAGAATATTCTTTGATAATTCCTCGAACAAGGACATAAAAGAAACAGAAGAGGGAGAAAAAAGGGGAGAGAGAGAGAGAGAGAGAAAGAATATTTAAAAATACAAAGTATTTATAATTGGTTCTTTCTCTTCCTCTCTATTCTTTAAAATAATGTTATATCTAAAC
The DNA here is from genome assembly GCF_047496725.1 of Anoplolepis gracilipes. NCBI lineage: Eukaryota > Metazoa > Arthropoda > Insecta > Hymenoptera > Formicidae > Anoplolepis > Anoplolepis gracilipes. Next base: position 3,452,815 of record NC_132970.1, on the reverse strand, counting down.
AACAGAAAAAACAGTTAATTTTTTTCTCAATAAACCTTACTTCAATATAAATAATATATATTATTTAATTCTTGTTTTATATATATATCTATATATATCTATATATATATATATATATATATATTATTTAATTCTTTCTACATTACATCTATAGTTTGCTCACTATGCCTTTATACAAATTTTATGTATTTTAACGTTGATTTAATACAGTTAATTAAAATAAAATAAAACAATGTTTATATGTAATTAATGTATTGCAATAGAATAAGAGCATTAGGTATAAAGATGCTGAACGATGAAAACAAAGGTGACAAAACAAATTATAGGAAAACTAAAGCAAGCGAGCGAGAGGGGAGAGGAGAGGAGAGGAGAGGAGAGAGAAAGAAAGAGAGGGAGAGAGAGATAGAGAGAGCATAAGAATACAAGAAGAGACAGCTGGTTAATCTTTCACCTGCCTTTACCAGACGACACCTAGTCGAAGATATCGTTCGGTGCCGATAACTTGAAGTCTACCTGACTCAGATATCGCTGAGATGAACAAATACTTATGTTAGTTCTCAGTTCTCTCTGGACTATTATATGTTACCTTATCATTCTTAAGTACTACATTTTTTTTTGATAAAACTGGAATTTCGAAATGTGTTCCTTTTGCGACTATCGCGTTGATAATGTGAAAATGTCAATACATATTCAATATGACTAACATATATTTATGTACGCTCTAAAAATAAATATATATTTAAATACAATCAAAAGTATGTACACGTTAAAATTCAACATAAAAAAGATCAATGTAAAATTATTTTAAATAACATTCATTTTATATACATATACACATATACATATATATATATATATATATATATATATATATATAAAAGTGCGAATTATAATCTTTAATGTGTGTCAAGATATTTTTTATAATTTTTATTATATTATTATTTTTATTATATTCTTTATTAATCTAATTATTATTCTCGTTCTTGATACGTTTGTCACAAATGCAATATGAAAAGCCGCGTTTCGTACAACTCAGCTACCATTTAACGTTTTATCAATGCGTCAAACTAATACTGCCGGCTCATCCATCGTTTAATTAGTCGCGTTATCCCAGTGACACGTGCCGGACATTCGGAGCCGCGATGCACATCTGCAAAACTAAGACAATAGATAGCCAGTTGCAGCTGCTTGAAAACAACAAACGGGATGGTTCTGGAGTTACGATGAGAGCGGGAAAGAGAATAGATACACGACGAATTTATTTCATTAGTTTGCACCCCTCGCCAGTTAAAGTGGACGCTTCGATTACCTTCGACCGTTCCTGTAAAATTTATGTCCATCTCTGCGAGCAATTTCAGGCCCAATCCCTCCTAATTTCACTCTTGCTTTCAGGCGTGTATCGATTGCAACTGAATTACCATAGATTACAGTGATTACTAAAACTGTATATTATAAAACATTTATTTAATATATATAAGCTTGATTTTTAATATTCTTAAAGTTTAAAGTATCTTCACAATTTTTTTAAATTTTTTTAACGTTTAACAAATAACAATTTTTGTATAGCGTTATGATTGGATAAAATTTCTTTCAAGATTATTACAGCGATTATTATAGTGATTCAATATTACTTGTCGGTCAAATTATACAGTTAGCACGAGCCAAAACACGCAGAAGGGGGAGGGGGAGGAGAGGCGTGATTGATTCTCCTATAAAGATTCTAATCTCTCGATCGTAACGAGTTGCGACATGCCTCGTTGGCTCTCTTCACACTCTCCAATCCTTTGCTGCTGATCCAATATAACAGGCACGACAAAATTCTCTACTCGTTCACGCGCGCTTTTAAAGTTATTCGATCGTGCGATCGAGACCCAAGTCCAGTTGCGACATGCCTCGTTCATTGTGCAAAGCTACACTGTTATTCAAGCGAACTAAATCGCGCGATAGCTATGGTACATAGTCGTACAGATGTGTTTACTGAATTAAAATATACAGGAACTTAAACGAGAAAAAGCATACATTGTGATACGTCAACATATAGATGTTAAATAATCGGGTGTTTATGTGCAATTGAGATCTCTCTTTCAATTTTGTCTCTTTCTCTACGTGAAATTCAACCGAAAAAAAAAAATTCTTTCGTCTAATATTTCCGGATCTTTTTTCGTATCCATTTGCTCTCGGCAGCCAGCCAGCTTTCTTGGGCAGCTCCCAATGGAGATGCACTGCTAATTCCACTGAGTCGGATTTTCCTAGCAGATAGTAATCTACGGAGAACGCGAATGGAGGGATCACAGATCGCAGTATTCTCGTATTATGTTGCGTCACGTTCTTGCATCCTTTGCCTCGTGCGCACACACATACCTTCTCTTCACAGATTACATCAAAGTCTCCAGCAAGATTTCGCGATAAATGACAGCGTATCGTTCGACGGATCATCCATCGTTTAATTGTCACGACGTATTTCTAGTTGTTATACGAAATGTCGAACTTTTACGATCGCCGGGTTGGCGCATCATCGATTTGTTTTCCTGCGAGTATCGAAAACGCCTCTACTACGGATTTTCGTCTCTACGGCACGATCTAACTGCGACCTCTTATCCATGCAAACATCTCTGTTTGTCCGATAACTGTGGATTGCACGGCAACACCTCATTGTCGCCCCGAACGTGTCCTTCCAGCAATATCCTGACGGAGGGTTCGCGTTTAAACTTCTCTTCGCGCCGGTAAGCAAATACTACGAGCCCTTTTCCGGCATATCCAGGAAAGATCACGTTTCGATAAGCTCAAAGTGGCGAAGACTCATAGCTATCTCGATGTATCACTTCACGTAGCGGCTGAATAGGATGAGGATAGCGGATGAGTCAGCAAAAATAAAATTCTTCCTTCTATCTTTTTATATCTTTCGATAATCACGTAACATTAGCATTGCAAACAGAAGAATAAACTTTAATATTTAGTACTCACAGAAGAGAGAAAGTAAAGAAGATGTCTATTGATATATTATAATAATATCTCTTAGAGAGACCAGTTTGTTCGATAAATTTATCTTATTTCTAGAATTTTTGAACGTGCAACTGCTTACTTTCAACTTTTGGTATATTTTGAATGTTTGAGTCGACTTTATGTGAATGCTCTTCCTTGTGGTAAGAAAACGACACCGGGCCCCATAACTTATGTCCGTCCTGACTCTTTTAAGATGCTGTAACGAAGCAGCATCCGTGCTTCGCAGTCTGTAAAGAGTTTAACCGATGGAACGCAATAATTCAGGATGGTTCTATGGTCAGTGCAGAACTTGAAAGGGCTAAGATATTTATGGGTTGCAGCTGATTTTTGACCATGCTACGTTTCCCATTTTGAAATAAAGTTGAAACGTATTCGCCAATAATCAGTATTTCCCACTAACATTCGGTTTCTATTTTATTTGTATTATACCCTTAACATCGATAAATCTAAATGTTACTTGTATTATTATTAGCGCCAATTGTAAAAATTTGGAAATTACAATAATTGTAAACTACTAATAAGTTTAATTACTAAATTTAATCGATCAAAAAAATTAATATAGTCGTAATAATAAATAAATAAATAATAAAACAAGTAATAATTTGTTAAAAAATATATTTTAAATTCATGCACACATATACAGATGTTCCTCCAAATTGCCTTTGCATGAGACAATTCTTAAAGGTATTCCCCGTGTTTACACCGTCTAAATATGAATCTCCTCGCATGAATGCGTATCAATAAGACAGTCGCAATCCCTCGTAATCCTTCTAAAGACTCGTCACCGCTTCCTGTCGCATCACGTGTGTACTCCCAAGAAAACCCTTTCACGCGGTCTGGCACTCTTTCTTCGAATCGTCAGCGAGACGAATCAACGAGACTTTCATTGCACCCCTTTTAGCCCCCTCCCCCTTTCTCTCTTCTTCGTTGCAGCTATTCTCGTCAATGTAATCGAGTCGGAAAAATAGACTACCCTATAACCCCTTTGAATCTCCAACCTCGTAGACTTCGGGGAGGTGAAAAAGAATCGTGTTTTGGCAGGCCACGATAATGTCCCTGTACGAATTTTCTTTGACGAGCTACCGTAGGTAGCGCTAATGGAAGCTGGTGTGACATTCAAAGGTGGTAGCTCGTGAAACGCGATCAGGATTTAACCCCTCCCCTCTCTCCTACGTCTACTCTGCCTCACCGCTGTGTGCTTTACCCTTAATCCGCCTACGCCGAGTGGACACCGCCACCAGGATACAATATCGAAAAGATCCTTCTCTCTTTCTTTTTCTCTCTCTCTCTCTCTCTCTCTCTCTCTCTCTCTTTCTTTCTCTTATTTTTCTATTTCTCTTTTTTTTATTTTCTGTTTCTTTATTTTTTCCGTATACTGTTGTTATATGCTATCAACTCTCCCACAGTGATCTGTCAAGGATCATAATTTTCGTCACGTGTCATTACCTGATGCGAGATCGAATTTCTCAATGATTATCCGATGCCGCACTCCGGATGATTTTTTTGATTGCCGAGATGTCGGAAAAATCGGAAGGAGCGTGGCCGGTGCAAATATCTTATGAAAATGACTAAAAGTCACTATATATATATATATATATATATATATATATATATATATATATTATCTATATATATATTATCACTATATATATATATATATATATATATATATATATATATATATATATTATCTGGCAACAAATCTACAAATTTGGCCAAAAATATGCAAAGTAGTTTAACCGTTCGTAAAAAAATCAAGACTTTCCAATAACACCCATTTGCTCTCTAAGAATTGATGTATTTGTATCACACACGTTTGAGAACATTCGTAAACTTTTGCTATCGTATTCGTGGAATCGACTTCCTGTATTCTTACATCATGTGGTACATACAGCCGCTGCCGCATGCAACGTGTTGAGATGAAATTGAGAAAGAAAGAAAAAAAAGCATCACTTCCTTCTTTTAAAATAAGAGATGCCCAGGAATCATCCTATGATATGTTTAAAAGAAAAAATGTGTAAAAACAATATTTTGTATGTCCATATTTTCTATCGTACAAAATATACGGAATTTTATTTCAGATTCAACGAATTTTCATAAATTTTAAAAATATAGGAAAATATATGGAAAAAAGCCTCTCTTTCTGTTTATGTTTCGAGAAAAATGGCAATATATTCTAAATATATATTCTAAATAAATCACAATTAATTAATAATTAAAAGTTATGCGCGTTTCTATTTGTATCATAACAAATGTCTCGTGCTTTTAATGGAGATAAACACAGATATCTTATCGTTGTTTAACACGGTTAAAAATTCCTGATATTTATCAGGCAGCTCTTTTCCACAGTAGAAATTCCATAGTCTAAATTCCAAACCATTTACTGAATATAGCTGCAAAAGACGACCGACGGTAGCGATAGCACAGACTGGAGGATATTTTGTGACAGCCACAAGTCTGATTTATAGGTGAATAGCAAAAAGTTACATTGCGGCTTAGGTTCTCGTAACCCTTACCTAAGACTGGTTGAGTCGATGGGACCCCCCGGGATTTAATGTGCAGTCCAGATTTGCTGGGCAATAACGAGAACCATTTAGAAACCATTGTCGTGTTCTGGTTTTGTACCGCAACGATTTTTCAAAGTTACAATTTCGAGGAAGGAAACTATCATTTTAAACACAACGCGAGACTATTGGGTTTCTTCGTGAGAAAAGGATTATATTATATTATAAAGGACTACCGTTAACGATATTTACTTTTCATTATTATAGCTTTTTCATTTCTTCTCTTTCCACATTAATTCTTTTATACATAAAAAAAGAAAATATTTTTTGAATCTCAAATATTTCATTCAAAATCATCAATATATGGCTATTTTCTGTTGGAGTTGTATCGCTGCATTAAATAAATTTTGCTAGATAAAACATCTGCCAGATAAAACATCTCATAAATATTTCATGAGATTATAAATAATTATGCTAATATTCATGTTCAAGCTCGTTCAACTGTCTGTCTCATGTCGTGGCTAATAGAAGAAGGGTCGATCTTTAAAACAAACCAGTCACGCATCGACGCGCAGGTAAAAGTATATCAAAGATATTCACAAAATATAAAAATACATAAGTGCATCAAAATACATACAGAAAATGATCGAATGTATTGCAAAATTTATTTATTTAAAAAAAGTTTGAGAAAGAATTTTGTATAATTATTTGTAATTATGAGATAATAAATAATTGTATGTAATTATAATTTTAATTGTGAATTTTATTTAATGTTTTTAATGAAATCGATGAGGTAATTTTATCAAGCAAACTTTATTTCGGATTATTAAGAGTTTTGAATTTTCACTCTAGCTGATGAAAGTGGACGAAACGACGATGCGGATGTAAAATAAAGATCGAAACGACGAACGCATTGGGTTAGGTTCGAAGTGCATACAGTTACAGCCTGCATCGTAACATCTGCTACGAGGCCACTAACAGTCTGACAGTCCGACCACGCATTTGCGCAACTGTCGCGTCGGTGCGGCGCTTAGGTCACGAGACAGGAAAACCATTTAGATTCTTGATAATAATTACGGGTGATCGATGCTGATAATAATATATCTTTACGAATCAAACCTTGCAACTCCATGACATATGACGTTCTCTCCACCAAATATGCACAATATGATAAAAATAAAACATATGCGATAACTTATTAAAATTTTTAAACTTTTTTCATGTAAATGATCTTGATCTCTTGATTGCAGCGGAAGTTTATTTCTTGTCTGTATTATTATTCTTCAATCGTCACAAAGGTGAATTATGTTCGAGGAAAATTACGTCAACGGAACGCAGGCGTGAGTTGACTATAAAAGATTCGCGAGAAGAGAAGAGAGCTCAAGGAGAGAATATATGGTGATGCCTAATGGTGTTATTTGAGATCATAATGGATAGTGTCCGCGAGAATAAAGGCTTATTCTTGCCGCTGAAGGACGGCAAGCGACAAATGTGTTGATGCGGTAATAAGAAGTAAAAGTCCTATTATTGTACAGCTGTGAACGTCCGCTATGGTTTTATTTTTGTCACTTTCGTTGAGGAAAAATCGGCACCTTCTCAGCAAATCAAAGGATGATACGAGATGCCCGTCCATGAAATCTCGACAAGTGATCCCCATTTTCATTCATTCTCTCCACCAAGTGCAGCGCCAGCCGAGGTTCCACGTTCTAAGTGTGTTTTCCATCACGACGCAATGTGCGTGCGAGGATATGTCTTGACTTCCTGAGCGCAGAGTTTCCATTTTCTCCCGCCCTTCTCCCACTCTTCTCTTCTCTTTACAGTCGCTGAGTTCTTTGGCATTGCCTTGAGTATCCCTTAGACTTTTCTTCCCTTCTTCTGCCTCTTTTTCCTCTTTCTCTCTATCTCTCTCACTATTTTTTTTTGTCTTTCTCAAACTGTCGTCAGAGAAATTAGATCTGTGTCGAATTTCGGTCATGTGAACATCCGGTGGACGAAGAGTTACTACCTTCTTCGACCGCTTTGCCGACCTCACAATTCGATATACAAATGATGATTCAAAGTGTTTTACTAATATGTTTTCTAAATATATTCTATGTATAAACAATCATCAATAATTCATTTAACTTAGACTTAATCAATAAATTAAATCAATTTACATTAGCGTTAATACAGTCATGTATTATCTTTCATGCTTGTTTATTATTATGTCCAAGCGTGAAGAGCTAAGTAACTTATCACCTTACGGATATCAATTTTCAGATACGGTCTTTTCACAGTAGTTTCAGCCTGTTCTACGGTAAGGAACAATTGAGTTCCTTTGCCGCGAGCTCGCTCGTCTTACGATTTTTCGCGCTAAGGCGATGATATTTCATGCCATTGAATGGCCAGCGGTTCTTCCGTCGTAAATGTAAAGATCAAGTGAGCGCGATTGTCCCCTTTCACCGTCATCTCGCAAATTCTAGCTCTAATCTATGAGTAATTGTCCTGGCACAAAGGTGAAAACGATGCCGAGATTCGGTGACCTGCCTACTCTGACAACAACGATGTGCCTTTTCCTTTCAATGCATTTTTTTACTTTGGTGATCATCTATGTTAGCGATTAATCTTCAATTATAGTGTCGTTGACAGCCATACTCGTAATACTTTTACGACTATTCCGAAATATTCGAGGATTTCGAAACTATTACTACGATACTATGGTATGAGTATTGTATGAGATTTAGTTCAGTGAGAAATAAAGAGAAAGAAATAGTAAAATTATTATATTAACATATAATATTTTAAAGATTTCTGTGCACAAAAAGTGATTAATTTTCTCTTTCTTTTCCAATAGAATACAATCAGCATGTGATTAATATATACTTTGATATTTAATTTACAAAAAATATAAAATTATCATATCATATTGTTATAAGAAAAATTTCGGCATTTGACACTCTTGCAGATCTTTCTCTTTCTCTCTGTCTCGAGGCTTTTAACTCGAAGCTTTTTTTTTATTTCATCGAGTCGATACATTCCGAGACCGCTTTTCGTTATGACGCGATAAAAGATGGCGAACCCCGTTAAGGGAAGGGTATTATTTCGGGCCTAGCTTTAACAAAAAGTCCTCGGGGCTCCGGAGACGATCGGGTCACGGATGATCGAAGGATCGCGGCAGAGCAGGTATTGGTTTTTCGAGAAGGTGTCATTTGTATCGGGCGAAAATATGTGGCATCCAACGCGAGGATATTGATGTGCATCAGGAGGGGTTGTCATTGTTGCGCGCCACCCCCTCGAGGCACGCTCATCCGGCGCAAGGACCCTCCCCGTTCCTTCGCGGGGACGATAGAACTGCACTTGATATATTGGAACTTTTGTGCCCTCCCCAGAGAGAGCGCCCAGTTCCACGCAACAGCAGCCGGCAGTATCCCTTTATACACGCTCCGAAGGATCGCGATCGTCGGATAACTCACCTGCCCGACTTCGATCTTTAAGGAAGTCGATGCCTCGCCAAAAAACTCAATAGCGAATTAAGTTTACGTCAAATAAATGCATTCCTCCGCGTATCATTTTTTTTCCGGTGACATTTTATAGAAACGACGTGTTATTAGTTAGTCGGAGTCCAGTAGCGATTTATGTGAGATAAAACTTTTCCAAGTCAAAAGTATATCATTGGCTGGACCACCATGGTGGTTCTCATCTTTGGCAAACAAAGCTGGCTTTTATTATTTTCTCCGGATTAATTCCACTTGTCTTCGTTTTACGTTCGGCAATCGGCAAACAGATAGAGACAATAGTAAAAAAGATCGCCACGTGACTAGTGGAAATATAGAGATGCGTGAAAAAAAAAAAAAAAAAAAAAAAGAAAAGAAAAGAAAAGGTAGCGCGAAGGACGCGTTGAGAGAACTGTAAATCATTTCTGAGATCATTACTGTTGCTGTTTTCGGGCCAACTTGCGTTATGGCGGTCTTCGATGAAACGAAAGCGGTTTTTGCGCCGAGTGCTTTAACGCCGGCATAAAACGCATCGTTAACCGTTAAGGGATCGAAAGGAGGAAAAGCCCACCGCCCTTTCCACACTATAGTTTTATACGGCCTTCACCCACACACGCGCCGCAACATGGACGCCGGTCTAATAACTCTGCGCCACAAATGATGGATGTTACTTCGGTGGGCAACGTCTCGGGGCGTTATTATGAGGCGGTTTCGCGAGTCGATGGAAAACTCGTGGAGTCATTCGCGAAGCTTAACGAGAGCCGACCAACGGAACCTTACGACCGACATATGGGCGCCCGTGGCGCCCTGCCATGCGGAAAATATAATTGATCCTCGCTCCACATGTGGGCAATTTTGCTTAAAAATTATTGCCGTGTATGAGGAAATCTCCGAAATGTGAAATCAAAGTAAAAAATTAGTTTCTTTAAGCAAGATTAACTATTTTCGCCTCGATAAAAATGATAAATTACCATCCGTACAGTGCAAAAAAAAAAAATATGTAAAATTACATAAATCAATAATTGTAAAATTGCATATAATAAATAATGGAAATTTAATAAAATTTTTCATTGATTGTTCATGTAATTTTGTAATATTCATTTTATAATGTGAGATGAATCCGTAATTCTCAAAGATTCGTTAGCAAGCATAGATATTTCGTAAATGTGACGATATCTTTGGAGAGGGGATCGTGACGCGTAAAGATTTTGAAGGATTCGACAATGCGCGATGCAGCTGGCAGTTGGGAGCTGTGTGGGTGCGTACGAATTCGAATGAGCGACGTGCGTGACGGGATGGAATAAATAAAAGTGTGTACCGAGAGAGAGAGAGAAAAAGAGACACTCCTCGCGGCGCGAGAAATGCGCATTGTGGCGCGTGGCGGGATTCATGTGCTCGATTCATCGTACTTTCTTTCTTCTCGAGAAGTTTTGCGCCGGAACTTCTTTTCAGCTTGAGTCACTCGATTCGTTGATCCACGATGAAGGATTGCTTGACTTTACTTATGTTAGTCTGGAGAAAAGACTATACTCTGATATCCGCAAAGCATGTAATATTCGTTTTATTAATGAAATTCAGAATAGAAAAACTAAAATATATTATAATTAACAGACTAAAAATAAAATAATTAATGTTAGTCTTATGTACATTTGCTTTCTTTTTAGAAAAGTCAAATTTAAAAAATTTAATTTAATTAACAAATTAACTATACATAATTATTAATATCGTTTCTTTAAGAATACTATCACTTTTCATCATCATCTTGATCATTTTGAATTCAATTATCTAATATTTGATTTAGCTATGTCAAACTATATGTTTATAAAACTATAAAAACTGCATCGAGTTATGACTATTATATTTCATAGCGCTATCTTCAAAGAAAAGAAAAACCAGAAAGCTTAGGGTAAATTTTTTGAAAGGGTCGTATAACCCAGCAATTATATCATTCACTAGTAATGTGAAAGTCGAAGATCTTGGAGTAAATTACACGTCGAACAGTTTGGTCTACCAATAATAATTTTGGTCCGTCAATCACACAGTGCAGTAGTCGACAAACAGGTAACCTTACTGACAGCTAATCAACGGATTAGTGTAAAAGTTGGAAATGCGAATGGCATCATGTTACTGATTCTTCAAAATTGATTGGAATTTTTTAACGAGTCACTTTTGCCATTTTTCATCATGCATCTTTGATTTACACGGATATTTCGTCAAATATCAAACAACGAAAGAGCTAATGCGTCCTTGATTATAGATAATATAATTCGTCGATATTAATTCGCATTTGTTCGACATTTTTTTCGACGATTTTTGCAAATTGTGTTTGGAAACTAAATTAAAATTTTAGTTCCTCTTTTATTTCTATTCAATTAAACAAGTTTATATAAAATTTATATGCTTAGACTTTTTTCCCTAAATATTTTATAACATAAAAAAGAGAGTCTACTCAAAATTTTAAAAAAAAACCTTAATAAAATATTTTAAATAAAATATTCGAAATAAACAGAAAATCTCATAGGTTGCTATTCGTTTCAAGCCAGACTTACGCAACATCGATCAGTATAAAACTCATTTTTTCAATTCCTTTCCTTTTTGAAACCTTTTTCTGGGTTGCCACATCTTTCGGAAGCCATTTGTTAGAAAGGAGAGTAACTCAAGCGAAAATAATACACGGACCTATTCTGTTTCGCAGAAGCTATATAGCCTTATGAGATTTCTACGCTCATTCAACTCGAGACAAATAATTTTTTTCAACATTTTACCACGTTTAATTGCGCGTTCGAAAACTAATCTCATCGGGATACATTACATTCAATTTGCGAAAAATCTGAGATATATTCGTAACTTAATGATGTACACTTCCGAAGTACTCGAAAAAATGAATCCGAGAGCGCGAAGTTTTTATATAAAAGTTACGGTTTTCGATCGTGCATAAAATAATTCGAGTCGAGATTTGAAGAAGAAAACGAGAAACGAATTTAATCCGACTCGTTGAAGAGTAGAGCCGATTCTCGAGAGCAGATGCGTATCCCGGAAAGATCCAGATTCCAGATATCCCGCCAATTTCTCCTGCGGGTTGTCAATATCTGTAAGGGCCACGACAATGGCCGAGGGATAGAAGCGGCCTCTAAGATACTTGCTCGAGCCGAACAATAACATATTGCAGAATCTCCGGGGCACCTATGTGCGTGTGCGCGTAAACACGCACCCTCGGACGCACGTGAGGGTGGTGTGAGCGACGGTTCTTCTCGTGTGTGGCTCTCTCTCTCTCTCCTCCTCTCTCTTTGTACCTACTTGTATATCTCTTTCCACTCGAGCACCGTCGTAACCGTCGCGCATATAGAAGGAATGAAGATAAAACACCCTCTCGAGTTTCGCTACGTACGAGTGGATTACGCGCTCGCGGAATTACGGGGCGGCTTCTATTTCTTTTTTAGCAGTCCATGTACGTCCAACAGGCTCAACTATCGTGATCGGATTTTTTATAAGAGAACGATTATGAAACACATTTACTTTCAAAGCAGATTATTTAAATTTTTAGCATAAACGTTTTTTTTTGCATGTAAAATATATACATAATACAAAGTATCGATGTTAAAGATAGAGATTTTTAATCTGGTAACTAATTTTGATAAATGTATTCTTTTTAACAATCAAAATATATTTTGTAATTATACTGTATTTTTTGGACAAACAAGATATATTTTTTCTCTTTTACGTTTTGTTGTACATATTATAAGCATTCTTGCAGCAACTTTCACGATAGATCAATCTTAACAGTAATTAAAGTACAATGGACTGCATTTATCTTCCAGGAACTATAGAAATAACGGTATTTGTATTGTCTTGCACGCTTTAAAAGCTTTTCCCCGAGAAATAGAAAAAGGTTACGGTAAAATAATTCATGAGATAACATAATGTAAGATAGAAGCTTTAAGATTCTTTTTAAATCGCATTCAATGTCAATATATATATACCATAAAAACTATTGAGTCTGTTCCGCTCCAATTTTACGTAACTTTCAGATAATGCTCAGCGAGCCATACGTTAAGGATTCAGTCACTCGAAGGAAAAGTCCTTGCACGAAATTGCATGCTCGGAATCTGTATTCAGATTATGTCGTTAAAATCTTCTAAATTTCGCTCGGTAAATTTACAACACTGTTCGATAGTTTTGGTCACATAATTGTTTTATATCCACATTTCTCCTTTTGCCATAGAAATCTCCTACAAACGGAGAAAATGTATTCTTGTAAGAAAAAAAAAATCATTATACTTATCGCATCATATGAATTATTGAAAGTCATCGTCATCACTCAAAAAGGAAGAAATACGATATTGAAAATCAACATATTTAAATAACACGCTTTTCTTTCGCAAATAATATATAAGGCTATATACTAAAAAAGGTAAAGATAATAATGATGGTTACATACTAAAAAACTTTTTTCTTTCCAGAATATGTCAAGATTTTTCTCGCAATAGGCATTTTTGGTTGAAGGTTGCATTGCCATATACATATATCAAGAGTGAAGACACGTAACGGGTCTGTCTTTGAGGGATCGTTAAGATCGCGTTCTCGACTCTTCCTCGCTTGCTCGCGGGGGAGTAACAAGGAGCATGTCAGAGAGAAGGTCGAGAGAGTCGGGGTGGTGAAAGGAGGGTGCGGAAGAAAAGGAGAAGATTGTTGCGAAGGAAGAAGCCGAGAGTTTAATGATATTCCTGATTACGGCGGCACGTACAAGAAAAGAGAGAGAGAGAAGAAGATTGTGAGAAAGAGAGAGAGAGAGAGAGAGAGGGAGGGGGAGAGAGAGAGAGAGAAAAGAGATGAGAAAAGAAATAAAGAAAGAGACCGAGATAGAGAAAACAGGGGAAAAGAACGATAGAGGGGATAGAAGAGCAAGTCTGTTCCACCTTGCCGTGTCAACCCCGTATTCATCCGAACTGGCTCGTCCTTCCTCCACCCGCGTTCAACCCCGTCGCCGTCGCGGCTTCTGGCATAAAAAGTATTGATCTGAGCTTCTTCTTGTGGCCCGTGAGGCTCACGAGCCGAGAGGGTTGAATCTACCCTAACTGCTTGCCCTGCCTTTATATTCATCATCCCTCTAGTGCCCCGAGAACGGCGACGTCGGCGGCTCTGTCTTCCGACGGCGGTCGGACTTCCTCCCTTTTTCTCTCCCGCTACTGCGGCTTCCTCGCGCTTTTACCTCCGCAACACCCTTTTTTTTCTTACCCCTCTTACTCTTCAAGAAATTTAAAAAGGGAATCTCGCGAATTCGGAAATTTTGATTTTGATGAAACTTTGCACACGTGTATAGAGGCAGGTAAATAGATAAATTTAGAAATTTTCAGTTGCGGTTAAAAAACTATCCTAGGAAGTTTTTAAAAAAAATTTAAGTTAAAAAAATTATTTTTCCGAAATTTTATTAATGTGATTAAATAGAGGTATTTTTTTATTCATAAAAATTTTGTATAAAATATTTTTTGATATCTTGAATAATTTTCAAGATATATCGAGAAAAGTAAAAAAACCATTCTACATAATGAAAGATGGTTTCACTTTAAAATCTTTTTTTTAGCGACTAAAAATTTTTTAATTCATCTATTTACCTTCTCCATCATGTGTCCAAAGTTTCGTAAAAATCAGACTTTTCGGTCGAGGTTCCCTTGTAAGTTACGTTTCGAGAGAGAAGAGCTATTTTTGATGTGAGTCTATGTCTCGAATGGCAATGAATTCCTTCTGGTTCCCCCTTACCATCTCATTTAGCGCATCTTTCAACTTTAATTAGCATTGATGATTTTTGGATATTTAATTTGTTGACATTGCGATATATATAAAAACTATTTGAAAAATTTTCCATATACTACTAATTTGTATTAATATATCTTGATTAGTATGTTTATATAAAAGAAGATTTATTATAAGTTTCCTTTCACTTTTACTACGAAATGATTGAATGAAAGACAAGGTAGAAAGTCAATTTGATTTTACTATGGCAGGCCGCGGAAAATGCTGAAGATTTGGAAGGAGAGCAAACAATAATTAGAATCTGCAAAGAAAGCATTTGCCTAATTTGTTTTCGCATTTGTTAAATCTTCTCTTTCTTTTTTTCTTTTTTACTGCAAACAAACTGGATTACTACAAATTTGTACGTTGATGAATATTTCATAGATTTTGTCACGGCAGCTATATTAAACCAGTGAATGCTGTGGCTCAAATAGATTTTTTAAATATATAATTATATAATTTTAATTTAAATTTAAGTTTAAATATAAAATTTTTTAAATATTTGATAAAAAATAATTGTGTGAAATAAAAAATTAGTTTAATATAAAATAATGATAAATAAAGATTCATTACGTTTCTTATTCCTACATAAATTTTTGTTTTACAAATTTATGAATTTCTATTTGTCGCAAAAATAATTACAGTCGGAAAAAATATATTTATTTGACAAAATTGTTTTTACAGAAGGAAACTCGAACACATACAGTTCAATGCTGGATATTATCAATGCACACTTTTCGTCTCAACTTTCGCACGCTGTACTTTTTAGAGCCTTTATTCAAAATTCTAGCTATGTTCGAAGATTAACGGCAAACCCTTTTCCACTCATGTAAGAACATCCGTGGCACCAATCTGACGTCCATCCTGGCGCTCTGACTATGGTATCTCTCAAAACATCAGAGATCCACTTAAATATTTCCAAAACGAGAATCGTCCGCGAGACCCGAATCCTTTCGAACCTAGATCTGTTGTGACAGGTCATCTACAACCGTTCATTCTATCAGATTACACGTTATTTATTTAAGACGCGCATATACATTGTGCCATTGTGCTTCCAATATATTCGACAAATGTCGCACGATTAAATCTTTCGAACCCCAAAACGCATTTATTGAAATATATAAATACATATAAAAGAAGCTGAAAGGAAAAATTCAAAATGTATTTGTAAATTGTACGGCGCCTTAGCAGGTAGATTCTAATGGTTCTAATGATCGATACATTATAAGAAACTACGGGAAAGGTGAAGGATGAGGTTTTAAAAATCATACAAAACGAGACTAATGAAGTTTCGTGAACAATTTGTCTTCCTGACAATTTTCCTCCGTTCGAAATAACGTTTTGTCAGATTTTTTAACAAAAAAAATAATCGTAATAGATTTATGTATTAAAATAGATTTTGATTAAGAGCTAAATTTTAAAATTTTTTAAATTAAAAATTTTATTTAAAATTTTTTTAATTTAATTAATTTTTTATATCTTATAAAATACAAAGCGATTAATCCTGTCATGAAAAGATTAATTATTTATTTCCGCGCAAAATAGAACGAAATAAATTTCGGCAAAAGCGTAATTTAATTAGTTATAGTTCCTGTAGAGGTAAATAAAGAGGAGGAGGGAGGAAAGAGGAAGGAACACGAGATTGGATTTCTTGGTGTAAATGGAAATTTGCTTTTGTGGCTTCAGGTGATATTGAGATAGTATATTTTCAATATTTCGAAGAAAAATTTGGATTAATTATATGTATTCTTTATGCTCTTCCAATTAGTTATTCTTACGACAGTAATGTTTAAGTCCCGTCTATGAAAAATTTGATATGAAATTTGCTGACGTGATACACCTTGCAATATTCCGCATAGCAGGTAAAGCTGTTGCCATTGGACACTGTAGGGAGATGAAAGTAGGGTTGGTTGCTATGGTGACGAGGAAGGGTTAGCGGTTCCTACCCCTTTTCGGATCGGTGAAGGGTTAATGAGATTGGACTCCGTAATCGGGAGGGTCTCCCCTACAGAAAAGTTCTGTTCCTTTTTTTATTGACGCCATAACTAACATGGCTAATCGTATGAAATATCGTTTTATATATATATATGTATATATTTTAATTTGCAAATATCTTTATTATTTATATGCATTACTAATTTATATTTGCGTTAATTAAAATAATAAATACACCTAAATCTGTAAAAATGTGAAAGAACAAAATGTTTACTTGGACAATGCTATACTTTCAAACTCACAGCGATATCAGTCATACATGTATGCCCGGTCTTTTCCTTCCTCGATGGAAAAAAAATATTTTCGCGGTACCCGACTCCAATTGTACCTGCGGCTTCGCTCCTATTCACCTTATTTCCGTCTTTTATTCTTCTTATTCTTCTTCTCGCATGACTGCCTTTTGAAGTTTTGCGCACGAATTTAGATCGCGTCTCGTGGTGTGTGCGCGGGTGTGCGCGGGTGTGCGCTTCGGGTACAGGGGGCATTCTTATTTCCATACAAAGCCGTACGATTTCACTGGCTCAGCCTTTGAAGGACGAGGGTTTTTCAGCGTCCCTTCCCAGCACGCCCATGACGCCGGCAGGTTGGGCAAGTGTTGCGATTTTCGAATGTTCGTCGAAGCCCTGGGAAAATTATGTAAACTCGTAGCGATTCCCACAATATGTCGAGTCTATGCAGAGACGCGAAAGGGTGGATAGGAAACGCGAGGGAAATCGGGAGCAATCGAAACGCGACGCTGCATCTGACAGGCATCAATATTTGGCATCTCATCTTGTAGAAATCAAAGCTATAACATACGTAATACAAATGAGTTATTTTTTTATTTCTAAATACCTCACGTAAATTGATAAAAATAACTCGCAGTAAGATAAATAGTGTGTAATAGATCGCACGATAAACGACAAAGACATTTTTCATGAATTAACGCCAAATAAAAGAGAAGAGAAAAAGAAAGAAGATGCTATGCGGGTGTTTAATCCGCTTATGTAAGTGCTCTCACGAGAATTAAACTTGTCACAAATGATATGTTTTTGGAAATAATGCGATTAACTTTATTCAAGTCCAATCAGAGCTATATATATATATATATATATATATATATATGTATATATTCTATATATTTTTTCCATTTTTGTCCGTATCGTACTGAACTTTTTGTTACAAACTTAAACTTTGAAAAGTCCCTTTTATGAATTATGTAATTTATTTTTTATTTATTATATTATATTATTTTATAATATTATATATGTGTTCTGATTACAATCTATATGCTTATTTCGTGTCTATATCTTCTGAAATTGTGCAAGAAGCGATCGAACCTCGTTTGATTCTGTGCAGGAAATCACAAGTCACTGCAGAACATTTCGAAGGCTAGGTTTGCTCTTCTTGATATTTTGCAGAACACTTTCCTGCTGACAAGAAAAGAAGAATGTTGAAAGATCCAGAACTATGGCGAGTATTTAGCGACGGGCTCGTCGGTGTCGTGCAACATCATCTCGACGCACTTCTACCCAGGAATCGTGTTAACGCCTCTGCTTCCATTTCGGTCCTACGTAACAAAGACCAACTGCCGGCCCGGCCATTGTCCCCCTCTTCCGGTCGGACATTCTCTCCGAGATCTGGTTTTTCTCCACTTTCACTGGACATTCGATCGACACGTAGCCGACGAAATGCTCGCGAATGCTATCGAAAGGCTCGCTGCGGGAAAGGGTACAGAGGCCAGAACTACGCCCTCAATATCGGGGCACTTTGTATCGCGTCTGCGATACAAAGTTAAATGAGAAAATAATTTTTCGAAAAGACCGGCCGGCATCGCACAAAGGCGTATACCCCCTATTACAAGACATCTTAATGTCCGGAACCAAGATCGATCGACCTTCGAGAATTTGCACCGGATTGTCAGCACTTCAAAGGATCTGCGATATTCTTAGACGATTTTGCTCACAGTAACCCCTACAACGTTCTCGTTAGCAAAGATCTGCCGGATGCAGGAAATCTCACTAGTGAAAGCACAAAAGATGTGTAATAGCAGGCGAATATAAACGATAATAAATTGAATAAAACGAAAGATAAATTGAATAAAAAGTTTTTCATTATATCGAAAGTAAACAAAATATAATGAAAAAGAAATTATCAAAATTGTTTTACATTTTATAAAAATTCTCTGACATGTTTCCACATAGATAAATGTGTTGAAAAGCAAATTTAAAAATTCCTTAATATTCTATAACATACTTTCATTCAAGTTGTTTAATCCTCAATCAGTTTTCTATCCGAATCCAATCAAGTTCCTCAAATCCTCTTCTGCTCTCGTAGTAGACGAGAGAAAAAATCAATGATTTCGCTCACCCGCTATCGCAGCCATATTCCATCAAATCTCGATGTCATATTTTTATTACCGTTCCCGTCAGTAAACACATTACAGGTTTCTCATATTAGACGGGTGCGCATAGGAACAACGATGGTGGTAGCGATGAACGGGGAAGAAATACCAAAAAGTAGCAAAGTTGATATAAGTATGCCGCGCCCTTCTTTCGAATCTCGCATCTGTCTTCCCTCGTATTTCGGACCTCTCGATCATATTCGTCGTATTTGCCTCCTCGAGAGAAGGTTTGGTTCGTATGTCCTTCGAGACAGAAAACTTATAACCTTTAAGAGCGACTCTAACCAGAAAAGGGACACCGGAAAGACGAAACGATGTGATGCCACGTGAAGTCATAGAGATATCAAGACAAACAGACAAACATCCGAAACTGAAGAGTTTATCTCTCGATATAAGTGTATTATGACCCGTTTGATTTCATTTATTTTTCTTTCGGCGTAATTTTAATTTCTAATCGTCAAAATAGATCATGTAATATTGATGCAACACTTACAGCTGTTTCCGTCTTTTTTTATAATTTATGACTTTTTATAATAATTTTTTATAATGCTTATTTAGACAATTATATATTTTACTCGATTTTCTTATATACCCTTCAATAAAATAGGATCTATCCGGAAATCGACTTACCACGCCAATAACTATGGCGGAATTATGTAAAATGAGAATACCCGGGATCCACCCTGTCCGTCATTGAGTGAGCCAACAATAAAATTCTCTGCATAATACGATAGGATAGGCAAGGGACGCGAATACAACGAGCATGCTGCATAGAAAAAGGAGGCATACGTCGATTTACACTCTATTGCAACTCCAAATCGTATTGAGAGCAGCGAAACATTGTCATGACTTAAGCCCCAGAAATATGCAACGTTCTACTTATAAAACGTTAAAAAAATGAGAGTGAAAAATTTTCCAAAATACGTTTATTATTAAATTAAGTTCTTGTAATCTAAATTGCTATTATCACCCCGTTAAAATATCTTGCACGCTGCGCTTTTTCATTACACATATTCTCTTCGGCGAAACGTATAATTACGCGAATCCTCAATTTGCGCACGATCGAAAGGTACAGCTGTTCTCCGAGTCGGGATAATAAAATCCATGCTCCAGTAATTAATTTGACATCATAGAAAGGTACATTTAATTAATTAAATTTAATAGCTTGTTCTATATTATATACTCGTATTATGCGCTGAACATGAAGGTCGTACAATGCAAATTCGAGCAATATTTTAGTTTACTAAAGTTAAACACAAAATGATTTCACGATTACAAGGTTAATTACAAGCGTATTTCCTTACTGTCAGTAACGAATATACAGTGTTAGAAATTATATTGTAGAGAAATATTATTTGTTGTGCCTTTGAGAATGATGCGACATATCATACAAGGCGCGAATTACGTGCATAAAATGCGGGGACGCGTGCTCGTGATTTTACCACGTTTTCACTTACAACCAGGCGGGGAACTGTAAAGACGAGTTTTATCACGATCGAAGGTGAAAGAGGATAAAAGAGACATGTGCCGCCTGTTGCTGTCAGCCACGTCGTGGCGTAAGTGCCGTGAAAAAGAAGAGACGATATCATCGAAGGAGAAAACGGCAGGGATGGGAGGATGTTTACGAGAACGTTATAGCTTCGATCCTTGCTGGTAGTTTATCACGAGCAACTGACTCCGCACTGGATATATCTGTGCTGACATATATAAAGCTACTTTTGCCCATCTTTCTCGCAAGAGACACGTTATCACCCAATACACAAATTATTTTTCTTTCAACAATTTGTCCAAGCGTGAACGAAACCATCGCATAAATAAAATTAAATTAAAACGCCAAACAGCAATTATATTAGCAAACTTAAACACTAAGCAAACAAATTATTTTAATGACTTTGATGTGATATGATAGGAAAATCTTGTTTTATATTGTGTGAAAGCCATGACTATATATGTTAATGGAAAAAGTGATGTTATAGACATGTATGAAAAATTATTGATTAATACATATTGCTGTAAATAATCTATTCGGCGATGTAAAATTGTTTTTAAAATGAGAGTTCGCGGTTTTTGGAGATTCTCTCAGTTCAATAATGGACCTAGCGCACGCGTGAACCTATTAAAGAGTTTTCCTGTTCGCTACCGAAAACTTGGAAGGCCCACCCATACGGCCGAATGTATAAATCAAACGTTTGCGGCATGATTTTCACGGTAGAAAGGAGCATCTGTCCAAGGGATTCATTCTTTTTAATAACTGTCACCGAATGGACCCAAATGTGGACTTTTACATAGTTAATTTGATTTATGTGCGTGGCGACACTTCCTTTGAATCTGGCAAAAGTTTTACAAGAGATAAATCTTTCGAATATAAATATCTTTTTTTCTCTAACACTATCATTTGTATATTATTATAAAAAAAAATTCATAATAAATTTACATTATTTCAAATCTTATTCAAGTTTGAAGCATTTTTCCTCAGCAAAAATGTATAATTCGCTAATTTTAAGCAAGCGTGTATGAGCGATATGTATAAGCAGACAGATCATGAAAAATTAAAGAAAACTGGTTTTAAACCGGTTTCAATGATAACAGTGCAATAGACACAATTACTAATCATTAACATGTTTTAGATTAAACGTTCTTAAACATTAATATTTTTTTCAAATTTATACTATTATTAAAATTATATTTAAATTTATATTATTATTTTTAATGCATGCATATCTAAGAAATCTCTCTAACAATATGTGTGTGTATTGCATTAATGTATATAATTATTTAACTTAATAATTATTGAAAAGTAAGAGATATCAAGAAACATAGATCTGTAATTAATAATTATTTTGTAATTAATTATATAATTAAAGAAATCTTTAAAGCAGAGAAAATAAAAGATAAAGTAACTGCTAAATATTAATAATTTTTTCGACATATAATAATTTTATTCTAATAATTTTATGATTTAAAAAAATAATTGTATTTATGTGATTAATAATTATATTTTCATTATGTTTTTCAATTTATCTTAGTCTATTCACTTGGAGATAATAAATTTGCAAGATGTTATATATTATCTTTTTCTTTATTAATATTAAACAAATTTTCAGTTTCTATTAATATAACAATACAATCATAAAAATATATAAAAAATAGACTAAAATAATTTAAATTAAATTTATTTTATTATTAATTAATATAAATTTAAATCATTTTATTATTATATATATTTGTCTGTTAATTCGTCATAAAATATTTAACGCGCTATAAAATAAATAAACGCGCGGAATATTTTATTTTTTGAATTTCAAATTAATTACTAATGAATGACTATGATTATAACTAATTAATTATTAATTATTAATGAACAATCAATGTATTTTACGACTTTTTGTTAAATTAAATCTTTCAATCTCACAATACATGAATCATGCGCGTTCTCAATCTGCAAATAATTGATGCGTATGAATAATTTTCGAAAAATATTTTAATTACATTAAAATCAGCGAAAAATTTAAAATATAATATGATACAAAATATGTTTTGAAATCTAAGTATTAAAAAATCTGTGGCATGTGTCATAATATGTTTTATTGAAGAGAAGAAAATTTGTGGAGATCTCTGCCACCTGATGACAATAAAAATGACCGTGGCGATGCTTTTAGCACGCGCGAAAAACGGCTGCAGTTGCGCTGCAAAAGATGACGTGAAAAAAATTTGGTTGAATAATTTAAACCGACTTAGCCGTGATTTCTTTTTTCGTGAAAGAGCGGAGGGATTTTAACGGCAGATGCAAGTCTGACCATGCTTCGATGGGCAATATTGTTGCGCTTACAGTGGACGCGTGCTGTTTTGGATTAATTTTTTTTTCGTGATTTCTTTTCTTACTGTGTGCTAAAGATGTCGTGGATACATGTTGAAGCATTAGAAGACAGTAAATACATACGTAGTTTCTGTATTTTTATATACTGTTTGATTTTTTATGCATTATTTGAATCTTATAAACATCCTTTAAATTTTCATTGTCTAATCAAAATGAAGTAATCTAATAATAAATATTTTCTTTTTCATTGTTATGTAGCTACATCCTGTAACGAAAAATTTGATTAAATAAGCTTTATTTATTAGAATTTCTTAGCTAGTCAGATCATTTAAAATATGTATATGTAGAAAGCTTAATTCCTTTAGAAATTTTTTAATTTGTTCTATTTTTATCGTAAAATCAATAGTGCTCAAATACAAAAATAAAATACATTATCATACAGTTTCATTCCCTTATAACAGGAGCATTAAAAAATATTAATGTATTCTTTTTAGTAGTAAAAAATGTCTACCAAATTTCTTTAAATTTTTCATTGTTTTAATTTGTCCAAAATTTGAAAAAATAAAAACAATTTTTACTTCCCACTTTGGAGAAATGTAACTCCTGAGGGAGGAATATAAAAGTATATCTTTATAGGAAAGATCCTTCCCCTCTTAATTTTTAACGAAGAAATGTATTTAAAAAATTTTTTCTCATTATTCTTTCACTTAAAATCACTTTGTATAAAATTATCCGTACTTAATATTCTTACAGAAAATTTTAATTAATTACAAATAGTGTATCTAATATTAAAAATAATAAAACTCTAATTAAAGAATAACGGATGATAAAGATAAGTTTATAAAGTACAAAGTGGACGCATGGAAATTTGCAATACTAATTGCAACTCGGTTGGAGTGGCGAGAGTAGCAGCGGGCAAAGTTTGAAGTTGATCAAGTTACGCTCGGATGACATCGTCTCATCTGCGACCCTCTCGTAGCTTCCTACGAGAGGAGGCTAATGAAAGAATAAATACTTGATGTCGTGGGCCTAATTATGTCGCGGCTCTCGAGTTAAGGCGGGGTTGTAACTACGAGATGAATCAGAGAGTCTACAGGAGAAGATTTTAGAAAGTTCCAACGGGGTGCGGCTGCGCGTTGCAAGAGAGGGATCTAAGATTGGTGGCTCGATCTTGAATAAATAATAACAGTTCTGCGCATGGGCTTAAAAGCCTTTGACTACTTAATCTTTTACGTTTAAAAGTGCCGGCGTTGCTGTTACTAGATTCTTATAACAAATCAACTTGAAAAAGTATAAGAAATAAATTAAGAGAATTTTAAGGACATATGAGAAAAATCAATTGCATACAATTCTTGCTTTTTTTAACAATTTTTTTTTTAAATATCCAATCAAATATTTTGCATGAAAGAATTTATTTGTACAATTAAAAGTGATTATAAGAATTATAAGAATTTCTTTATATAAGATATATTGTATCTGCGTATAAGAATTATATATAAGAATTTTTCTTTTGTACAATCAATTAGTGATTTTCTCAAATTTTAATTCCAACTGTCATCAAACAGATTAGCAGGTGACATAAAAGTTTTGGCGGATCGAAATTTACATCTTGATTCTTACAACAAAACTGATTTACAGATCTGTTAATCTTCTTCGTATGATCAAAAGGAATATTAGCTTCGTCGAGGCTCAGGAGCAATGGCCGTCGAAGGTAGAACACGGCCGCCCGGCGCCCTTCATCGTTCCACCATAATTTCCGAGAATGAGATAAGCTACAACATCTCTCCCCGGACCCTCGGACGATGCCATGGGGGTTGCAACCCTCTCCCTGACTCAACCCCCTCGGCTCTTTGCGCGCTGGGGTTGTATCTGGGGAGCCTTCGTGCAACTGACCAATGCGCCATTGGCTGGCTGTACTAATCAATAAATCGTTCTGTGCAACGGCACCGAACCGACGTTCAGACGCCCTTCGTACCAAAGGGGCGACCTTCCGGTTCACCACCGCTACGCGGAATGGACGCCACGATGCACTCTCCATTCTCATCGACCAACTCTCTTCTACGGTTATTTGTAAGATGGAAATAGCGATCACACGATGACTCGTGATAAAGTTTCATTCTTGCCTTTGAATCATTTCATCTCGGTTTCATGACAAATGTTCCCATATACAATTTCTTAATTCAAAAAAATTGTATGCAAGTAAATTTCTTATATAAAATATCCAAACTTGTTTTGTAACAAAATTTTGGAGAACAAAATTTGAAATTATTTGACAATAAATATTAAATGAAATTATTTAATAATAGATATTAAGAAAAATTAAGCTTAAAGATATAAATTAATGAGAAAGGAGAAAGTATATTTTCTGCATCTAATTTCAATTCTAGGAGAAACTTTCTTATTGCGTAATGACAAGAACGCGTTTGAAATCAGTGTAATTGAATATTGACTCTCTGCCGCTGCAAACAATAATGCATCTACTGATAATAAGCGTTTGCGAAGAAGAACTGCTCAACCCCGATATTTCATAAGGATATCATAGTATCCCCTTCTATGGTTTCTTACATCTTTACAGAAAGCTCGTAGTGGCCATTGATCGATGGAGACGGAGATGCGAATAAACAAAAGTTCGCGCCATAGAGAGGGTGCTCGCGTCATCAGTCATCGGTTTTGTCATGTGTGCGTCTAATGCGGACAGTAGATCCTGCGGATCGTAGCTCCATGGAAGTCACTAAGAAGGAAGAACGAAGACGAGGCATAACATATACGATCTGGGCGGAACTTTGCTTTTTATTTCTTCGCCTCCGTCATAGCAAGACAGTCATATAAGATGGCTGATAAAATTTACGTTGTCGTCAAATGCACAAAGTTTAAATAAATAAATGATAAAAATTTATTTAAGAATAAGAAATTTAGCTTTTTTTATTATTAAAATTTGTAAAAGTTAAAAAGTATTAAACAAATGTAGGAAATAATGTACGAATTTTAATTCTCAAGAAAGAGAGACCTGTTGGATTTAAATAAAAATCTACTGTAACGAAATATGTAGAGTATAGTACGAGCGTGCAAATACTTGCAGTTTTCTGAATATTTTTAAATCTAATTTATCCTCACTGGATTGGAAAGAGGGAGAGTCGCGTAAAAGGTAGATCCATCAACATCCGCCTCATGGTTACATGTGAACCCGGCTTGCACAATCGGTTGCGTTTCCCTAGAAAGCGAAGGGTCAACAATGGAGTTCTGGATACACCCTACCAGGTAGGATTTTGAATACGCATAACGATCGTTCATTGTGATCTTCGCTACGGCCCTACGGTATTGCTTTGAAGTTTCCGGAAAATTGCGGGAACATTACGCGATTCCAAGTCTCGACGAAAAAGAACGGAAAGAAGAGGGTGCTCTAAAAAATATCTCATTACGATAG
Organism: Anoplolepis gracilipes; assembly: GCF_047496725.1. Classification (NCBI taxonomy): domain Eukaryota; kingdom Metazoa; phylum Arthropoda; class Insecta; order Hymenoptera; family Formicidae; genus Anoplolepis; species Anoplolepis gracilipes. The sequence goes on along the minus strand of NC_132970.1, from coordinate 3,426,426 downwards.
CAATCAATGTATGTATCGAGAGATTCATTAATAATATTTTTGTTAAAACCGTTAACAAGTATAAATATCGAAAATATATATATATCTAAAGTACAGATATATCTTTCTATTGTATACAATTATTAAATACTTTATCACTTTTTAAAAATTAAACTTTTACATAATTTACGTTAATTTTGAAGGCGATCCTTTAATTAGATCTTCTTATTTCGCGTTACAGTTGCCAACGTGCTATAGGAATTTAATTTATCAAGAAATTAAATCACGCGTATTAATTAACAGAAACAAAACAATTGTCGACGCCTTTAGACGCGAGAGAGGCGAGTTAAATTACTCGTTACTAGAGGCGCGGAAGATGACCCGGGGTGAAACAGTAATCCCGCGCTGTAAGTAAATTTTTTCTTCGTCTGTTTTTTCTTTCGACAACGCTCTCCCGCTTCCCTCTGGGCATTACACGTTGTTCTACCGGGTCGAAGTTTGTTCCGGCAACTTAAGAAGACATCTAGAAACGCTCTCAGGTCCGCGGAGGATGAGATAGGGTCCGGTTGCCCTGGATACGGTCTCGTATCTTCTACCAGCGTTTACTTATCCTGTCGAATATGAAAGCTCGAGTTATTATGCGGTTATAACGAACGTTCAAATTTACAATAATCTCGTGCAAGTCGACATATATCTAACGTTTTACATTATACCGACAGAAAAGGATTCCTTTCAATAATAAAATTTTACACATGTGTATATGCAATGATTTTTTGAATAATTGCATCTTGAATAATTAATTAATAAATATGAAATATATTCTGTAAAAGTAACTTAATATTTTAAGAGCTTATATGTATAGCGGATAATTAAAAAACATATATAGACACATGACTTCAAGGAATAGTTATGTAACAAGCTTAACAGGATACGCGACCAGTCTAGGCAAATTAAATTGGATACGAAGAAGCCAGAAGCCTGTGACCTACATGTACGCGTCGAATATCACACTATATTAACTCCGATAAAGATCAAAACATTACACTTTTACGATTTCCGGGTACTTACGTGCGGTCTCTTCGAGAATGACACGTGTCATTAAAAGAATTTGATATAAAAATTGCAAGATGAATAATTCGAGATCTCTAGATACAACAATATGCTTATTTCACGAAAGCAATTAAAATTTTTCAATAAGACATAAATTAAAAATACATAAACTTATAGTCAACATAATAACGAAAGTCTATAATTTTTTTTACATGAAGGATCATTGTGTAAAATGTTCGCGATAATTTAGAGACACCCTATATATACACATCGCTGATTATGAGATTGTTTTTTTATTAGGAGAGCACTCAGGTTAAATTTGATAGGAATTTAATGAAAAAATAACAAAGATAATTATGGATGACTTATGCGGATAAGCAGTCACGCCTCTACTTGAGATCGCTTATCTCGTTCGAATATCTCGCACTTATTAAATTTATGCGTGATACTCGCATTTCACGTTGATACTCGCTATTCGTCGTACTTACTGTTATTCAACTTTGTTGAAAATTTAAATGATTAAACCTAAACTTACACCTAAACTTTTGAATGTAATAGTACTTTTACTCGAAAACCAGCCTTACTTATACGAGCTCAACTAAAAACTGCTTCAAGAAAAATATCGTCGAAGTCAAATTAAAACTTCTTCGGCTCAATCACGGTTTGCAACCGCACTAACAATCTTCGCTATGCGCGAGAATTTCCCTCTTGATGCATTTTGTGATATACGTTAAAAAGAACTACTTTACTTATATCCTAATTAAAATTTCAATTTTTTCAGAAACTGCATAAACATTTAGCAGATTTGTGTAATCTGTTTTATTAAATATGCATATTTTTTACAGGTATTTAAAGATATTATTTAATATCATTTAAAGATGTAAATTCAACATAAGAAATTTCCCAATAATTTGACATTTTTTCACACAAAATTTTTGAAGCTATTTTGTCTTTCTTGTTCAATATATGCAATGTCAAATTGTTTGAAAACTCAATATTATTACAACAGAATGTTTTTAATCTTTCGATTATTAAAGATGAATATCGTGCACTTTTGATGGGGTTTAATTTGTTTGATTTCTTATCTTAAATTTACCCTTGTTTAAAAGACTGTAAAAGGCAGGCAACTAATCGGTCACTTCCCTAACTCTGCTCGGTCAACGTACTCTTTTTTTTTATACGTTCGACACGACGGTGACCACTGAGATCTATGGCTACCATAAGCATTGTGGATTTCGGGAACTGTAGAGGTCACCGGTTTAACAGCTGCAAAAGGAAAAAGCTTTTATCCATTGGCTGACCGGTCAAGATTCGTTTGGGGTTCCCGGTTAGAAGAGAGAGAAAGAGAAGAAGGGGGTCTTACAGAAAAAGCCGCAACCCCTACGTGAGCGCGTCAGGAGGGGGGTGAGAGCTACATGAAGGGTAACGCAAGCAGAATTATCGCACGTACAATGGCCGACTAACGCCATTGCGGTTGTATTCTGATGTGTCAATCCGAATTGCTATCTGCTCCTGATCTCGGATATAGAAACGACCGGAACCGAAGATGGGGTCGAAGACTTCATGATACAGTTCGATCGATGGGGCTGATACAAATTGATATAAATATTTTGTGATCAGATTATTCCTTGCATAACAGAAAATTATGCAACTATAAAACGGACATATTATTAAATATTATTTTATATAAAACATATTTCTTTTTTTACTTCTTTTTCAGAAATATTCCAAAAATTGTGCTGAGGGACAGTAGAAATAAAAGATTCACTATTGTTAAAAGTTATCTATATATTATATATATATATATATATATATATATATATATATATATATATATATATACATATAGATCTAAAAAAGCGCAGAAAAAGAATTCTCTTACTTTTCCATTTGTTTCGTATTATAAATATCTACTGACTGTGCGTGATTGCAACCCTCTGAGACACGCGTCTAACAAAAAAATGAAGATTTCCCTGTCGTTGCTACCCCAGTCTTTCCGCGTTTTACGTATTTTTAACTGATTTTTTTCAACGCCATATCGTATGGATTACTCGTGCCAAGATAATATTTATGATGATCACTCGACGAACAGCAGATACATTTCCCCCAAAAAGTGTGCATTCTCTATGTATAGAATAGTCATGTTATAGTAACAACTTGTTTTCTTTTTACTAAAATTGTATAAATGATATCTTTTGTGTGTGTGTGTGTGTGTAAACAGAAATTATATATTCTTAAACAAATATACATCCTATTTAATAAATTGATTTATCATTAATTTTGCATGTCTATGTTTTGTATTGTGTATGTGTCTGTCTTATTAGTAAATGAAGTTATAGCTTATTGCATTAATTATCACTCGATTACGCATTACATTTTTATTGCCGATTCTCACGCAAATGTGTGAATCATTTCGATATACATAGTGAGTCTAACACATTTCTCACGCGATACATTCTAATGACCAAATGTATTTATAGATAGGGAATCTAATGAGATAAACATCCATATGGGCTTATATACAATATATTGAGACGTACAGTGAGTTCGATTCTAGTGCGATATTATCATATCGATAACGTTATTTTCAAATACCTATCACCATTATTGCTCGATCAAACATTGCATCAGCTGATGTGAAATCGCAAGTAGCAGTTCCTTGACGAGCTGGTGCACGTGCGGGAAATCGTAACGAACTTTCACAAGGAGGAGTGTGGGAAAGAGATTCCTGCCGCACGATCGTGTGGGATTTCTCTCTGTGTTGTTCTTAAGCTAGGGCTAGACCTCGGTATTGACCACTCGATCCCTCGGCCACCGGACTTCCGCCTACAACGCCATCGTAATTCGAAAGAGCGAGATATTTAGACTAAGAAGGAGGAGTCAGATTACGTGGAGAGTTTTGTGATACACAGGCTGGTCACCCATGCTATCTTTCATCACGTTGCACAAATAATTAAGTTATATGAGTAAAACAACAATGCACTGTTATTTTATCTAAGCAAAAATTATTATGCTTGTTTCTTTTTCATTTTATTATGTATATAAATTATTTGTTTTGCGTTTTAGAAATACTAGAAGCACTAACTACGCGCTAGACATTTATTTTGTGTATGTGTGTACACACGCACATACACACAACATTATACATATATATATATATATATATATATATATATATATATATATATATAATAAATGTAATTATATATATTTATTAAAGTATATGTTTATATCTTCTTTTCTTTCTTCTTCTTTCCCTCTTTCTTTCTTTCTCTCTCTCTCTTTCACTATTTTTTATCTCTTCTTTATTTAGTTTATACATTTACATTAATAATATTAATTAATATTATATCCATTCTCTTTTTTTCTTCATCTCCTTCTCTTTCTATAAATTTGAATTATATATTAAATATACAACTTTTTCAAGTGCTTTTAATTCATTAAGTTATCTCGCACATATTTATATCTGAACAATTAAAAAATACAATATAATGAGAGAGAGAGAGAGAGAGAGAGAGAGAGAGAGAGAGAGAGAGAGAGAGAGAGAGATACATACATCTCTATATACAATATATACATATCTTTCTCTATTCATCTCTCCTTTCTCTTATTTTTTTCTTTGTCTTCTTTAACTTTGTTTCCTTTCATTTTTCTTTAATTTAATTGTTTTTTCACAAACTATCACACACTGTCAAAATTTGCATGATAATTTGACAGACGACACAACTAAAGCAAACCACTGTGCATGAACTTAACCAATTAGCATCACAAAAAGCGATGACAATGTTAATAACATGTTTTTTTTTAGAGAGGGGAGATTTGCAAATTGTCTCAGGGATCAGATTTTAAAGTATGTTATACGTTTAAATTAGAGTTAGAAATAAACTCCGTGCTCTCAATGGGGCTGTGATTTATATTATATGAGAAAAAAAAAGAAAAACTAATTACATATTATAATGAGCGTATAATGGATGTCCCGTCGTGTAAAACAGATTCTCATTCCATGCTCTTTTTATCAGGCTCTGAGGAAGTTCCAACGATCGCCGGGTGATTGACGATCGAAGGGTTACTCCTACCGACACTTGCGGCACAGAGAACGAACCCAACATGTGATTCCGCTCGTCCGTGGAACCACCTGCGGTCCGAAAATAGATTGTCGCAGAAGTCGATTACGAACAGAAGCGGGAACTAGCGATGGTCATCCGCGTAGTCTTCAATGTTCAAATATATGTACGTTATCAAGGAATTATTATTTTAGACAATTAATAAATTGATATAATTAAAATAATAATTTCTATGCAGATTTATGGCATGATCATGAGTTTCATTAATCTAATCAAATCTAATCTGCCGGAAAAAAATTGCATGTTAAAAAAAAGGACGAATTTTTTTAAGTAGTACTTGATGCGTCAAATCTGTACTTAAAATAGACTTGTCACAAAATCGCATTTTCTGCTTCAATATCGGCAGGACAAAAAAGTGCCGACACACAGTTCGACCACAAAATTACGCCGTAGATGAATACACACCCCGGCATTCGAAGGCGGTGTTGTCCTTGTGTCATTAGGACCGTATTATGATGACAGTAAGAGGCATTAAGGATCGTGACAATCCCTTGCTGTCGCAGCTACCACAGTTATATGCTGGCTCTCGTGCTATCGTTGAATTCGCAAGGAAGGAAAGACGGAGATGTGCGTGAAATGGACGAAGTGCGGACGCGTAATCCACGATGACGCCACCTTTCTTCCTTGGCAAATCCTTGTTTGGGAAACACGACATTCTTAGGAGACGCACGCCGCACCCGGAGACGCCGCCATTGTTCTTCCATTATTGTCGGCCGCCGAGGCGTATATACTCCTTTACACCTAATCCTTTAATCTTGGGGAAATGGAGCTGTTTGCAACAAACAGATCGTAAGACCGCTATTGTCCATCTCGCAATGGATGCAAAATCTCAATGGAAAGAGTGTCAGCTGAGCTGGCCTTTTCCAAGCTTAACAATGTTAGTTTTAGCTACCGAAATACACCTTCTGAGGTGAATGACACGAGAGATTTGAGACAGAGCATCTGAAAGAATCACACATATAGATTTTTCATTTTATTAATATAAAAATGTATATCAAAGGTAAATTTCAAATAAAAGCGGTATACATAAAAATTGCATTCCATTTGTATTGGTTTCACAGCTGTTTAAAATTGTAGTACCTCTGTTTTATCAGTTTTCTCTCTCTTGCTTTACACTCAGGCTTAAATTAAAGATAAAACGGTTCTTGTTTCGAATCAGCTCTATTGATCGAGGAAAATGAAGACGAAACACACGTTCGAACTCTTAACGCTTGCTAAAATTCCGCACAAATTATTTTATCTTTCGTTCTCTGAATGGATTGTCTGATCGTTACGCGATCGAACAACGAACCGTTCGCAGACCGACAAGAATAGAATTTGATCCCGGCTTAGGTCAGTACGAGTTCCTTAGATCTGTCAATGCGTTTTTACGTAACACGAAGGAAGAGAAAGAAAATGAGAAAGAGAAAAGTAGGACAGAGAAGACTCTCTAGATGGCCGCACGAGATACCGGCTTCAGATATATTGTGGGCGGAAGGAGTTTCCTTGATTCACTAAAAAGGAGCAGTCATCATTGTTACGTCACGGTCTTACATTTCTGCAAGAGGGACGGTTGACGCCGATTGGCCATCGCGCGATACCGATTTCGAAAGTAAGACGAGAAGGGTCCGCGGTTTTTCAGGTACGCCCTGAGTCCGGTTCTTCTGAAATATCTAGTAACCACCTGGAAAGCAACCGTGCACGATATGCATTTCCCGATATGAGATTTCGATTGCTGCATTTCATACTCTGAAAAATTGCACGAATCAAGTACATGTTTGAATTTGATTTAAATTCTTCAGAATCGAAACTCAGCCGCTCGAAAGCCACGGAAAGAATCAATTTAAATAACTCGTGAATTTATAATAAAGTATATAAGATAAAAATGATATGTTCAATTAACGATTACACATTGATAAATTTGATTATAGTCAACGTTTTCGGAAGTTTTGGAAATTTTAATTTCTTAAATTTGTGGATATTACTTTATGCGGTTATGACGTAGAATTAATTAAAGTATCGTTTCAAAAAAATACGTAATAAAAATCTTTTTTTCCAAGATAGTTTTCCCAAGCGAAAAGACGGACTTCATCATCGCGCTGCGTTCAAAAATACAAAAAGTATTTCTTATATAACCATATTTACGAACCCGATGTAATTCGATACATCGACCCGCGTAACGTTACCGCGTGCGAACCACAATGAGGAAGGAAAAGCAGAAACGCGCGGCGAAATCAATTTGAATCGAACCGGTACATGAGAGCCCTTAATTTTTTTGCGTTTCTCTGGAAACTCGTTTTACACAAGCAAAAAAAGAATTTCTTTCTCTCTCTTTCTCTTTCTTTTTTTTTCTTTCTAGCTTGAAACCTCGTCGACAAAACGTTGATTACATTTGACAGCTTCCGCATACATTTCTCCTATTTTTCTCCAATCCAGCATAATCAAGACATGTAGTCGAGTTTCTTAAAAAATGCGTTATAACGATATATAAAAAAATGCGATTTTTCAAAATACATTCTCCTGAAAAATCTTTATTTTAAGTGACTCGACAACACGAGAGCGATGCTTGAAGTCGCTACCAGCGGCACGTGGCGAACAGTTCATTACCAGGGATGGTTTGGCAAATTATCTGGTCTGTGGTAGAATCGCCGACTGACATATGGTGCGCGCGTTCCAGAAGCGTGTCGGAGATTGCTTGCGCAAAAGAAGCTACAAGATGTTCTATGAAGCGTGAACGATAGATACTATATACTAGAGGAAGCGGCTCATTCTGCGATTTTCATAAAGAAAATCATATCCTGCTTCTATTCATGTAAAATATATTTTGAAAGCGAACTTTCTATCAGACTTTCTTTATTTCTGATTATTCCTGACAATTGCCTGTTTTCCGAACGCCATGGCTAGCGATGTATACTTTGTGTATTGGCTTATGTATTCGTGTCGAAACGTCTTTGGATCAGTTCGATCAAGCAATTGGTACAACGACGGTCATTCGCTACGTCGCAGAAAAAACTCCAACGAACGGTCGACTGATCGCATTGGTCGTCGAATAAGATAGAGAACTGTTTGCTCGCGTCGAAGAAAAGAAGACGCAAGCCTTTCGCTCCTCGTGTGTCCAAACATCAGTATTGTACACCAGGAGATCTGGCGAGGCGTGCGCTGATTCGAGAAAACCAACGGCATCCTGCTTTTCCGGAAGATCACTTGTACCGTCGCACAAATCCTACGACTCCTGCGACTCTTTCGCGACTCATTCTTTTCTACCTTTTCTCAACACAAATACCGACCCGAAAGCTTCGCGGATCTAAATGAAATTACCGACCGTAATCCGAGGGTCGGTGACATCAACGGGATTTAAAGGCGGATATTTGGATACGCGTTTGCTTCGTGCTTGACTTGATCTTAATAGAAAAATCCTTTGAAAAAATGTTTGATTTCTTGTACTTAATCACTGACAGTTCTGTAAATAAAATTTTAAAAATGAAAAAGATGTATATATATATATATATATATACTAATTGTTACATTATTATTTTTAAATTATGGTTTATGAGAATATTATTCGGTGCTACAATTTTTATGTATGTATATTAAGAGTTACCATATCCCTGAGATTTAAAAAAATTGGACTTTTTTGGCTTAAATTAATAATTTAATAATTTATAAATTGATAATATATTATAAATTAATTATCAATAAATTAATAATTTAGAGTTTTAAAAATATAATCCAAAGAATTTTAATGAAAAATTTCGATTGTTTTATGCTTTAGAATCGCTTTATATGAAATGAGTTATCTCATCGTCGAGCGGCTTCGAGCAGTTCCAAGCCGCTGAATTCCACAGATATATGAGTATTTTCTGGATAAGAAATAAGCTTCATACAAAACAATAATGAAAGTTTTAATTCAAGTGTTGCTACAATTTCTATGGAAGTGGATGCGTGTCGCGACCGAGCGGTCGAGCGATCAGACGCCACAAAAGAGACTCGAAAGGCTTTAAAAACAATAAGAAAATAAATAAATGAGATCAATGTAGAAGTAGAATGGCGGACAAGTTTATACTGAAGGTGAAATTGAGATTTTATTATTTTATAAATAAAAAATTAGTAACCGAAACTTTAAATACGTTGTTTCCACATGACGTTTTTAAAAGTCAGTATTATGCATAACTTTTACAATTTTCATCCAATTCACTTGAAATTTACGCAAAATACTCTCTGTTATATAATTTAAGAAAGTACATAGAATTTTGGCAACTAACATTTTTATACTAAAATTTTAAGAAAAAACCGTTATTTTTTTCATACATATATTAACAGTTTCTATAAAATTATATATAATATTTTTAAAAACTCCTACGTATTTTTTAGTAATTGGCATGTAAATAATTAAAAATTTTGATAATTTGTTCAAGGGTAAACCATGTGGCAGTTGCAGATAACACCGTGGGGGGTGTTTGTTCGAAATAAAGGTCCGACGATGCGGCTACAGCGCCACCATTTTGTAAAAAAAAATGAAAAAATATATATTTTAATACATTTTAAGATTAAATGACGTAATAAAGCCCTTATGAAAAGTTGTTGTCAATTATTTTCTTAACAAAAAAATGCCAAATTTAGCTATCATTTTTAAGCCTCAAGTGTAATTCCTTAATAAGAAAAATTATATTTGTTGATAAATTGCTGGAGAAATTTAAGTAATAATAATTTGTTATAAAACGTATGGACAACAGTATAAATCCTACTGACTTCCTAATTAAAATATATTTCTTTTGTATCGTAAAATATTGTTTTGCATTCATGAAACATTTTATGTGTTTCTTTTTTGGTTTCCTTAGAAAAAAAAAAACAATAAAAGTACTGTACAATACATAATTTAAGTTTAAAAATTATACCTTCGTAAGAGTGGTTCAAGCTCTTTCAATTTCTTTAAAAATGTAAAAAGTCATAGCTAACTGTAAAAGGCATAAGAGACATACTTAATGCATTGAAAACAAGATAAAAGAAGAAAATGCTTCATCGCAAAAACAAAAAATGAAAAAAAATGCTTCACAAAAAGAAAAATAATTTTTTTATCTTTTACGTAACTATTTCACTATAACACTTATACTGATGGATTATTTTTGTCCGTGATTTTTCTGAACAACGTCAATTTCTCAAAACAAATAATCATAAAATAACAATAATTTAAGTAAATTATTTTTCAAATTTATTATTTTAGTCTTTATTTGAAAGGCTCAAAGAAGGTATATAAATTTTTTCAGTTTTTTTTTAACACTTTTACATATTAATAAACTTACCGAGAATACGCTGACCCACTTGTACGGTTAGAAGGTGCTAAAAAAACAATACGGAGTAAGGGATAAAAAAATATACGGAATTATCTTACTTATATGTACACGAATGTAATTTTTGGTCTGAAAAGTTATTCCCAATATACTATAAAAATAAATAATACATAACTGGTGAAATTAATCGAAATCATCATAATGTTATAAAGGCAAGAGATATTTTTGCAAGGATTGAAAATTTATATTTCATCTTTTCCAATCTAAAATTTATATTTTAATGTCTAATAATATTTGTATCTAAAACATCAACTTTTTTGCTTGTTTTCTTGTCTGTTCTTCAAGCACTCCATTCTTTGTCTAAAGAATGCATGGCCGCGTACGCGTATAAGGAAAAAGGGAAAAACCGTACAACAAAGGATCTCTAGACAGAAGAGGAAAATTTATATATGTGCCATGGCGCAACGCGCCGCCATCTGCGTGAAATTCCGTGCGGTCCGTCAGTTCGCCGGTTCCCAAGATTTAGGTCAACCGGACAGTTGCAAGAAAGCGAATAGCCGTCTGGGGTTGAACTGTCCGTTTGTCTAATGATCCCTGATTTCTCGGTGAGTTAAAGTGGAAGCCTTTAACATCCGCCGAAGCATCGTAAATGCGATGCGAATCACTTATGCGGTAAGATTGCATCGTCGATACTATAATGCTAAAATGCTTGATTTTTTTTATAAGAGTTGAAAAAATGTTTTAGTCAAACACAAATTATCATCTCGCACACAGTTGTTTTATTAAGTTATAGAGAAAATGCCGCAATTAACTCTGAAAACAACAACGATTATCTCGCGCTTCGAGAGGGATGCGTAAGTATGAAAGAATAAAAAAAAGAAACAGATAATACGTGGACGGAACAGCAGAAGGCAGGATGAGGGCGGAAGAGTCTCTCGATGTGTAACACTGGCAGGACATTTATCTCGAGTGTCACTTCATCCAACTTTCACTGACACAATGTCACTCCGTTCGCTCCGACGCCTCTTCCAACCTCCCTCTTTCTCGACCTGCTCTTTCTCGATAGAGGGTTTGTCCTGGAAGATCCTCGTAATGGGCTTTCATTCAGGCGACACTGGCTCTCCACCTCGTCATTTGCATCGTTTACGATTAATCTTCCTACCGGACCGTTCACTCGCAGTCCGCGCGAGCAGTGGTATCCTGGAATCCATTATCGCCGTTGTGTCGACACAACAGAAATCAATGAGAGTTCATAAGGCTCACACAACACATAAAACGGCATCATGTCGAGCTTAACGATCTCCGAAGGACGTGCTCGATATTTGTACGGATTGCAATGCTTCTCGCAATCTTGCCACTATTATTCGTTATAGTGACATTATTTAAGAAAGAATACATAAAAATGAAAATATGTTTGAACTTTTCAAAAATAAATATCATAATAAATACATAACATTAACTAAAACCACAGCTAACTACTAAATCTAATTTTATTTATCATCACATAAATAACTGTTTTTGCAAAAATAAAAATATATCGGTTTTTTTTTTATTATCATATAATTAAATAAAAAAACCAATAGAAGAGTAAATTTTTCTGGCTTAGTAATTGTATGGTCATCCTTTTCTCTAAATTATTATATTTTCTAAATTATTTTTTTTTTCGACATTTCCTTGTTTTAATTTTCAACACTTGTCACATTACATAGTCAACTGTGTTGCAAATATGAAATCTTTTTTGATGACTAAGCGTTCTTTTGAAGATGTGTCGAAAATTTCAATTTTCATGCATGTCTTAACAATTTTGTATCACAAAAGAATTACCATAATACATCAAGAGGCTCGGACACTAATGACGAACTGTAACATCTATATCAGACGTTGGAACTTAAGTGTCGTTCTTCGTTGGCGGCAAATTTCAGAAAAGGGTTTCGGTGAGAAAGTAAGAAATTTTTAGCGTAACGAATTGTCTAACGCGTGTCGAACCATACTGCTTATGATCTTGCGAAAGTAGCACAATGTCCAATCTCTTCATAAGACGAACGATACATCATTGCAAAGTGTCCGCAACTAAACGATGTCGCATTTGACAATCTGAAAAAGATCATTGTATTTTCACGCATTAACGCAGCTTCCTGACAAAGATATCATTGAGAGAACAATTTCATAGCTTTCTTTCATTTCAGCTTTGTTATCGAGACGAACTTCTATTTTAAATTTGCCAATGTGCCAATAAGTTATTTTTGCATTAAATTCTAGAAACTTAATACTTAATATTTAAAGAGAAAAGAAAAATTTTCAGAACTACCGTGCATGATGTCGAAAAATTAATCAGCAAGCACAGATATTCTTCACCACCACATTGACGAAATGTCAACGTCCGCCTGATCCTCTGTGAATTTTCGATCCGGACACGTTTTATGGCGGTTTACATAATTTCTCGACGCAAAAAGGAAAGCTGGGCCGCGATCAATGGGAACGAGGGAGGAATCGCGGTGCGACGCGGAGAGAGTATGGGCAAAGGGACCCTCGTCCTGCAAAATATCAAAGGCTCAGTAGGGAAATTGAAAGGCTTTGTATGGAAATAAGAATGTATCGACTGCTCCCGGAACAGCCACTCATCCAGGGACAAGATTTTCGAATCTTACATTTAAACGCTTCGTCGAAAAAGATGGGAAGAAAAGAAGGGGACGCGGGATTTCTTATTTATTCTACCAGAAGTATAATTTTTGTCGACGCTACTGCGCAATCTTGCTATCATTTTATTTCTAATAAAATGTACAAGTATCAAATTAATCGATTCTTTCTTATTATATTTTTATTAATCTGCTAAGTTAGCAAAAAAATGTTAAAATAAAACAAGCTGACAGATGCATAGAAATTAATGATGTAATAACTTAATGTTTATAAATTATATGAAAAAATTTCTATATAATATAATATTCTATATAATTTTTAATGTAAAAATTTGTTATATACCAGAAAAATGTAAAAAAAAAGATTATTCTAATCAACAAATATTTAAATAGCATTTATACGTATATTATAAATATATAAATAATAAATTATATGCATACATGCATTTGTGTGTTTTGTGTGATACTAGTTTTTTGCATGATAATATTTATTGTCAATAGCATTATTATATAGAATCTCTACATTATTATTATCTGACAACGCTAACTATAGACAACGTTTCAAACTAGAAAGACTAGCAACCCATTTCAATAGTCGATACATGTTTATGGTAACTTGTGAAAAGGTATGATAACTTGCCGACTTTGTGGCTGTTGGAGAAAAAAATCTATAATCATAGAGAAAAAGAACAATATCAGATCTATAATATAATCAACCATGCAATCTGTATAGTCTTTTAGCAATTTTACATCATAAGACAGGATAACGATTTATGTATGTTATAATAACAAAAGTGTTAACAAAAAGTTACAATTAATATTTAAAAATGGAATATTTTATAAAAAAAAAATTAATTTTATATATCTTTACTAAATAAGTTTCTTAGCAAACTAATTACGATATTATTATGCTATATCGATTCTGATGAATTATGTAATAATAATAAATAATATGAATATATGTAATTAAATATAATGATAAAAAAATAAAAATGAAAATAAATATATAAAATGATATACATAAAAGTTCTTATTTAAATAGAGAAATGTTGCTAATGCCGTAGAGTAATCATTAGCACGCAAGGGTGGGAAAACCAATACATAACAAATATAGTCTTATGTAAACCGCGATAGAGTTTACGGCACGTTTATCGTAGCTAAGTTGTTTTTTTCACACAACGTTAAAGACTTAAACTATAACATCATCTGAATTATAATAAATATCAATTATTAACGCGCGCGTTTACCGACATAAGAAAAAACTCGCAAAGAACAAAATTTCTCCCGAAAAGCATGCGCGGATTAAAACTGCGCGTGTCAAAACAGAATTTCAAATCTTATGGACGATGTGCGGGACGCATGAAGCCGTATCTATTGTTGTTTAAATTCTGTGGAATGTTTGCCAACCAGATTACAGAGGGTCAATTGAAACGTTGCTCTAAGCCATTTTACGGTATTTGTATCTTCTGGGTGAGCGTCTACGTTTTGTTCACCTGCTTCTTGTTCAGTAATTTTTTGATATTCATCCATATTGAAATAAGAACAATAGTAGAATTGTGCAAACATTTATTAGGGTTTATAAGTCTTATCGTCAACGTCATAGCTGCTTATTCTTCGCAAAATCACTTTGGCAAGGTGAGGAGAATAATGAAGTGAAAAAACGATGCACCCTCTAAATTAATTGCGTTTTCTTCTGAATCGTATTTTCATCCCCCACGAGCGCTTATACCTTTTTTAACATAAACTTTTGACACAGCTTTTCGACCGATTGGATAGTTACGATCACGAAGCTGCGCGATTGAAAAACGAAAGAAGGGACAATTTATGGATACCCAGAATTGCAATGATTTTAATAACTGTTATTAATATATTGCTGATGAGTGTGATAACACAGGAAAGGTCGAGGGACATCCTATTCTTCATGACGATTTCAGATATTTGTACAATATTTATGCACATTTATGGTACTTTGGAGAAATCTCTTTTATTATATCTGATGCTAATACGTTTTAAACATTTGAATGAGAAAATCGTGCCGAAAATATCATGGAATAAAAGTCAACATGAATCAAGAACGATTGAGGTTTTGAACGTGCAAGTTATGTATTCGATGCTTTACGATGCTCAACAAGTTTTTAATAATATATACAGTAATCCTCTACTGCTATGGTTTGCAAATCTTATGTTACACGTTCTTGGAAATATACGTATATTTCGAGAAAAGAAACCATTGATAGCTTGTGCCTTTGTTGTTCCTCCGTTTCTGCAAATGTTCACTCTATGCACAATTTGCCACTACACAGCGGAAGAGGTACACATGAAAAGTTAAAAATATTTTATTTATTATATAAAATTCATTGCATTTATGAATAATTTTATTTTATTTTATCAAATCCATTTTCTGATGTAAATAATTGCACATTTCAGGCAAATAAAATTGGTTGTGTCATAAACGGAGGTATGACTGCGCTCGTTAACGCAGGACAGGCAATGGTAACTGCAATTATCTAATAAAAAATTAGCTTATTTCGTATCTGATTGTAAATTATTTTTTCATTTTAGAAAAAAATTGAAATCTTAACATATTTCTTGGATTCACCCGTGTCTTTTGACGCGGCAGGATTTTTTACAATTAATTTACCTTTATTTCAATCTGTAAGTACTTTCTTATTATAAATTAATAAATATATAAATTATTGTTACGTGCAAAAAATAAAAAAATATTACACTTCTAGCAACTTTTTTATAAAAAATTTTTATTTCTAGATTATTGCAACAATAACTACTTACTTCATGATATTAATATAATCTTTCTACTATTACTAAAATCTTTATTATCTATACGCGTTTTCGTAAGACAAGTAAATAATTATGTGTATGACGAAGAGAAGATTAATAAAATTTAATAATTATTTTTTAATAAAGAGGATTAATATGTATATAAATGCGTGTAACTTGATTAACCAATAATTCGCAATATAATAATAATAATGATTTGTTAGTCAGTGACATAGATTTCGAACAAGAGTAACATACATTTATATATAATAAATCATGAATCTTATTCATTTTTGTATGTCTATACGAGCGTGTCGCGTGATCCGATGTGGAATGGAATCGTAATACATATGTATCTTTAGGTAAATAACTGTCATTTTATTTTATTACTAATGTATCGCAAATGGATTTACAATGCTATAAGCATAATTTGGCATTTATCAATGATTATGACGTGATTATGTCAGCTTTATCGCTATTTTAATCTCTATTTTCTGCCACATATCAGTTGCATCGGAAAATGTAAGTCACAAAAAAACGCAATTTAACAACAATATAAAGAAAGATAAAAATCGGAGATGATAATTTACGTAGACCTCTTTTATATAAAAGTCACATATCTCTAATAATCGTTAGAGTATGCTATATGAATTTTCTAATTTCCTGCTTTGTAGTAATAAAAATAACTTAGGAAAAGCTGTTAGGTCTGTCAAGTTAATCTGTCGAAAATAGCGCTTTATTTTTTTACCATGTCTAAAACGATATCGATATTACAAACACCTTTCCAAAATTTAAAATTGATAACAATGCTCAATAAAATATTGGGTTTACTTTCATGCAAATTAGTGAAAGGTCGATTGAAATCAAGTGTCTGGGGCCGTTATTATTGTATATTATGGATATTAATTCATTGTACGTACACGGGTGTGTTCTATTATGAGATGTATATTGCATCGTTTGAAGAAAATCTTAAAGTAATAATTTTTGAAACTGTACGATTTACTGCCTTTACCGCCTCGTTAGTTCCCTACAATTGCGTAGCAGCTTTTTGGGACCAAGATCTTGTCAAGGTAAATAATCGCGGAATATTTTATACATATATACATACATGTGCACATACATAAATATATACAACATGATTCTAAATTAGTGCAACAATTTTAAGAAATGATTCTTTCGAAAATTAAGAGAGGTCTTATAAACGTATACTTCTATATCCTTCCTTGATGAGTTACATTCTAAGAAGAGAGGTAAAAGTTAGGTTTTTATTTTTTTTCTCTAATTTTGAATAAGTTATAAAATAAAATTTGGTGGATATTTTTCACTAATATAAATGATATTTATTAATATTTTTAAATCTTCCCATATCATTATAAGAATGAAACTATAGCAACCCCTTTAATTAATTTTTAAGTTTAATTTTTTATTACAATTATTTAACGGGCCGAAATATGATCAGCTAAAAATATGCGGTAGAAAGCTTAATTTTCTTAGAAACTTTTTTATTTCTTTCGTAAGTTTAATAATTTTCAAGTAAAATAAAATATATTAGCAAAAAGAAAAAATATATATTATTTTGTACAGAATGATGTTATATGGCATAGGTTACAATACGAAAGGATTAAAAAAATAATTCTTTAAAAATCAATTCTTTTAAAAAATAATATTGAAAGATTTAAATTAATAATATAAAAAAGTACTGAAATCAAGTACAACTAAATATTATATGTTTAAAAATCTTTAAAACATAAAATTTGCTTTTTATTAATTCATATTTTTTTTAATGTCATTTTTGTGAAAATTATATATATATATAACATATATCTAATATATTTAACCTGTTTGCCGAATAATGCAATTTAATATATTAATTATATATTAATTTACTTTTATATATATATATAAAATCATTCCTTAAGAGTAACTTGTAATTAACTTGTAAAATTTATAAAAATTAATAAGATATATGGGGATTCAAACATATACAATACAAATACATTGCTTATTACATTTATCCTTTCAGTTTTCCAATATACTGGAAACGTATGATGACAGGGTGAGAGCATTAGGACATGAAAGAAAGGATAAACATATATTCATATGGCTATTTTTCGTATTAACAACATGCGATCTGATTAGAAAGACATATGAGCCCATTAGTAAAGCGGATGGAACGACGGCAATAATAAAGGCGATGTTTGAAGAGATTATTCCATTTATCGTGGGCACAAATTGCATTTTTTTAACCGGCATATTTCTAGATTTAATAGGCCAACGTTTCCGACATCTGAACGAAAAAATAATACCTCACGTATCGCAACTACCGGTAACTGGATCGCCGAGCGAAATCACGGTTTACGATGTGCGCTATTTGCATGGTGTACTCCTCAATAGTGCGGATCAGATAAATAGATTGTATGGAATAGGCACCTTCTTCACTTCTTTGTCTCTCATGCTAGATTTCATAAAAAATTTATATTTAATGGCAACACAGGACGCAGACAATGATGTGATCGTAGTTTCGGTAGACTTGCTTTTTCAATCCGTTTACTTATATGGAATGTATCAGTTTACGACTTACGAAGTAAATATATTACATATGTAATAATATAAAGCTTTGCTGTAAAGTATTATTTTTTTAGAGTATTTCTGTAAAATGTGTAATTTTTTTACATTTCCTTAAAAGTAGAATATTCCACACAATACATCTAAATTATTAAGAAAAAATCTTTTTCTATAATATAATATGATTATTATTCCAGGCAAATCGCGTTGAAGATCGTGTATTAAAATATGGTTTATCCTTTCAAAATAAAAAATGCCGTTTGGTAAACGTTTTAGATTTTCCTTTTTTTTTCTGTTCCTGCTTTGCAACATAATTATTATTTATTTAACAAATGTAATTTGTTTCAGGACAAAATTGAAATGATGTTGTACTTTTATCATAGGAGATATACCTTTACAGCTGCAGCATTCTATGTACTAGATATAACTGTATTATTTTCGGTAAGAGAGAGAGATCGATCTGTTTCTCTTGTACTATTATTCAAATATAACTCCATAAATTGTTACTGCGTTTCAGATGCTTTCTACTGTAATAACATTTATAACAATATTAGTATAACATAGTTATTATAACAATATAGTAACCTAAAGTTTCATCGAGAAAGATAATGTTCCAAAACAGTTTCATGTAAATTTTACATATATCATAATATACAAATTACATTTTATAAAAAATAAAACTACTTAACTTTAATGAGGGCAGCAAGGATTTCGTTTATTATAAAACTTCAAATATAAAATCCATTATATCAATAACATATCAGATATATATATTTACACACAACAACTCATATGCGTAATTAATTTTACTCGTATAAATGTACGAGAAACTAAACACATACGAGATTATAGATAGAAATAAGAATGAATAAAGAAACTTACTTTGCTATTCTACGTATTAGGTTTTAAATTAAATCACAAAGTAAATTATATCCATTAAATCGCTTGCACAATCAATGAAATATAATTTATATTTTTTCTTTTAAGTTTTTTAAAATTTATATTTTTTATTTTAAATGGTTTGAAATATATAAATGTATTAATTAAAATAAATACAAGAAAGTGTGCGTTAAGCAATATCCGTCAATAAATCTCACTTCACCACATCATATTCGTTTCCGGATTGGCATGCGCTAGACGATTCAAACATAAGCTTTTTCAAACGTTTTCAAAACGTATCAGACTTAACAATTCACATGTACACAAAGCATCCAAAAAAAGCTGTTCTAATTCATCCCAAAAAACAGAAGGAATCTGAACCAGGACAAATCTAAAAATTGACGTCAACACATGTTTAAATGCATTGTATGCAATAAAAGTTTTAAAAATAATGACGCTCTTGTAAGACACATACAAACAATTCATACGAATCATCATCAATTTTAACTACTAGACCACCCTAAATTAGCAATATTAACTAAGCACTCATAACTCATTCTGGCATCAAATGCGGCATATCAAATTGACAATGACGATCGACAGCGGCGTCCTATTTTTTTTATTTATCTCGAGTCTCTATCTTTTTCTTTATCCACAATTAAAGATTCACAAAAACATAGTAATAAAAATATTAATATTTCTATTAATATTTCTGTGCTGTGACTCCCGGGGGCGATACTCGCATTTGAATTCATCATGAGTTAATAATTTCAATTAATGTAGATATGTAGACATGAATACGTACACGCATTATGTAAATAAATTGTTAGATATCATCATGTTCGCCCGCACAAAATATTGAAACACATATACAAATTTATTATCAAAACTATTCCATCATAAGTAGGTATGTATATTTATATAAATTATTATATAAATGATCATATTATTTTGTGTATATGTATAATTTAGAATCAATTTTTCTTTTGCAAAAATGTCAAGTAAAATCATTCTTTTATGCGCGCGCGAAAAATAATTGCTTCTCTTTTCAATATTATGTATATCTATAAAACAAATTCAAAACTTTTTTTAAGTATAATCTATTTTAAATTAATTTAAAAACACATTCTGAATTTATATTTTTGTTATTTGTAGCATATTAAAACTAGGTCTATGAAAGACAAGCAGTTTTCAACTGCTAATTACTCAAAAACTTGATGTCTAGACATTTTCGTAAAAGAAAAGTAAATTTTAAATTAATTTTAAAAATCTTTAAACACTAACATGACAAAAAGAGTGACAAGATAATTCTAAATACAAAATACAAACTGTTATAATGTATATGATCTCGCGACTATTCCAATTATTATTCTAATCTTTCTGCTTATAATATTTTAACATGTTGACAAAAGGCGTGACATAGTTTCATTAAAGAAATGAATGTAATACTGGAAGATAGACAGATGTCAAACTTTATAAATTAAAAAATCTTTAGTTCAATTTAAATATTTATATTTCAAATTGTGATTTATCTGTATAATTTACATAATATGTCGCACGCACACGACATATTGTGTAAATTGTACAGATAGACAACCACATAGTTAAAAACTATCACAAACATGTAAACAATGTTTTTATGTTTTAGGTTTATTTGTCCTTGTAACACGAAATTTAACTGTGGCGAGTGATACTCGTGTTGACAGTTAAAAGTCAGACGTTACAAGTGTGCCACGACAGTGACAAAAGCCACTTATTTAACACACCACACAGAGAAGTAAGCATTAAAAAAATAAGAAAATTTTATATATATATTTTTATATTGTATAGAGTAAACCTAACTATTTTCAAAATAGTTTTCAAGGTTTTTTTGGCTCACCTTTTATTATATGTAATATATATAATATATAAGTATAATATATATCATTTATATAATAATATATATAATAATATAATATATATATATATATATATATCATTAAGTTTAATATATATAGATATATATAGTATATATTTTAAACTTATAGTTTTTACATATTGGGATTTAAAATTTCGTTAAGAAAATAAAAGTAAGTTTTAAATTTTATAATAGTATATAATAAAAATCGTAAAAGAAAAAGCTCATTAAATCAATAAAGTAAAGTCGATTTATATAATAACGTAATTTGTTAAATAAACTTAAAAATAAGATATTAATCTTCCTATTTTTGAACTACGAGCCTCACTAACGTTTTCAAAAACAATTATATTACCTAAATTCAAATTATTATATATTTCTGTAAATAGGCACAGTATTTATTTTATCGATAAAAGAAAGTTTTATATGTCGCTTATATTAATACTTGCCTATAATGATAACAATTTCGTTTATAATATTCAAGCAATAAAAAATTTAAATATTCTGAAAAAATATCTATCTGACTTTAAGAGAAACAGAGAAATATATAAAATCCTTGTTCGTTATTATC
This sequence comes from Anoplolepis gracilipes, assembly GCF_047496725.1. Lineage (NCBI taxonomy): Eukaryota > Metazoa > Arthropoda > Insecta > Hymenoptera > Formicidae > Anoplolepis > Anoplolepis gracilipes. Next base: position 3,404,680 of record NC_132970.1, on the reverse strand, counting down.
CCGATTTAGAATTAGTTGCGATTGTTTGAAGTTAAATGTTTCCAATGTTATCAAAATAACGGTAACTTTAATAATCGGCAATAATCACAAAACAATAATATAAATAAAATTAAAATAAGATACAAAAAGGAAAAGATAATACAACAAATATTTATCTGTATAAATTTGACCGAAGTAGGTCACAATAGATCGAAATATGTACAAAATATTTCAAAGTTAACAATTGAAATGTCACGTAAAAATTATAAATTTTTAAATTACAGTATAAAGCCCACATTTCATTAACATTTTTTTCTAAATTGTACAAACTTTATAATTATTATAACACATATAAATATATTATTTATCTAAAACAATATACTAATTTAAAAAAATTGTTTTTGTAGTGTCTTCGAATAACAAAGATGTGCCAAAAAAAGAGGAAGCATCTTCACGTGATCAGACACCTCAAAATCCTCGGACAATGTCAAGCTTTTGTTGTAATTTTTGCAATCAATCTTTCCAGACTGCGGACGAACTCCGAGCTCACATAATATTCATAACTCGATATTTAGTCGCAAATATAATTGAACCCAAGTTGAAGCAAAATAAATTTAAAAATTGAGATCTTAAATGCATCGTACGCATGAATTTTTTTAAAATAACAATGCTCTCGTCAGACACAAACAAATAGATAACATAGTAAAAGAAATGATTAAACATTTACGACAACACATTCTGCAACGATAAAAATTTGAAACAATTCTACTTGTTTCAAATAATGTTTGTCTTATAATTTTACCCAAGACGAAAGTTAATCTATAAATTAACTTCAGCACATATTTAAATGCATCATACGGAATGAATTTTTTAAAAGTAACGATGCTCTCGTAAGACAATACACACAATCAGTGCATATAATCCATCGTTTTAATTATGGACCACACTAAACTAGCGGCATTACATAGCCGACTCATTTCTGATTTCCAGAATCAGATTGACAATGGCGACCTTCTACTTTTAATTTTTTTTTTTTTACTTTTTTCGAATCTCTTTCTTTTTCTTTATCTCCAATTTTCGAGAGTTTCGTTTATAAAAAGATATTAATAAATTTTTCATATATTTTACTGTTAATATTTCTCTGTTCTGATTCTTTCAAGACGATATTTGCGCTCGAATTCATCATGAGTTAATAATTTCAATCGATATAATAACATAGATATGATACACGCTTATGTAAGTCTTATGTATTGTTAGATATCACGTTTGTTCGCACAAAGCATTGAAAAAACATTTACAAATTTATCATCAAAATTATCCTATAATATATTATTTGTCTCGTATAAAAAGTTGTCATAAAAATATAAAATATGCTGGCGAACGTTTCAATCAGATTTTTCTGATCATCTTCAGCGCATAAATGAAGTTAATAAATTGAATCAATTATGTTAAAATAATTTATAATATGTATCGCATATTGTTATGTTAGAAAAATGTTCGATTTGCGTATGGAAAGATCTGTGAAGTTTCTTGTGACATTAATAAAATTATTAAGAAAAATCATGAAAAATAATGGTAACCATTTTTTATATATGACTTTGCGATTATCCCAATTATTATTCTAGTCAATTTTATAATTGTAATTTTTTGCTGTTATGACGTAGAAATTAATCGCGGTGTAAATAACTATAATAATTCTTGGTAATAGTTAAAAATTAAAAGTAACAATTGACAACGATAACGACAAACGTATTTATTTAATACACCGTACAAGGAGCCCTAAAAATGTAAAGAAATCATCTATACATATCTAATATTTTTTTATATTATTATCTTTCATGTATATTATTTATACACTAGTATTTAAAATTCCGTTAAAAAAATAAAATTAATTTTTTCAAATATTAGAGTTAATATTGAAAATCAGTCATAAAAAGGTGCTTTTATGTAATCAAAAAAATGAAGTTATAATATATACAGTCTGATTTCTGTTGCATATTATTAAATGATAAAGATGCAAAGTATTAATATTTTTTCCATCAAATTCCGAATGTTACTCACGTTTTAGAAATTATTACAATTTTAATTCAGATTTTTATGTATCTATATTATAATACCATATAAATAGAATTCTATCTAAAAGTAGCTTTATTTTTTAGTGTTTCAAAACGCACAAATAATGTGTTAATAACAAAAGAAATAATAATTAAAAATTTTCAATATTCTGACTACAAAGAGACCAAATTTTCAAACTTTTATTATATTTGGATTACACATGAAATCGATTCATTTTATCTATACCCTATACCTATAAATTTTCAACTATTATAACAGTTTAATGTGCTAGACTCCGCCTATATATAAATGTAAAAGATATAATAAAGAAAGAATATATTTGGAAACATAGTTTATGGTTTACAAATCTTATGTTACACGTTCTTGGGAATATACGTATATTTCGAGAAAAAAAACCATTGATAGCTTGTGCCTTTGTCATTGTTCCGTTTCTGCAAATGTTCACTCTATGCACAATTTACCACTACACAGCGGAAGAGGTACACATAAAAAATTAAAAATATTTCATTTATTATATAAAACTCATTGCATTTACGAATAATTTTATTTCATTTATCAAATTCATTTTCTGATGTAAATAATTGCACATTTCAGGCAAATAAAATTGATTGTGTCATAAACGGAGGTATGACTGCGCTCGTTAACGCAGGACAAACAATGGTAACTGCAATTATCTGCAATAAAAAATTAGCTTATTTTGTATCTAATTGTAAATTAATTCTTTATTTTAGAAAAAATTTAAATCTTAACGTATTTCTTGGATACACTCGTGTCTTTTAACGCGATAGGATTTTTTACAATTAATTTACTTTTATTTCAATCTGTAAGTATTTTCTTATTTCATATAAATTATTGTTACTTACGTGCAAAAGATAAAAAAATATTACACTTCTAGTGTCTTTTTTATAATAAATTTTTATTTCTAGATTATTGCGACAATAACTACTTACTTCATGATATTAATATCATTTTCCTACTATTACTAAAATCTTTGTTATCTATACGCGTTTTCGTAAGACAAGTAAATAATTATGTGACAAAGAGAAGATTAATAAAATTTAATAATAAATAATTATTTTTTAATAAAGAGGATTAATATGTACATATCGTAATAAACATATAAATGCATGTAACTTGATTAACCAATAATTCGCAATATAATGATAACAATGATTTATTAGTCGGTGACATAGATTTCGAACAAGCGTAATATACATTTATATATAATAAATCATGAATCTTATTGATTTTTGTATGTCTATACGAGCGTCGCGTGATCCGATGTGGAATGGAATCGTAATACATATGTATCTTTAGATAAATAACTGTCATTTTATTTTATTACTAATGTATCACAAATAGATTTACAATGCTATAAGCATCGGAAAATGTGAGTCACAAAAAAACGCAATTTAATAACAATATAAAGAAAGATAAAAATTGGTGATGATAATTAACGTAGATCTTATTTATATAAAAGTCACATCTCTAATAATCGTTAGAGTATGCTATATGAATTTTCTAATTTCCTGCTGTGTAGTAATAAAAATAACTTAGGAAAAGCTGTTAGGTCTGTCAAGTTAGTCTGTCGAAAATAGCGCTTTATTTTTTTACCATGTCTAAAACGATATCGATATTACAAACACCTTTCCAAAATTTAAAATTGATAACAATGCTCAATAAAATATTGGGTTTACTTTCATGCAAATTAGTGAAAGGTCGATTGAAACCAAGTGTCTGGGGCCGTTATTATTGTATATTATGGATATTAATTCATTGTACGTACACGGGTGTGTTCTATTATGAGATGTATATTGCATCGTTTGAAGAAAATCTTAAAGTAATAATTTTTGAAACTGTACGATTTACTGCCTTTACCGCCTCGTTAGTACAATTGCGTAGCAGCTTTTTGGGACCAAGATCTTGTCAAGGTAAATAATTGCGGAATATTTTATACATATATACATACGTGTGCACATACATAAATATATACAGCATGATTCTAAATTAGTGCAACAATTTTAAGAAATGATTCTTTCGAAAATTAAGAGAGGTCTTATAAACGTATACTTCTATATCCTTCCTTGAGCAGTTACATTCTAAGAAGGAAAGTAAAAGTTAGGTTTTTATTTTTTTCTCTAATTTTGAATAAGTTATAAAATGAAATTTGATGGATATTTTTTACTAATATAAATAGTATTTATTAATATTTTTAAATCCTCCCATATCGTTATAAGAATGTAACTATAGCAACCGGTTTAATTAATTTTTAAGTTTAATTTTGTATTACAATTATTTAACGGGCCGGAATGTAATCAGTTAAAAATATGCATTAGAAAGTTTTGTTTCTTTAGAAACTTTTTTACTTCTTTCGTAAGCTCAATAATTTTTAAGTAAAATAAAATATATTAGCCAAAAAAATATATATATATTATTATATACAAGACGATGTTATATGGCATAGGTTACAATACGGAAGGATTATAATAATTATTCTTTAAAAAAATAATATTCAAAGATCTAAATTAATAATATAAAAAAGTAATCATGAAATCAAATGTAACCAAATATCTTTAAAATCTTTTAAAACATAAAATTTATATATCTTTTTTAATGTCATTTTTGTGAAAATTATATATATAAATATATATATATATATATTATATATCCAATATATTAAGCCTGTTTGCCGAATAATGCAATTCATTGAGTATATTAATTATATAAAAGATTAATATCATTAATTTAAAAAAAGTATATTAATTTACTGATATATATATAATTATTCCTTAGAAGTGACTTGTAATTAACTTGTAAAATTTAGAAATTAATAAGATATGTGGGGATTCAAATATGTACAATACAAATACGTTGCTTATTACATCTAATCCTTTCAGTTTTTCAATATACTGGAAACGTATGATGACAGGGCGAGAGCATTAGGACATGAAAGAAAGGATAAACATATATTCATATGGCTATTTTTCGTATTAACAACACGCGATTTGATTAGAAAGACATATGAGGCCATTAGTAAAGCGGATGGAACGACGGCAATAATAAAGGCGATGTTTGAAGAGATTATTCCATTTATCGTGGGCACAAATTGCATTTTTTAACCGGCATATTTCTAGATTTAATAGGCCAACGTTTCCGACATCTGAACGAAAAAATAATACCTCACGTATCGCAACTACCGGTAACTGGATCGCCGAGCGAAATCACGGTTTACGATGTGCGCTATTTGCATGGTGTACTCCTCAATAGTGCGGATCAGATAAATAGATTGTATAGAATAGGCACCTTCTTCACCTCTTTGTCTCTCATGCTAGATTTCATAAAAAATTTATATTTAATGGCAACACAGGACACAGACAATGATCGTATATTCGGTAGACTTGCTCTTTCAATCCGTTTACTTATATGGAATGTATCAGTTTACGACTTACGAAGTAAATATATTACATATGTAATAATATAGAGCTCTGCTGTAAAGTATTATTTTTTAGAGTATTTCTGTAAAATGTGTAATTTTTTTACATTTCCTTAAAAGTAGAATATTCCACACAATGCATCTAAATTATTAAGAAAAATTCTTTCTCTATAGTATAATATCATTATTATTCCAGGCAAATCGCGTTGAAGATCGTGTATTAAAATATGGGTTATCCCTTCAAAATAAAAAATGCCGTTTGGTAAACGTTTTAGATTTTCCTTTCCTCTTCTGTTCCTGCTTTGCAATATAATTATTATTTATTTAACAAACGTAATTTGTTTCAGGACAAAATTGAAATGATGTACTTTTATCATAGGAGATATACCTTTACAGCTGCAGCATTCTATGTACTAGATGTAACTGTATTATTTACGGTAAGAGAGATCGATCTGTTTCTCTTGTACTATTACTCAAATATAACTCCATAAATTGTTACTGCGTTTCAGATGCTTTCTAATGTAATAACATTTATAACAATATTAGTAAAACATAGTTATTATAACAATATAGTAACCTAAAGTTTCATCGAGAAAGATAATGTTCCAAAACAGTTTCATGTAAATTGTATATATATCATAATATATAAATTACATTTTATAAAAAATAATACTACTTAACTTTAATGAGGGCAGCAAGGATTTCGTTTATTATAAAACTTCAAATATAAAATCCATTATATCAATAACATATCAGATATATATATTTACACACAACAACTCATATGCGTAATTAATTTTACTCGTATAAATGTACGAGAAACTAAACACATAAGAGATAATAGATAGAAATAAGAATGAATAAAGAAACTTACTTTGCTATCTTATGTATTTGGTTTTAAATTAAATCACAAAGTAAATTATATCCATTAAATCGCTTGCACAATTAATGAAATATAATTTATATTTTTTTTTTAAATTTTTTAAAATTTATCTTTTTTATTTTAAATGGTTTGAAATATATTAATATATTAATTAAAATAAAAGCAAGAAAGTGTGCGTCAATAAATATCCTCATTTCACCACATCATATCCGTTTCCGGATTGGCGTGCGCTAGAGGATTCAAACATAAGCTTTTTAAAACTTGTACAGCCTCCTCCCCGTCATCTTTCGCGTACAGAGTCGTTCGTTTGACATTTTCCGCTTTAATCGATTTTCTGCCAAAAGTATCTACCAGCGAACTTACTTTAATCCCGTGCCTCCTTGCTCTAGTCGTCCTCTTGAAGGAATTCTTCGAGGACAACGATCCTACTTTTGTCGTGGTAAATGATGAACGACGATGCTTCCTCCTGGATCTATCACTGCCGTTAACAGCATTTAGATAACCCACTGATTTGATTGTTGATTTTGTAACGTTGTGATCGGCGTCTCTGGCATATATCATCGCACGATTCGGCTGCGGTGCTTTTCGTTTTTGAGTTCGACGTCGCATATTTGGAACAGTGCGAGGACTCTTGTAAATAGACGTCACAGTCCTCGCAATCCGCAAAGGATCCAGAAGCTCATGATTGTGCCAGGAAGCTATGACAGGTAAACCGCAGGCGTTGTGCATACCTACCAACGGCACACCAATACTTCGATGTCCCTTTACTTCAAAGAGTGATCGATACTTAGGATTCTGACCACTCAGGCTACGTCGAGTGTTCTGCTCGTACGCTGATATCTTTTGGCCAACGTGTCCGTCCGCCACTCGCAACGCGTCTTCCGTTACTTTTTTATCTTTCGTACACGTCGCCATTGCCTTTGCTGTATTTCTCAAAGACTCACGTGTACATTTCGAAGGCCGCTGACTCGAGCTAAAGTCCCTGCGTGAGCTTCTGTGAAAGTATTCATCTATGTCGGATCCATCCTGCGATCTTTGGTCCTCCGTCTTATTAAAATATCTATCCTCTTCTTCCTTATCCTTGTTTGAAGCAGCGCAACAGCAACTACGTGGTTCGCGCCGACTGTTGCAAAAGTGGCAGAGTGATTTCCTGCGACTATTATCAGCTTCCATTTGCGTGGCGATGCATGTAGTTTGAGATGCTGTCCGATGATGCGAGCTCCTGGCTATAGGAATTATTTTCTTTGACGGCGTATAAATGCTCTTTTCAGGCTCGGAGACTAAAGTCTCGAATTGCGATTGAGGTACCATGGATCGCCGCAACGTACCGATGTTATACGCGATTGATGCTTGGTAATCTTTAATGGGGATGCTTCTGACTGTACCGCCACCTTGAGGCCTTTTAATTTTAATCAGCTTATCATCGTTGCTATTGACGTCATTATTCACGAGCTTTAAGGGCGACACGTTCTGTGAAAATCTAAGATACTCTTGAGGACGATTATCGATTATAACGTCGACCGCCCGTTCCTCGTACGTCTGATCGTTTCGTAATAAATCTTCGGAGTAGTTGGGAGGATTACGCCATTCTTCAATTATGCTTTTTTTACCCGATGCTAATACACTATATTTAGTATCATCGCACGTGTTTTGGTTATTCGCGTGCTTAACATCAATCGCTGTTTGTCCTTGGCTGCCCTCCAGCCATCTTCATGATTTGGCACCAAATGTCGTCCCGGCCGAATGCATTCTGTTCTCGATACCTATACCTATAATTCATATAAATTACATGGTGAAAATATGGGGGCAACGATAAAAAATCATAAATAATTCAATGAAGTGTAATGTATAAAATACAAAGCACTTTACGTTATTTGCGGCATGAAATCGTGCGATCTAAAAAGTTGTGGATTTTAAGATAGAGAAACTTCTCTTACTAAAATCGTGATCGCTCTCGGTGAATGGACTCAAAGTCTGCGTGGAGGTAAAGGTTGATGCCTGCGACTTTCTTCTCCTGTTTCCTCGAGAGCAAGCGAGAAGTATACTGAGGAGCGCTATGACTTCGACAAACATGACAGCTAATATAATAGCCAGCAGGATCAATGCCTGATCTTGCATCCACTTCTCGATATGTTCAAGACAACCCTAAATGTAGAATAAAAATTATTACAATCGACATTAACGTGTAGCGAAATATACAGTTATAGAAATGTAACTGCAATGAAATATCAAAGCTATACCCGCATTTGAATAAATTCATATAGTCTTTAGTCTTTCTCTATAAAGGCCTGGCCAGACAAGACAAAGGTCGTTAACCAGTACACGATTCTCTAGAATTCACGAGGACATGCCGGTTTTATCATAAATTTTCTAACAAAACGAGGAAAATTTATGTATAAAATACGGACGCTGAAGTAAATCGATAGTTTTTGAAATAGAAATGAAATTTGCATTTCCCTCAAATGTCATTTCGTGAAATCATTAAGTTCTCGCGTTCACACAAAAATTTATTATATTGATATAATAATTGTTAATATTTATTAGTAATAATATTATTAAATTAAAATAATCATTAATATTTTTCCAATTTTTGTATAAAATGGGGGTTGTATAAAAAGAGTTGGATAAAATAGCAACGCGATGCGTTCCTATGAATCGCTTTTATCGACAATATGTCGATATTCTATATTTAAAACGCATTTGTCCCCGTTTGATATATGCGGGTCTCCGCATTCTTCTTTAATGAAAACTGAAAGTGCCGTCTCGCATGCGTTCGCACGGCTCGGCGAAAAAAAAGGGGAGCATTCTAACTTCCTGATTATCGCGCATACCTCTGTGTGTCGGGCGTATTGATGTTCGGCAGGGTTCAGAGCCTGGCAGAAAGTGAGATTGGCAGGCTCAGGGTTGAGGAAAGAGTCCGTCTCATTGGCATTATTCAGGGTGCAGCAACTGAGAGGTACTACTAATTCTCTTCGGCCGACTTCCTGTAGCCGCCACCACGACGTGCCGTAATTGCTGCTTCCGTTTATGCCGCAACAGGCGAACTGTAATCGTCACAATGATAGCAATGCGTATTCTTTTTGTGTTGCAATAGATAGTAGCTATGTTATCTGAGCACAACATACATTTACGATGGAAATGTACAATAATAATATGCTAACAGTCACTTTTATTTTTCACAATTTTAATTTATAAAATAAATAATCAAATAAATAAATTTAATCTCTTTCTTACAATTTTAATTTTTATTACGTTTATAGTTTGTTAAAAAACTTTTATGTAAAAGTTGATATCATCAAATTAATTTCTTTGCAATACAGTTAAAGCTTTTTTCGCGGTTCTTTTCGTATTCGCGGTATTTTCAGTAATCGCGGAATAACTATATTCTTTTTATTCACCAGAAATATCTGCATTCGCGATCAAAATTTCAATTCTATTCGATTATCTTTGTGAATTTTTTTATGAAAATTGATCTTCAATGCAGAGAAGCCTAATTTAGAAATTCCATATTCGCGAATAAAGAACTTTGTCCACTTTAAAAAATTAGCTAATACAATAATTGTCAAATCTATATTATTTATTTTTGTATAAATTTAAAAAATAATATAAACTTTATTACCGTCGTTTGTGCAAGATCGAGGGCTGCCGTGAATTGTTCGCGTCCAGGAACAGAGTAACTGCGTTGTAAAGCGCGTATCAGACGCGCTGGTCTCACATCGATCCCCAATAAGTGAGGCCAAAAAACGGCGATAATACACACGGTACATTGACCGAGGAGCAGCAAGATTATCGTCACGAGATACTGGAAGGTGCAAAATCAAAAAATCAATTCCAAATGACCTATATTAAGATATATCTATATTAAGATATATCTATTGAATTTTGCATGCTACAATGATTATATATTTCACATATATAATATCTTTATATATATATGTATATATATATATATTTTTTTTTTATTAGTTTAATATAACAATAATATTGTTATATTTTTCTACATTTATTTTTAATTTTCTCCGCCACTAGAGTACATAAGTAAAAATTGAAAGCACTAAGTAATTTTTTGTTTTTCAAAAAAAAAGAACATGATCCAGCGTATTATTCCCTCAACGAGCTAACTCATGTTCGCTCGTCCATGAACAAATAATTAATGTTTTTACGTGGCGCTCGGACGCGCCCTCCTTTTATTTACGCGCGTGTCTGCATAAGAGCAGATCCGTTTCCGGGCAACGACGCGTGACTGACTCCAAAGTAGGAAATCCAGTTTCAGATAGGCTCAATGAATAACATACCGCAGTAACTTCATACCGAAATGTTATACAAATAAAATAGACTCCAATTTTATGATTATCTTGATCTTTTTATTAAAATAAATTTTTTCTTCATAGAGGCAAAGGCCATTAGAATTATTTATGTATATTTTATTGATTTATATTATTAAAACTATCGCTATAAAAAGCAATTGTAACAAATAACTATGTAAATTTCTGATAACGTTGTAGAGATAAATTTTTGATGTTACATGCATTAAATATTGAATATTATTGAAAAAAATGGCAAAAAAATACAAAAACACTGGCGCGCTGTTTTTACAGATATAAAATATTATTAAATGCGTATAAAATTATTTAAATTAAAAATATTGTATAGATATTTTACAGAAATTGTGATGCAGCGATTGAAAAGACAAGCTGCCCAGCATCCGAAAAGTCCGATGATGGCAATAAGAAATCCTAGTGCAACTATAGCAAAAGCTAGATAATAGAAGAGTGGTTGATCGGGATGAATGTCACCAGGTCCTAGTAGACGTGATAATAAAATCCTTTCGTTATCGGCTAATAATAATCCACCCAATGACATTAATGCAAAACCTGATATCTGAAAGAGAAGAAGAGACCCAATTTTTATAAAAATTGTATTGATTTATGTCAAATAATTTATAATAATCATTTTACACGAGATATGTCGACTCAGTTTGTAACATATTATGTTAGCTAACATATTTATTATTTCATATGTATTTATTTAAATGTCATTAACAATCAAGATTTATTAAAAACAGAGTAAAAATGAAATTCTATATATTTGAGAAATAAATAATCGATTTCACTCACCAAGAAAATTATATTCGAACAGCAAACAAAGGCGCGTGATATGGCTAATCTGCCAGTTTCCATTGTTGTCCGACGCGTTCGTTTTAATAAACAATTATTGATTTGTAAGTGACTTTTTAGTCACATAAATATTCCACGATCACACTCTGCGTACCGCATAATAATTCGACTCGATCGATTGTGTCATTTGACAATTTGCTGCAATACGTTATAATCCGATCTGTTTCCGAAGCGGACCTGATCGCGTACGTTTGCGGACTGAAAACCCCCTCGTATGCGGTGGATGGACTTTGCTGTTGGCCGTACAGTCTGTAGGCGCGCTTGTGTGCCCTCGTGTGCGACCGACCGGACGGAACCGGAAGGAAGTAGAAAGGTGTGGACGGAAAAAAAAAAACGGAAGGGGAATGAAAAGTTTATATGCACACAGTTGTTTGGCGAATTCATTTTGCGTACGATTTGAGTCAATAAAGGTTCACTTGATCAGAAGAGGGAGAACTTTCAATGACAGATGTCCACTCGTTCAGGTGTTGAATATACTTTCGTGCATATATTATACTTTATATCGAAATTCTGTTATTTCTTATTTTTGTATATATTATATATATTATATTTTGTAGATAAATATTAAAATTATTAAAATTCTTTTTTACGCATATATGTAAAACAATAATATATACTTATAAATGTGCAGTTAGTAATCTTATTGCTAGTATTGTATATTTGTTGTAGGTACATATATTGCAAGTTTTTGTAAATTTACCTGATTTATAAAAAGCTTAGCTAAAGCACTTTGAGATATTAAAATGGGACGATATAATATTTCGCGATGTTTTAAAACGACTACACAGAGGCTTTATATCATGTTAGGCTTTTTTTAAAATTATTTTATTTCTTTCTATAACAAAACTGAAAAATGTCAAGAAAGATATAAAGAAACTAATATTCTCTACTCTTATTTTTTTAAGTTTTTTTGATTTTTTAAAATAATAATGACATTTATAAAATAACTAAATAATTTATATAAACCGATTAAATATTAAAATATCTTCCACAATATTTTCCTTTCTCATTTTTTATAATATATATTAATTTTTATATAGTATTAATTATTTATAAATTTAAAAACTTCATTTGCAATATATTGTTTATTCTTTCGTAATTAGCATAAATATTATATTTACTACTTAATAACCTCGGCATTATATAATTATATAATGATCATTTTCTGGACTGATATTCGTTATAGGAATCTTCCTATGGTGTAAACGAAATTGCAGGTTGAGACTATATACCGCGTATCACGGCAAAAAGATATTTTATGCGCATTATTGTAAGTGTGCACGAAGCCTATCTCCTCTTGTCTACATTAATTCAGCCGCCACACCATGTACTTCCCGTTAAACGAAATAAGCACGGCTTACAAGCGTACATAAAAATTCAATTTTCTATTTATAGGTACGAAGCAAAATTGCAAATATACAGGATGTCCTAAAACTACATATATCCTTTTAGGAGTGAATTCTTTAGCCAATTTGGAGATGATTTTTCCTTAATGAAAATATGAAGGATTAATAATTTTCAATTATAAGCGAAAAAGAAAGGTTTTCCACAAACTGTAGCGTTAAAATTTAACATAATTACATTCTTCAGTTATAATCTCAGATTACTTTAATAAAATTTTAATTTGAAATTTAGTTACCAAGATATAGAATGGCAAAAATTGAAAGTCTACAAAATTGTGGCAATTCCTTAACATTTCTCCTGAAGAAAAATCGTTTCCAAATTGATAAATGATGATTTTAGAACAGCCTGTATATCTCGAATATTCAAAATAATGATAATAAGAGATAAAAGTTGTGTAATACCAAAAATAATTGTATATTTTATAATAAAATATAGTAGATAAATAAAAAATCCACTATAATATATAAATCTTTATATAATTAATATAAATATAAATATCTATACAATTATTTAATTAGTTATAAGTAAATTCAATTTTTTATAAAATTTAAACTTAGAACTCTAATATATTTCTATGAGAGCCACTCATACATCCAACAGAAGGTACTGCCTCATCTTGTTCTCGTTGTGCTGTGTCCTCAAATTCAGGCGGCAAATGTAAAACCTAAAGACAAAAATAAATATCAATAGTAATAGAAAACTTAATCAAACAGAATTATAACTTGACAGAATCAACTTGACTAACTTCTATGACAAATTTTTTACGACGTAATTTAAACGCTAGATCTCTAAATTCTGCACAGCGAGGTGCTAATGTATTTAATGCAGACAATTTCTCAATGTGTAAAAGACCATGATAATCCTTGAACAATGGATTGGTTTCTTTAGCAGATCCTGCAAATGATTCTAATCTAACTGCTATGTCTGACATATGTTCAATTTTCTCAATGACAGCATCCTACAAAAAAATATACATTATAAAATTGATATAACACTATATTGATAATACACTATTATAGAAATTAAATTTTAAAACTTACAGTGTTATCAAAATTATTGATCGGAACTGTTATTACACCGACTGCGTATGAATTCCTCAAAAGTGCTCTGAAGCAATATAAGAATTTTAACAAATCTCGATTTGAAGATTCCTCTGTATTGGAAAGCCATAATCTTGATCCCAGAGAATGTATAATAATTCTTAAAATTTTCTTCTTTTCTGTTGTTTCAGAGATCAAATATTGTCCATTATGTAGAGTTTCTTGAATAGTATATAGTAAGTCGGTATATGCAATGTTTTCAAATATATTATTTTGGCATTGAAGATTATTTTCATGCCATTGTTTTATATCTGCATGTTCTAAGAGATCTTGTTGCATTGGTTTTGTAAGATCATAGTAATGACCAAAGATTTGACCTGTCATAGAAGACGAGTCTATTATTTTCATATTTTGATATCGCCAAGCAATTTTCATTTCTTCATCTATATTATCTACAGTTTTTGTATATGAATCTGAATCATTTATAACTGCGGGTAATTCTGATATAAATTGAGAAGGTTGGACATCTTGTGAAGCAACCAATATAGGTTGAGATGTGACTACTCCTTCTGCCATAAAGTACTTTAATGCAGTTTTAGCATAGAGACCATACTTGTCCTCTTCTGTAATTAGTAATGCATATATAGTTTATATATAAATATTTACAAAGTTCACACATAGATTATTTAAAAAGTAATAAACTTGTTTGAATACATACCAATTAAAAGTATTGAACCAATAGGTAAACCTCCACCTAAAAAGGATAACTAACATTATAAAAACATGATTATTTTACAAAAAAGCAGAATATATGTACAACCTATAATATTAGTAATTAGTAATTACGAACCTATTATATTATCTAACGAAGGTACCCCTGTTGAAATAAGCAACTGTGCATTTTTTATAGATGGCTTTGTGCCTGGTATTGCTGGAAATTTAGTTTTAACTTTTGTCGCTCCAGCAATCATCTCTTTTGTGGCTAAAGCCGTCTGAATATATTATCTCTGAAAAATAATTTAGCATTTATGTATATAATCCAAAGTGTTCACAAAAAATATATTTTATCTAGAAATAATACAATTTCAGTTTTTATATTGTAAAATTATATCTTTACTAAAAGTATATGAATATGTATGATAAGTACAATAAAAATTATCAATAACCTGTCAAAATTTGTACATACACAATTTTTTAGATGAGGTTAGAGGTTAGGTTTGAGGAGACGCTATTAGCGCAAAAAGGATTGTTTTATCTGTAATCTTATCGTTACTTATTCAAAGTTACAAGGACAGAGCAGGCTAATAGCGTTTTCTCTAACACAGCCCACGTGTGTCAAAGTTTATACATACTTCATCGAGATTTTCGCGACTATTATCCTGTAATCGACCATCACTCGTCGTTCGTAGTTTTGATATGAGTCAAGTGATGACACCACATTCGATAAAGTCGGTCGGCGGTCGACGTTTCTAGCGGTTTTCCGTATCACCACCAGAGTGCGATCGCGTCGCGGCGGCAGTAATTATGATTCGCCGTTTGAACGATACATGTATGTACTCGTTCTATCCCTATGCGCAGTTCTGTTAATGGCATCGAGCGTTCGATAGAGGCAAGTTTGGAGCGCGTAATCCTTTGTTTCGTCGCAATGGATGCAATCGCGCGCGAGCATTCGTGAGAAAATATAGAAAGAATCATTGAAACTACGTTGAATCAGCTGCGTGGAGCGCGCGCGCGCGCGCGTGCGTATGTGCATAATAGCCGAAAAGTGAGGTTATGTAATTGTTTGCTATTCGTCCGCGACGAGTTTAATGTCAACGTTCGATGGTATTTGATTTCTTTCCGCGACGGTTCAGATCGCGCGTGTGTGTTTGTGCATATGTGTGTAAGTGCCAGTGAACCAACATCCGCACAATGTGCGCGATCAGAATGCGCGACCGCGTATATCGGACTGTAGGACGACCGTGTTGTATGAAAAACGAATTTCGCGCGTGTCAACCGGCGCATAGGCTAAACGACGCTCGGTAGCGCGGAAACGGCTTCAATGAATTCCAGAATGTTTCTTACGAGCGAACGCCTTTGCAGCAGTATTTCCTTTAGAAATAACGAGAGTCGGAGTGTTTGATCTCGATATAACAAGAGATTAAAGAGAGAGAGAGAGAGAGAGAGAAAGAACGAAAGCAACAATTACAATGGAAAAGAAAGACACGAGAAGAGAAGAGGAAAGCGTGAAGAAGCGACAAGAAAAAAAGATAGATTTTGGAGAGAGGTGAAGAGAGAACGTGGACTCGCGGCGAACTTGAAGCCGCGTCTCATGCGAGTGCGCGCAGGAGGAAGTTGGCCGAACGTTGGAAAATCCGCCGATCCCCTCTCTTTCTTCGCGCTATCGTCTCTCGTGATCCCTCGTTCCTTCTCGCTCTCGATCTCTCTCCTTCGCGCGCGCGCACACCCTCCTCCCCTCTGCCATCTCTCGACCAGCTTCGTTGGTCGCCGTATGTTTCCTTCTCATTCTATCCGACAGGCGGCGTCTCTCTTGCACAGTGCCGTTTGACGACCTCTCGCTCCCACCCGCTCTCTTTTCTTCTCTTTCTCCGGACAAGCGGCAGCACGCTGCCCTCGCTCAACTACCTGTTGTGACGTCCAGCGCGCTCGACACACCGAACAAATCCGCCGTAAATACCTAGGGTCGCGTTGGTGTTTACTCAGTGTGTTTCCTTCATCTAACGACGATCATTCGATACGTAGCGAATATCGAACGCGCATAAGGATTATTTTCGTGCGTGGAAAAGCGCAGCAAGGCGAACATCACGGTAAAGGAGGTCCCCGATTGTGTGAAGTCGCGAAAGGCTTGTGTCGCGGTGGCCCCTATCCCCTCTCTCTTACTTACGCCAGCATCTCCGTGACGAGAACGATACACGCGAGGGGAAGCGAGAGACGGAGAAGGAGCGAACGAGAGAGGGACAGCACGCGCCTGTGAGATGAAGAGAGAAGTAGCGAACGAGAGAAAGGACTCGAGCGGGCTCTTATCGAGAAGTTAGTCGCGCGCGGCGAACCTTCCGTCCCACCGTCGTCAAATCTTCTGTTGCGCGCGTTCTCGAGAGTGACAGTTGTGAACCCGATATTTCCAATGAACTCTGGCGTAACATCGGACTCGAAGTGACGACGAAATGCAACACGCGCGTATATAAGTATATATATCGTAGACATTTTACGTGAAAATTCAAATACGATACATTCGGGCGCATACATTTAAATTGAATAGCGCTTGTTGGCGTTAACGTAACGCTGAACGTTAGCCATGAATGTGACTGTGAACGTAACTGTTTGATGGGGGCGCGTTGGACGCGATAATCGCATTCGTAGAGAGTTTCGAAATAATACTGGAGGAAGGAGAGCAGAGTAGCAAGTAGCAACACAGTTTGGTGAGCGGGTCGTGTGACGGCGACGACGCGCGCACTATCGCGCGCGCGGTCACGTGGATCACGAACAAAAGGCGGAACGCGCGGCGTTCATTGACGAGTCGCGTCGACGCCGCGCGCCGGTGGCATCGCGTCACGTATCGCGGCAGTTGGCGAGTGTGTATGTATGTGCGGTAACTTTGGAATCTCCGTCGTATAACATTCCACACCGTTACATTCTTCACGCCGATATAAGAGCTTCCTCTTTCTCGTTATCGAGATATTTATTTTGGCAACAAGTACATGGTGTTCTTTCAAAACAAGTCTCGCGAAAGAAAACATCGATCTTGACCGCGGTCAAGTCCGGGGGCGCCCGAAAGCGCGGTTATACGCGGCCAGATGCTTTCCTGCCGGAAGTCAGGCGCGATCATCGACACGCCAGCGGATTGGAGGATGCTCGGCACGCAGACAGCGGTGCAGCCGGTGGTAGAGGACGACGAGGTCGTGCGGCCGGCATCGCGCGTTATCAACGACCACCTCGGTGGCACTAATTGAGAACTGGCTTATCCTGCGGTGGATTTAGGGGGCTGTATGGAGGCCGGGGGGCTCCTGCCCCGTCAGCCCCCGCAAGGCCCCCCCGGCACCATCTCCGTGTGCGCGGGCCAGGGCCCGAACGGGCACACCGGCAACGTACCCTGCGCCGGCAACGTCCTCGGCCAATCCGCGATCCACGAGTTGAACGCCGCTGCCGGTCAGCTAGGCATAGCTGGTCAACAGCAGTTGCATCTGCAGCAACAGCAGCAACAACAAATGGGCCAAGCACCCGGCATGGGTGAGGTACTCACCCCGAAGAGGCAGGCGGTCGTGGACCGTTTGCGACGCAGAATCGAGAGTTATCGGCGTAGGCAGACTGATTGCATCCCAAGGTTCGATCAGAGCTTCAACGGGCTGTGCGAGCAGAATACATATGACACCCAGGTGCTGAAGCAGCGCTTCCTCGAGAGCAAAGCGAAACGGCAGGCCAAGAAGACGGATAAGAAGCAGAGCGACTCGGTGGGACTCTCCAACGTTCACATGGTAAGTTCTTTATTTCATTTTTTTTATTATTGCCTTCTCTTCGTCTTCGTCTTCTTCTGCCCGCTTTTATCGTGTCGTGGACAAGCGTATAGGTGTGCCTACGCCGCTGTGAGAATTCGAACTTGTTACAAACTCGGCGGCTCTCCTTCCTTCCTTCCTTCCTTCCTTCCTTTCTTCCTTCCTTCCTTCTTTCCTTCCTTCCTTCCTTCCTTCCTTCCTTCCTTCCTTCCTTCCTTCCTTCCTTCCTTCCCCATCGAACTTCCTCACCTTGGAGGTGGAAAGGCGCACGAGTGAGGTACTTTTTCACGTCACGCGGTATACGAAAATATGTCCGATGTATTTAATATAATGTTTATTATGCTCGAAAAAACGGTCTTGTTGATGCTTAGCATTTCTCACAATATTCGAATAATAACACTCATTTTTTTTTCGTGTTTTCTTCATTGCAATAAGACTGCTTCTGTCCTTCACAGAACGTGCTATTTTCGTATACTCAATTGTGCGACTCATGAATATTGTCCGAATACTATTCGAGATATATGCGGGTCCCAGTATTGACAGCATTAATCCAAAGCATCGAATTGCGTTGGTTATTGTATGTGAACAGTACGCTTATCAGTACGTTTGGACGATGTCAATTGTAGATAAGCAGTTGTATGACATTTTCTCGGAAACGTTTCACTTTTCAATACTGTGATATCCTAATCACAGAGAAATATATTTCTAAAACTATTTTGAGCTATAAGAAAAAATAGTCGTGTGGTATTCGTATAAAGGGATATATATAATTATATATATATGTGTGTGTGTGTGTGTCAATATTTCAGAGATACATTTTTTATATTTTAAATTATTTATATATATAAGATTTATAAAACACACCCCTTTTTCGTCTATAAATTTTACCGATGCATTTGAGACAATTTTTTTTTTTTTAATATGTATATATAATTATTTTATTTTAAATACAAAATTTTATTTATTTCGAAGGAACAATAATTACTCGTAGTGTACATACGTGCAAGCGTATAAACTAAAAAAACTTGTTTATGTTCTGTTAGAAATTGAATAAAAGGCAACTTCGGAATATTTTTATTTGACCGTGTCAGTATATTAATTGCGCGCTTCTGCTGTGTTCATCGAGTAAATCGATGAATTTAACGTGGCGTCGAAATCGAGACGGAACAGGTGGACACGTGGATCGTTAAGGTCGTAGGTCGCGCCCGCGCTAGTTACCCCGTAGGCGTTCGATTCGAGACGTCCCTGTGTTAACCTTGGTTTTACGTCAATGCAGGGGCGTTCTTACGATCCTCGCTACGCGTAACGTCATTGTCACGAACGTTCGCGGAAAATATTTACGTAGAGACCTTTGCATGCCGCGATCTCGTTTGAGAAAAAAAAACCGAATATTTCTCTCAGCTTGTGTGATTAAATAGCGAATGTTGTTAGATACAAATGTGCGTCGGTTTGACTATTTTTGATTTTAAAGAGAATTTATATTTTAAAAAATTGTTTTATCAAAATTACTATTGAAAAGCATTTATATTATTTTGTTAATAAAAAGAAATTACTATTTGATGTATCTAGAAACAATAATAAAAAATAAGTTTAAAGCCAACGTTATATAACATTAGAATAAAATTATAGCTTAAAGATTAATAGCTATAAAATTGAAATTATTAAAAATATAAATATGTAATCGTCTGTTAATTAATTTATACATATATGTGTGATAAAAAACCGTTGTATAATTAATTTTCACATTTTTTTACATCATACATTAGAGCTCATTGAATTTATCATTGACTTAATTAAAATTGTCTTAAAATTTAACTTAAAATGATTTGTTGAAAGCAAAATTGATAAGATAAAGATATGAAGGAACATTCTGTTTTGTTTGCTATAACTATTACGTTGTCAACGTACCCGAGCGTGTGATATTAAGTAATACGTAAATATGAACGTCATCGGGGTGCACTTTATAAATGTCGCGTGCAAAGAAGAACGATAACAACTTCCCCACATCGGATGACGTCGGATTATCGATGTGTGTTGTACGTGTGTAATGTGACGTGTACGCGCCTGTCCTATACGAATCGCCGTTAGCCATAAAGGTGATAGGTAACATTCACGTCATACGAAATTGTTATGAAGTTGATATAATTAACTCGCATGATTGCATGAAAGACCTACTATGACATATAAAAGAAGGAAGAATCGGGAGCGTAGCGTTTACCAATAAACCAGAATTAATTTGCGGAAATTTGAAATAAGAGCTCACAAAAATTTGCATCCTTGTTCATTACATTGTAAGAATATGTTAAAAATTATACGAACAATAATTGTGCAATTTTATTATATATTTCACTTATTTTTTTATGTAATTTTTAACATTTTTTACAGTGTATTTTTTTCTATATTTGTTTCTTACGATTAATGAAATGATTAAACTTTATAACAGAGATAGAATGATTGCTTTAGAATTATCTATAGAAGATAATTTCCTTCCTTTCTTACCTAATAAGAAACTGAAAACTTTACGTTTACTTTACATTTACGAAATTTATTAAATGCTTTACACATATATCACCTAATATTTTAGAGTAACTTTAACACAATCAAATTGATTATGAAAAGCCGATGATTTAACATAATTTTTTTTCTATTTAAAATATTTTCTTTATCATTGCTGATTTCGTAATGAAAATCATAATTTTCACAAATTTACTTCAAGTATATTGAAAGATTCTAATCGATGCAAAATCACTCTTTCTCGAGGAACAAAGTCGCATAATTACCACACACTGATACTCTGGTCTCGCGATATCGTCCGATTGATAGCAAGTTATCGTGCAACAAAACGTGGAGCGCGAGGAGAAAGAGATTGCGAGGGAGGGACCGACAGGAAACACTATCCTATGCGGTGCAACAGGATCGTCGATAATTACGCGCGCTCGCGCGATTTCATCTTCTCGCACGATTCGTCTCTTTTTTTTCTTCTCATTCTCATCCGACTCTAGCTCCGAGTACGCGCGCGTGTTCAAATCGTGGCGCATATAGAGCTGCGTGTCCCGCGTTTCGCTCATTCATAACGCGCTGCGAACAATGACGGGCTATCACGATGCGGGGGAAAGCTATGGGAATCACGATTTCCGCCGAGAGAACCTAACTGCGGTGAACTAGATCTAAAAGCGCCTTCCTTTCGGTATCATCGCTCAATTTATGTGATCCCAATTTATATATCGAATCTGGAAAATACTTGTATTATGTAAGAGAGATTAGCTATCAAGATATTTATACGTAATATCAGATTTAAAATGAATTTGCATGATAACTTGCGCGATAATAACGCAATAAGATTATCTTAAATAAAGAAAACTTTACCTGTTTTGTAAGTATCAGGGAATTTTTATTTGAGAATTAAAGTCATTTTTTCTGAGTCTCTTGAACAAATTTTTCTCTATTTTTTTAATATATAATGTTATAGAGAATATTACAACAAATAATAGTTATTCAACATATATCATTACGTACGAATAGAAAAGTAATATGTGCAAGTAAATATTATTGTAAAGTTCTCATTATTCATAATTTGACAAGTATTTTACAAGTTTTTCATCTCGCTAATTTTTATCAGATATTTTGTTTATATAAGATTACAATTTCATGAGAAATTTACTCATTGAGTTATTAATAATATATTAATTTTATCAGAGTTTAACAAACCACATTGCGACAAGGAATTATCACACATTAAAAATTTCAAAAAATATTAACAAAAAAAAATTCTTTAAATAGTATTGTTTAGTCTGTGACATTTTTTTCTAACGTTAGCAGAAATTTATCAAGTTTAAATAAGACTTGATTTACGTAAACAGAAGATATACGTAAGACGCTCTGATATTACGATTTTCATATACATTAAATATAAATAAAAATAATTTCTGTGTATATAATATCGTTAAATTTAAATTTATTTCAATATTCAATATAACAATAGTATGAAAAGAAAATTATATGGTTTTCTTTTCATTTTTTTCGAGCCACAAGATCGGTTCTTAACGCGCGCGACATGTACGGAATCGTTTTGTCATTTGGCCGCGGTTCGTTCTTATTCAAAGCCGGCCGGTGCCACGAATGACACGTGTCAGAGGGAGCTGTGGCTCGCGACACGAAGGATGTCACTCCGGCTAGATCGGCAGTGGTACTCAATCGGCGACTGTATTGATTATTCCGCAATCGAACTAATGCAGTGCATACGAGAAAGAACTCGAGGTTATTTGTTCGCGTTCATTCTTATCCAACGCTACTTTGAGAGTGAGTCACTTGCTGAACGGCGAACGAGACTGGCGAGATCAGTTGCAGCGACACTCATCCTGTCGAACGAGACACGTATTGTTTTGATCAAGACCTTTACATTGAAGGTGCTCAACTAATAACTGATAGTTTTTCAATATATCATACTACAAGATATATCATTTCGATTTATGGGATATATTGACTTTTATCGAAAAAGAGGAAGGGGGAATTTAATTAAATAATGTAATTTATGTAATATTGATAATTTATACTAGACAAAATAAATTTTTTGTTACAATTATTTTTCATATTTTTATCGTACTGTGTTACAGCTAGAATCTTTGTATTAGTAAAGTTAATAGATAGAGATCTCTTAATTTTTTTTAGTTTTATTATTAGGTAAATATTAGACTTTTTCTCTCTTGTAATTTTGTATTTTTTTATATAAACTTTCATTTTTCAAATAAACATGTTATAATGAGATAATATAATATAAAAATTCATTCTAAAGAGAAAACAATTGCGATTGTTTGCCTGTGTATTTGATTTTCGAATATTCAAAACTCAAGATTGAATGATCTTTCCAATAGTGATGTGCATAAAATTTATTAACTGCTGAATTTATTTGTTACTGTACAAGTAAAAGAACTTTGAGAAACAGATGCTGTAGTATTTTAGTTATGGGTGAAGGATCGAAACGATTGCAAAACCGCCGCATTTCGTTCGTCTAATATTACACAGACGGGTGATCTCGAAAGATCTTAGCGACCAAATAGATAATAATTTGTCAGGACCAAATAATTTTTGTTAACCATTGCACACGCGCCCGCTCATCCCTTTTCCGATCGAGAATGTTTCCCTTCAAGCTGATCGAGAGAATTCAACATTCGTTTCAGCATAGTCATTATGCTAGTCCGACAACTCTCATTACGACCCATTAGCCGGACGCCCACCGACAATTTAGGACACCGTATAGGCCTGTGTATTGGGCATATGATATTAGGCATCTCGGTCACTCGTCTCCGAGCGTCGGTTTATAAGAATTGTATTTATTTCTCCGTTTTGTTCGAATCTGTGATGTGATCGCTAAATGTTAGGCGGGTCTAACCTTTTTACACGTAGCATAGTTTCAAGGATATCTCAAGTCTGGGTTTAAATTATTCGCGTAAAGGATATATCCTTCAACACGCATATATCCTTTAATACAGAATTTCAAATTAAAGATTTGAAATCCTGGATTATTTTATTAACAAATTAATTTCAAATTTTGTTCGAGAAATCAAGTGCTACAAATTATTAAACTATTTATCTCTAACTCAATCAATTCGTAACAGAAATGAAATTTGAGATAGAGATAGATAAATAGAAAAATAGATAGAGATAGATAGATGGAGAGAAGGCGAGGGAGAGAGAAAGAGGATATATATCGAAAAATTCCGCATAAAAGTTTTGTGACTTTGAGAGGGACATAATAAGATGGTGCCATTGGTTTGATCTTGGGTGTACTTGTTAAGGTTATATGAAGATCAATCTAAATTTTTAAATGGATGGTAAAATTATTATTATTTATGTAAAATTATGTCAAAGTAAAATATTAAATATCTCATAAACTATTATAACAAATTAGAGTAGTTCTGTTTAAAAAAAAAAACTAGATTGACCTTTACTTTGGCAGTGTTACACCCAAGGTCAAACCAATGGCACCATCTTGACTTTTCGAAATCACAAAACTTTTGTAGGAAACATTTTTCAATCGAAATTTTAGTTAAAAAAAATGCCTGATACGGGCACTCCGATGCACCCTGTATATATCTAATTGTATATTTTTTCATGCGAAAAGTAGTGAGAAAAATTTTATGTACAAAATCGGACGATAAGCATATAGCTGTAAAACGAAAAGAAAAAATTATTTTTGTCACGTTTTGCGACGAGAAAAAAATAGAAAGGCTATTCGGATTTTTGTTCCACCTACGAGCGTGTTTGTTCATGACCACGAAATGCGTCTCCGCCAAATCGGTACTGTCGCAACCTTGGACGACAAAGTTGACAGGACATAACAATGACAAAAAAGGCCAGAAGTGGTATCCGATGATGCTGTTTCTCTATGTGCACGATTTGCATCACGCGTCCTCATGCATGAGCACGAATAAAACAGATCGCAGCGGTTCTCATCGCGTTATGCGCGAGCAATGACAAGCAAAATTTTATGAAATGCCATTCATAAGATGACTAAGCCGCTGATAACGATCAAGTGTTATCGTAACGGTTTCAGGATTTGTTCGCTACATTCTGACATTTAATTCTTGAATGCACAGCGTATCACACGACTAAAAAAGAGAGATTCTTTCTTTTTCTTATCTCTTTCAATATCAAGTAAAAAATTTAATATTTAATATTTAACATTTTTTATTATACGCTAATTTAATCATTTACTTTACATAATTTAATCATTTAACATACATAATTAAAAAAACGTGATAAATGTAGAAATTTTATTTATTATCACTTTTTATTAAACACTGCGCGTAATATATACATATATATATATATATACTTACATACTTACGATAAATACTATAAAAGTCACAAATTTTTATCCAATCAGTTTTGTTGATAGAAGATGATAACGGCTTTGCTTCGTTAAAACTTTTGATAAAAAACTTCAAGTTGCCATCACAGCGATTCGTTAAAGCGTTATCTTTGTGAAATGCAGATTGCCTTGTGTTCAATTCGCAGAAATTTCAAGGCTACATCGGCCAACGCGATGTTTGCGCGATAATCGGAATTGTATATGCGCGCGAGCTTGCCAATAGCGTTCAAGGAAGCGCTTCCAGAAGACACAAATTATTGCCAGAAGACACAGAGATCCGTTTTGTCGAAGCGAAGTCCGATGAGACGGCTCAAGAATTTACAAATTACCAGAAATCAGTAGATAAAATTTCACTTTCAAAGTAACTACTTCGAAGTACCAGCCAGCGTTATCAGTATTATTACGTCTATTATCGGTGCCTTCGATACACAGTCGAAAATGCTTGTCATGGAACGCACGCGTGTCCGTAATATTCTGTAAAATCTCACAAAGTTATCTTGTGAGGAGCGTGTAATTACACTTAAACCATGACTTATCCATAATAGCCGCTTTAAGCGTGATAATAACGCTGTCATTATTGTCTTTGAATGCCGCGAACTGTTAGTGAGAGAAAGAGAGACACTTTGCAGTTTCGAATATTACAACGTTACAAAATAAAACACAAATATGGATTGAACTCATGATTAACTTACGTCATTAATTTGTAAATTACCGCGTTCGGAAAGATAAAATATTTTTGTCATAACAGTTAATGTGAAAAAATTATTTTATAACGTTTCACAAATTTGATCGTTGCATATAATTTGCAAAATTATATTTATATGCACCATGCAATATTTATAAATGCAACAATTTTTTCTCTTGAAATGCAAATCAAAGAATCGACGAGAAACGGGAGCTACAGTATTGGAGAACAGATGTTTTCGATTTTCGTTTTTTTTTTTTTTTTTTTTTTTTTATTTTTTTTTATTGCTTTAATGAGAGCAAGGGTGTCACTTTGGAGCATCCCGCGGGATTCGGGATATGTCGATGCGACGTTACGCGCATGAGATATGTAACGGGCCTTCTCGGAACGCTTCGGGGAACGGTTGGAATTCGTGGTCGTGTGTTCCGACCACCCAAGCGGTTCCGCCGGACATGCCGGTCGCGTCTTTCGGAACGAGTTGAACGCAGTATTGCCTCGGCTTGATTATGTTTACGAGCGAATCGCGCGAGCATGGTTATAATCACGTTTACCACGCAGCCGGTCCCGCGATCTTTCGTGAAAGCGCGTTGGCTATCGCCAAGGTAAGAGGGAAGGGGTACGTCGTAAAACGAAGCATAGCAGCTACCCTTTATTGTTATGTGGTAAGCCGTAAATTTATTTAAAGATGTTTAGGAAAAGTATTCTACAGATGTTGTTTACAATTAGCGAGTAGTAATGTTGCACTTTACAAAATTTGCAATCAAATTTTTCTTTTCGAAAATATAACGAGGAAAATGATCAGCAATACTATAGGGGAACGTGGGGTAGAACGGCACCGCGGGGTACAATGATACAGAATCGATATCTTTTTACAGAGATGCTACCATGAAATATGTTGCAATTATTGCTATTAGGTGTCTCTTTCGTGCTGTTATCAGTGATCGCAATATTTTTAGTTGAAAGGTGTTATAAATTATAATAGATATTCCAAAGAATATTTTTAGTAAAAATGAGATCGATTTATTTTTTTTTTCAATATGTTGAAAACTTGCTCAATGCTTACGTTGGCCGTTCTACCCCACGTTTCCCTACAATACAGGCTCATTTTCTAATAAAAGATTTTTTTGCTTGATGTAAAAATTACATGTTTATTCGTTTTATGCATATCCATTTTAGAGAATGAAAAGAGAGATGACGGTTTCTATAAAATGATATAATGGGGCCATTTTCACGAAGGAGATTTTCCTTCGGAATTTTCGTTCGGAGAATTGCTCGCGGACACTGCGTGAGCGCGTTCCTATAGTGCGTGCATACATGCGTGCGAAGGTTCGGGCTTCTCTCGTTCGTACATGTGTGAGCGTTTGTCCGATGATGGTATCGAGTGAGCGACGAATCTCTATCTTTCTCTTGGCTGGGTGGCCTCTCCTTGGCACACAATAAACACGGGAGCGAATCTGCCGCCGATGAAGCACGGACCGGTGAACGTCGGGACCCCGAAAATGTGCGTTTCTCTACGGTGCGAAAACGAAACACGACCAGACACACGCGTCGACCGGCAGCCAGCGATGTTTGTGTGTCGCGTCGACCGGTCGAATCATAATGTTCGCCGAGACGTTTGCCCCTTTACGGCTGCGCTCCGACAAGACGGAGGGTGTTACATTCCGGATGTATGACGCATACGGCTTCGGGCGATCCCTTTTCTGCGGCCTTGAGGCTTTCCAGATCTCGTGATCGCTTCAAAAACGTATCGCCGTCCGATTTCGACTACCCGGCATTTAACGGTTTCCTTACGATGCGTGATTTTACGAAGATGTCCTTGCAGTTTAAGATCGATTTTCGTATCACGTATTTTAGGACTGCTTTTCATAAAGAGCGTTAAATCATAAAAATAACTTGTCGACTGACATTTTTATATACGAGTCAGACTTGTGTACGAGATACTAACATAAATTTTAGGGGCTTTAAGCGCCGGGTGACCCCCGTATACATTCCACTGATATCTCCTCTCGGCTGTTCACTCGCGGACACATGGCTCGCTCTCGAGTGCTCGTGTAATGAGAGACAGGTTTAATCTGGCCGGTCACGTACAAGTTAGATGGCTCGTGCGTTCGTGAATACGGTATTTCTGGCAAAGAGCTGAGATCGGCTTCCTTAAAACAACCGCAGACAGCGATCGATTTACTTCGTCATCATTTTATTCAATCACGTTTGCTTAATTATATCCGACTATCTATAATTTAAAAAAAAAATGCAGATTATTCTACGATTGCTACGATGGTCGAAATGCTAGTCATACGTGAAAAAAAAAAAAAAATAGTCATTGTATAGACACACCCGGTGGCGGGAGAGCGCGTTAACGCACCAGTCCACTCTCCGAGATCGTATATGAAGAAAATAAATGTTCCGCAATAAAAGGATCGCTGCGCGTTGCAACCGACGTGTGTAACGATTTACCGCGCCAGGTGCGCCGCGCTTCTATCGCGCACGACTTTCATTACCGCTTCTAGTGACGTACGTTTTAATGGCAAAAAAATACGGAATCCATCGCGCGTCGGAATGACGAAACGCGTTACGCGTAGATGAAGTTACGGATACGCCGACGATAATGCTGCGACATTGATGGCCCTACAGCGTATATATATATATATATATATATATATATATATATATATATATATATATATGTATGTATATGCACGTCGCGAAAACATTTAAGTCTAATTAGAAATCTTCTAACTCGAACAATTTGTGAAACTGTTTCTTGGAAAAGAATACTCAACGAAACGTTAAGTAAAGCATAATAACCATAATACCCTGCTGCAAATCTTCCTCTCTAGTTAACATTTTATTGCAGTGACTTTGAAATGACCAATATATCAAATATTTAAATAATCGCAAGTTCCATAAAGATTAGCTGAAGTTTTTTGGAATTTAAAAATCGATCTCACGTTAACACGTATATTAGAGAAAAATTGGTTAAAAAATGTTTAGATTAAGTGACAGGATACATATATAGGACCCTCTGTATATGTATATAATGTATATACATATAATACGTCTAGTTTAAAAAAGATTCCGTGGTCATTGACCATACGGTTTCATTTCACCGCACCGTTTAGAAAACTTTTGGGGATTTCTCGACATAACAACGTCTATTCTACATTGAAAAAAAATCGAACTCACAAATGTAGACAATACAGTCTCAATTCAAGCTACTCAGCGTGAGTTCTTTGTTACGCGTATTCACGTTGGCTTCTCCTGACGGAATCAAAGAGAGGAAGGAAGAGCATCGCCATTGTAGGGGATACCATCGGAATAATAATGCAATTTTCATCCTGAATCCTGAATATATTCCTCACTCTTTTATCATTTATGAGCTCTTACATATGTATAATACTTATGAAAATAGGTATACAAATAAGACGAACGCTCTTGACATGTAATACTTTTCTCAGATTTAATTTACCCATAATCTTTATGTAGAAGGTTTCAGAAATTAATTTTAAAAATTAATAACCGTCTTATTATAATACTGAATAATTTTTAAATATTTTAAAAAGGAAATTATTCACAGATATTTAATTAATACTGTGTGGCTTTTTCCTTAAGTCACAATTATATATAGACATAATTTAAACAGCAGATCGAATCATTACAAAAATAGTAAAATCATTATAGTCGATAATCTACTAATTGATTTACATGCGTAATTATAAAGCACTGTAAAACATTTGATCTAGCATCATGCGAGCGCGGAAAATTATTGTCAAATCTGTACGCCAGATTGGTTCATGTTTACACTGAACACATTAACAATGTTAATAATTTCACGTGCGGATACAGAAACCGTCGAGCACCGCGAATTACAAAGTTATCATTTGAATGATAAATAAGGTTCACCATTTCGCTTGCTACTATATGAGTAACACTTGAGGAAATAATTCAGGCGTTAATATCGATCCGTGAGTCCCATCATACAGAGCGATTGATATGAATATCTAATTTTATCTAAAAAAAATTATCGTTTTTTATCAATTTATATATTATCTATTTGAACAATTTATTTATTTATACATATATTAGATTTATTATATATTTTGATTTCTGTCGCCGTTTCCTGCTTTTGAAAAATTTGTACATAATTGTTCATAAAATAATAATTATTATCAATAATATTTTGCGATGGGAAAAAATTGTGAACGAATATTAATATAGAAATGCACATGTCGGATAATTTGTCAGGATCTTTGCATGCAAATTCCTTCATTTGCGTACACGTGTACACACCCCCTATTGTCATGGAATCGAAACCAGGTTACTCGGCACAAAATCGCCGGTTTAATAAGTAAGCCAGTTCCCCTCTCTCGTTTCAGCAACGACAATATAATCATGGTCCCCGCAGTTTCCTTTCTTTTTACAATCGACGTGGCTTCGGTAAAACGGATGTTGCGTAACCTTCATACATTGCACATCCGTCGTCTTCATGATTCCCCCGCGCTTTTGCGTGACTCGCACGGGAAACTTTCTCCGTTCTCTGCGGATGAGCAATATAACAAAGATACGTACAAGAGAAAGAGAAAGATAAGCGCCTTCTCTTTATGGTGGTATCTTATTAAAATTTTAATACTTCATTTCGGATATACATAATCGAAAAAAGAAAGAACCCACATTAATAATTGATAAAATTCAAATAAAATTCAAATAAAATACGTAGAAGATATTCTATACCTGAAATGTCTTGATGAATATATCGACCTATAATCTAGTTTATAGTTGATGTTGAGTATGTTGGAGACTGCGCGTCATTCTCGAAACGTGTTAGTGAAGGGGAGAACGACACGAAGAATCGTGCAAAAATATCCATCGCTCCGTTCAACTTCCTGGCGCCGAACTCCTTCACGGCGCGTTACAAGAGCTGTGCGCGATCGAGCCAGATGCGACTCGTACGTGTCGTCGAATAGTTCACCAATTGTGACGGAATCGCGCGTCGTAGAGAGATATGGAACACGGTGGAGGGGAAGGAATCGAGTGAGATACTCGTTCGCATGCGCGTGCGTGCGGTAACATTTCACGCGATGCACTCTCTCGTTCGTTTCTACCTTCAGTTTCTCTCCTTTCTTGCAGTAGATCTCACTATCTATTTTTCCCTTTTCCTCTCTTTTCACTCCCCGCGATCTAACCCTCTGTGTCAGGCCTCGAATGCGAATATACGAATACACGTTTTCGTGTGTTTCTCTCTTTTCGACACGTTTACTTCTCTTCTGCTTTCTTTCTCTCCCTCCTTTGCATTTGCTCTTCCTTCAAAATGTGTGTATGTGTATGTGTATGTGTATGTGTGTTTGCTTGCTTGCTTACTTGCTCGCGTGCGCGGGGAAGTGGTGCCACCCGTCCGTCGAGCGCTGTTGCCGTCTCTTCGTCCCTCTCTTCCTCTGCGAGTTCCTCGTGTCAGAGCTCCAGCTGAGCGTTCCACAGCGGTTTTCAACTTAGTCATAAGCTGATATTTTATTTATCGCGTGTTTGTCAGATATGCACCGATTGGTTATGCGAAGAAATTTTTGAAATTTCAAAAATTCTTATTTGATAACTAATCGATACAGCCGATAAACTTGTATGGTACATGAAATATTAGGCTTGTTAGAAGAAGATAGTGCGAATGGAATGCAGGATAGATATTCTTGTTGATTTTCGGATGCTTTGTACAAACAATAGGTGCGCAAGGATAGGTGCATAAGGATAGATAAATTTATTTATTTTAAGTTTTATTCCACTTTCTAACGAAAAATTAAATAGGAGTGACAAAAAAATAAATTTTAACTTTACATATATATAATTTATTATATATATATAATGAGAATAATCACGCTAATGTAAAATGTATCAATACTTAATGAAAAAATTATTATGATTTTTCGTTTGATTTCAATATATTATTTAAATTCAATATTTGATGTCGAAAACTTTTGTTAGTTACGTTGATTTCAATGCAATGCATGACCATTATCGTATGTTCAGTTTCTTGACACGATAATATGGTAGTTATTTTTTTTAAGTCAATTTTTACTGCGATAAGTAGATATTACTATATGTAAGATAAGCTTAAATTGAGGAATTATATTATGCTAATAAGATTGTCCATAAGATTCCCTTATCAGTATTCAGCTTATCTCAAAGTTATATCCGTTTGTTATCGTTTCTTTATCTTTGGTCATTGCAATAAGATCTATCTTCTTTTTTTATTTTTATTTATATTTAACTCTTAATAAATACTAACACTTTTTTATATTGCTATTTTCGCGTTATGAGTAATTTCGTGAAATCTCCTTTATTGCATGGCATCTTGTGCGATCTTTTCATCGATTGCGTAAATTTACTCGATTGTCTTACGAGATCTGTGGGAAAAAATGTAAAATAAAATATAGATTCTTATTTTATTTTTATACTTAATTATATTATTATATTCGGCTCTATTACGCCTTACGTTTCTAACTTTATTAAAATATAGATTGCCTGAACTGTTTCTTTCAAAACTGTTCCTTCTTACATATATCACTTGACGATAAACATCACAAAAATATTTCCCTTTGGATTAAAAAAATAAACTATTCTTATTATATAATATACTCTTAAAACCTGAAATACCTTTCTTATCTGTTCTTGATACATTTTAAGATATATATTTAAAAAAAAATATTTTATTTATTTTACGTCTAATTGATTACGTTATATAATACGTTTACGTAACACGAATAATTTTAGGAATAAAGGCTACATATGTAGAGTCTATTAGTACGTAAAAATGTAATGTAACTCGAAAATTATCGTTGACCTAGTTCTTGGTTTTTACGTCCTCGCTAGCAATGTCGTCTCCAGCGATAAGCGGTCTTAAAGTTGGCGAAATGAGGTTAAACCACCATACAAAAGCCGCGCTCATAACCATATGGTGTCTGCGGTAGTGTTTTATGTTCAGGTTGGGTTGGCATCATATATGATTCACATGGTAGCGAATATACCGTCTCGATTCCGGAGCATCCTGCTAGGATGGATAAGGTACAAGCGCGAGGGGATGATAGAAGAAAGAAAAAGAGGTTTCATGATACGGGGAGTTGTTTGGTTTGACAGTGATCCTCAAATTATATCGCCGTTGATTTCGTACGATTACTGAAAGCAGTTACATAGATGAATAGCCACAAATTTACTTTATGAAATATTCTATTTGTTCATAAATAAATAATTTAATTAGCCAAGCAACATAAAGAACACCCGGCACTTTGGCCCACTTTTTTCGGGCAATTTGAGCATTGAATAATACATGAAATGAAAGCTTATTATTAGAGGAGAGTTGTCAATGTTGTGCCACTTAAAATATTTTGCATTATATAATATTTTTTATTTGGCACCAATTTGTACGCAAATTAATATTGAGCTTTTTAATTTTTTCATGTTTGAGACACTTACTATTAGATGTTTCATCTTTTTATAACATAATGTAAAAAGTACGATTTAAGCAATCTTCTAAATCATACCTATCGGTTTCCAAAACGACACCTCCTTTAAAAGTTGTAAATTTGCGAATGGAAATAAAATAAATATAGATAAGAAAAGAAATCACTTACCAGCGTATCTACTTCCTGGAAAAACATGAGAAACTGGGAATATTCAGGGATTTCTTTTGTATTTGGAAAAATCAGGGAAATCTCATGGAATTTCATTGAGATTCAGGAAATTTTTTCGAAAATTCTTTTTTTGATAATTTTACTTTTCATCTTGTAAACAGTCAGTCGTGTATGTGAAACTGGCATCTCACTTCGTGGAAACTCATTAATTGTTGATAGTTTTGGCTTTATTTTAATAAAGTATTTTTCTAGAGTTTTTGCTAAAATTAAACAATAATAGTTCTGAGTATTAAACAAAAAAATGGCTCGAGACAAACTGAGATGTCAAATTTACTACGTCTTGCTTTGCTTGTTGACGATTTGTTTAGCATTTCTTATAAGATTTTAAGTGCTGGAAAATTCTACGATAGTTTTACAAAAAGTTCTCTGTGTAAAAATTATTAGAATATTAATTAAACAATTAAATCATTCGAGATATCGGACATACTGAGACACTCGTGTCTCCGCTCGTCTATAATAAATTAATTATGCACATGTACAGAAGGCGTCATTAATGCTTTTATAAATGAATTTATGCATATCAATACATTTATATATTTGTATATACATATATGGAAAATGTTCCAATATGTACATAAATTTATGTGTAAAGGCATTAATGATCTTTTTTGTACAAAATGTAAAAATGTTAAATTATATATTTGTTCTATTATAGATTAACGATTATTTGTTTGTACATAAAAATATTTGAATAATTGCAATATTCCTTCATAAAACAATACTCGTATATAATATCTGTCTATATTATTGAATAAAAATATCGCGCGTCATTTCTTGTATATATGTTAATATATTCCACGATTACAAATATTATATATTCAATTTTTATTATATTTTCTCCGTGTAGAGAAAAATTATTATATTATTTTGTCGCGAAGTAAAGAATACGGAAAATAAACACATGTGGCACGAAGCGTATTACGGGGAAAAACATCTTATATTATATTAAATATTTATATTAATAAATAGAATAAATAGAATATTATATTAGATAATTATATAAATTAGATCGCCCGAGATACTGGACGTAAATGAGATTCGTGTTATAATGACGTTTTGATATCTAATAAATATTCTAACCATTTTTTACGCATATCTAGAACTTTATTCAAAAAGTATAAATGATTGCGGAACGACATAAAAAAATAACACAAAATCTCATTTAAAATCTATAGAACATTCGATCACGAAATATGATCAGCGCCTCATCTCACAATCAATATTTGTATGTTTGGTGTCTCGGTCAATCCAATTTGCTTAATAAATATATTGTAATAATTTTTACGGATAGAAATCTCTGGAAATTACACATAGACCCTCTCTAGAAATTAAAATGATTATAGACTGACATGAAATCTCATTTAAAGTCGATAGAACTATCAAAATACGATAAATATCTCGATATTTATATATTATTTGGCGTTTTAGGCGATCTATTTTGTAATTTGTTTAATAAATATTCTAATAATTTTTATATATATAACTCTCTCCCCCTCCTCTCTCTCTCTCTCTCTCTTCCTCTCTCTCTCTCTCTCTCTCTCTCTCTCTCTCTCTCTCTCTCTCTCTCCCCCTCTCTCTCTAAAAGTTAAAAGTAATTGCAGAATAACACGAAGTCTCATTAATAGAATTATCGAAATATGATTAGCGTTTAATTTGACAATTTAATTTGTTTAATTAATATTTTAATCATTTTTACACATATATATAGAACTTTTTGTATAACTATTGTGAAATTCTTAAACGCTTAAAATCTGGCAAGAAATGTTTAAAAAATTGTCGGCAGATAAAGTGAGACAACGTGAACTTGACGTCTCAGTTTGTCCCGTATAAATACACACACACGCATATATATATATATATATATATATGATATGATATGTATGTATGCATGTATATATGTATATGTATATATATATATATATATATATATATATATATTTATTTATATATTTAATGCCTTAACATATGATAACATTGAATATGAAGTACATACTCTTTATAACTTTTAATGATAAGAAAATAAAAATTGTACTTAAATGAAAAATTATCTTATGAAAGTTATTCAATTTTAGTACATTTATTATAAATCTAGCATTGAAACTTGAGAGGCTCCGCGTTCTTCCTTCGCATGATTGAAAAACATTAGAAAATACATGTAATAAAAAAATTTATTTTAGAGAAACTTGTATTAAAAAGTTTTGAAAATATTCTTTTCACTTAGAATTTTAAACAAAAATACGTGGAAAATTAGGGAATTTTTTTATAAGATTGGACACCCCGATTTACTAATATATATTTAAATAAAATACCAAAATTTGGCATATGCTATGATAATACACATAATCTAAACAAAATTATAATAAAGACCAAAAAACAGAGCCAAACAACTGATGTAAGAGCGAGCGAATCTATATTCACTATTCAAATGTAAAATTCATTACATTGCCAAGCATTTTGACTTTATTTTAGGATTCTCCTTAGTAGCGTACAAATATTAAACTTTTAAATAAAATATAAATATATCGAGACTAAATTAGAATAATCATATCAATCTTGCGTTAATGAAATTAAATTTAAAATTATAAAACAAAGAAGTTCAATAAAATAAATACATATCTTGAGATCGTGAATAAAACGGTGATCAAGAAAAATAAATTTAGAAGGTAAACAATATTATAACAGGAAATGAAAATTAATTAATTCTTTTTATTTTAATTTTATTAATGCAAGCTTGATATGGTTATTTTAGTTTATTTTCGATATTATATTTTATGTATATTTTATGTTATGGTTTAATTATAGTACGTCACTGAGGAGGATCTTAAGCAATCGAAACGTTTGGCAATGTAATAAATTTCAAATTTGAATATTGAATATAAATTTGCTCGTCCGTACAGTTGTTTGATTCTGTTTTTTAGCTTTTATTAAAATTTTGTTTATATTAATACATATTTATATATATTAAGAACAAATAACGAGAAATATCCAACATATAATAATTAAGAAATACACATATTTATGTTAATATTAATTCATCTATTATTAAATTACATTTTATCAATAACAAATAAGGAAAAAAGTATTAACATAAAATAATAATTATTAAATAACATATTTATAAGTAACAATAGTAAATTTTTACTTTTTTGATACAAAATTTTCTTAAAGTATATTAGTACAATTTAAGAATCCTTGTGGTGGGTACGATTTAGGAAACATGATCGATTTATTTATTATTATGATTTAACCTTTACAATAAATGTAATATATACAAAAGATAAATATAAAATATTCTACAATAAATCTTTTAACAAAATATAACGATCAAATAAAGCTGCATTATTAAATTATCAGCTAAAATAAGTTGGTCACAAGTTACATCAATTGTACCTAATTTTTTTAAATGTTTCCAGCACACATAAAATGTAATTAAACAATTTTTTCTCTATATTTCTCATTATTTATTTATTTCATATTTTTACTGTTTTATTGTAACTCATTAATTATAAAGAAATTGACGAGATAGAAGACCAGTACGATATTGGCAATTCTCCCCTATTTGTTTCTGTCAAAACAGCATTTGGGACTAATAATAGATTATTGCAAATAGCAAAAGTTATAGATAAAATGTAGCTATTGGAAATAGCAAAAGTAGGAAGTAATTAATAAAAAAACTACAAGTCGTGCGCGCAAACATCGGAACACAGATACACATATGTACTTGTCTCTTTATGAAAGATTATAATAAATTTTTATAAAAAGTAGATTTTTTAATGTAGAATGAATTATGGATAATTATAAAATCTGTCTCGTATATGACTGGGACGTATTGTTGAATAGCTCAAGTAAAAACTTGACAGTTTCAATTTATATGCGCGCAATCACTCGACGTCGTGTGTCATATATCAACGATCTAATAATGTAGCGATTGCTTAAGATAATTTATTTACGAGATCATTTAACACATATCATTTGTCACGTTTGTGCGCAAGAGAATATATTTTAAGAATGCATCAGTTGTTGCCACATGTTTCTGAAATAACATATTGTATTTTTCAATATTCAATTCAAACGATATCCATTTTTGAATTAATCGACGACAATAAAAAAATCTGTGAGCGCATGTAGACATTTTTCCGATGCGGTAAAAAGTTAAGCGGTTATTCTTTTATTTTTTAGACATTTTCTCGGAATAGGGCCGCCAAGTATCCCAACACGGTCAGGCAGGTATTTATTGATTCAATGATAGAAGCGCGTCTATAGTTACGTTGTATGATGTAACTCTAGAATAGAGTAACCGGGGTTATTGGCACTAGGGATAAGGGTAAAAGGAATAGGAGGGTTGTGTCGGCTTTCCGACTCTGCGTCGACATCAGAACGGAACGAAAACTCCAATGACATATATTGTACGCAGACTAAGAGTTTGTATATTTTTACTATGATACGGACGAGGCTGTAAAAACGTGGCTTAAGATTCAAAAAGATAGTTTCTTTTACAGAGGTAAGGGAGAGTATATGTTGTATATATTCTTCTCATATTATATCTCTCATCTTACAGTGATATTTTATTGAGAAAAAAAAGTATTGAGATAAATCAAATATCTTTTCAGTGTTAATCAAATCAATTTTTGTCCTCAACTTACTGATAAAATACTGGCTCTATCATAGGTACATGTATACGTCTTTGATTTACAAATTGATACACGTGTAAAATGATGAAATGCGTTAATTGATTGAATAGAGACTATGCGAGAAGTTTTGTTTCAAAATTTTGTCAAGTTCGAGCAGAAAATAATTGAAACGAGTAACACGATAACATGTCCTCGTGTATTTTTATGATTTTATCGTGTTACGTAATTTGCGCGCACAGTATCGCACACATATGTAATAAATCGTTAAACAAATCGCTCGGATGGATTCTATTTTAGCAGCTGTTCTATACGCACGCGTTAAATCGTACTCATCGCACGTTCATTTGTATCATATTGAGACGGAAGCAGCGAGAACGAAATAATCTTGGCCATTAGAAACGTTTGATAGGCAAGTGACACATATATTTTTCATGCTGTGTATCATAGCGAGCGTTATAAACTCGCTCTTCCGTTTAATTCAGACATTTGTGCTTATTAATAAAAAACCGATTACGTCATTATTGTTTTATAATTTCGCGATTTATTATAAATGCCGACTTTTTTTTACATTACGTAAGAGTTATAGTCTGTCGTGCGAACGTATAATGAAAACTATATACTATAGTAGTATATATAAATTATTCGCAGATATTACTTCGTGGATTGTACGTAAAATTTATATGAAGACAATTTGTTGTCGTTTGCTGGAAACATAAACGCCGAATAGTCGAAAGTTCGTAGATCAAATATCGTCATATAAACAAACAAATTCCTTCGAGCAAAGATTTTTGTTACCAAACAATAATATGTTTATAATCAGTTGAGTCGTGAAAGGCAAACAGTAAAAATGTTCTCAGACAATGTGCAGAGAATAATGTAGATGAAAAACACTGTATTCTAATATTATTTATGTACTTGACTTGTGTGCACTAAGTGTGTACGAGGCATTATTCTACGTCAAGTAAGTATTAAACGATTAATTATATCTATAATTATAAAGCTTATAACTTGGATATTGAGCACAACGAGAATGTGCGCTTTATAATAGTAATGTGTGTAACCAAGCTTTATTTATATATATATATATATATATATATATATATATATATATATATATATATAAGTCGATATCGCAATCGATTCATATGTTACAACAAAACAATACATACACATTATGCAGATCATTGACGTCGAATACAATGTTTCCCAAGTGCTTATTAATCGTGTTTATTTTACATTGTACGTATAATTCTCTATTGCATAATTCATCGCAATAAACTGCTAATAAATATTTAAAGACAAAAACAAAATATTTAATGTCCAGTCATACCTCCAAATTATTACGGAATGAAGAGAGTTAATGGCAAAAAAAGAAGTAAATATATATTTTCTTCACTTTTTATTTCTCTCTTCTTTTCTAAATAATATTATAACTCACAAGCTTATTTGCTTCTTTTTTGACATTTTCTAATGCTGATTGAATAAGGAGAACTGTCGGTGAAATAGAAAGAGCTTGTGATATGTTTGTGTCGTCGAGGGGAAATCAAATTTGCCTCTTTAATTTCGTTCTCTAAGCATCCGTAACTCTTGGTACTAAATTGACTTCGACGTGCCCTATCTGTCAATAAATCTCCGAATTCGCGATTCTTTGGCCAGCGTTGTGGTTAGATTAAAGCAAGTTTATCTCCGCAGTATCATGATGTATCAATATCAATAGTGGATTGAAACTGACGTAATTTAGATGAACCTAGATTTTGAGATTTTGTCACAAATTCTATCACGATTCTATCTTGCTCACTTTTACAACGTGGAAAAATAATCAGTGAGATTTCATTTCTCTTAAAGGAAATTTCATAATTTTATCTATATTTATAAGTCATAAATACCTACGCAATGACCTTAAAAATGTCAAATTACGCAATTCAATTACGCGCATTGTTTGTTTCAACGATCAAAGAGTGAAAATATCAAAGGGGTTAAGAGCCACACAATATCTCTTGTGTTCTCTTATCCCTTTTCACTCTTCCAATCAATTTGAATCAATGTATGTGATGAAAATAATATTCAGGTAAATCAAGTTTAATCGACTCTAACGTGCGTAGGTAGATATGTAGTTATTTCGCGGAAATAAACATATATATATATATGGAGTTATAAATAGCTTTAAATATCTATTGCGTACGCATCAAAAGATATATAATTTAAATAGGACATACGTTAGTCATATATCAATAATATATCAATAATATATTTTATTTAAACAGATTTAATTTCAGTGAAACAGAAAGATATATTGAATAAAGAAAACTATTATAAATTTATTATTGAATCAGTGAATAATCACTAGTTTCGTAGTTATCGTGCGGAATATTATGACACGTATGATAAACGCACAGCGACCTGCCATCAAAACAAATTCACGCTACTTAGCCACGTAAGTGGGAGATCGTGATAAAGGATATTGATGATCGTGAGTTGTCGCGAGATGGAAGAGAGACAGGGAGGGAAGGTAAGGGGGCCAGGAGGAGAAGGAGAAGACTGGTAAAACGAGGAGTATGAAGGGATACTACGTCAGGGTAGGTCGCTCGATATTGACCACCCTATACACCTACGTACTTTTCTTGCTTTTGCTCTTTTTTTTATTCTTGTTACTCCCACGTTCCATTTCCTGCTTTCTACGAATATTACGATGTTAATTTCGATATTTTTTTACCTAAATTATTTTTATACAATTACAGATGCGAAATGATATAAATATGTATCAAAAATTGTATGTACATATTAATATACTAATTAAAATGACATAATATTTACATTTCTGTTATTTTTTTCTATTTCAGGTAAGTACTTGCAATACTAGAACACTTGATGTATTGTTAACTCCTGATGGTCAATATGTGTGTGTAACGTAAGTAAATAATGAATACAATAATTTATTATTATATCCTCATATACATGTTGCGTTATTCACGAATTTAATAATTGTACTTATAAAATATTAATACTCTATATATATTGATTAGAAATTTTTAATATTTTATAAATATTGATTTTGATATAATTTTTGTGACACATATACAATGGCATTGAACACGATGAAGCGAATTGATTGCTTATAGCATGCGCGCGTTTCATATTTTATGCAATCGTATAAATAGCATTTATACGATTGCAATTATTCGAAAGATAGATTTAAAAAAATGATTATAATTATAATGATAATAATTCACTATTTAAACAGTACAAAAATTTGTATATGAAGATACGTAGAAAGATCAATTACTTATTTGTATTAAATAAATATTTTTTTAAGCAACTATATATTTAGTTTTCACATACGAGAGGAAATGTTAATCAATTTGATTAACTAATCAGACATATATTGCCTAATTACCTAAGTATATTAATCTAATTTATTCGATATTATATGTATAGTTAGTCGCTTATATATAATATAGAAAGTTGTTTTTAATTTTGACATTGTCTGATTTCACTGAGAATAATTAGCATTTCTCTGATATGTTTGTCATAATTCGACCGCAACGTTATGCAACATCGATTAAAAATCGCGAAACGGCGCGGGTCTTTTCGTGCGTAAAGAGTAGAAAGGTGACGAGCGATAATTGTATAGCACGCGAAAAATCTAGCAATTGAGAACCACTGTCAAGTAGAAGGCAGCTGAACGGACAAAGAGCGAACGGTTATTGCAGGACGACAGTGCAGACTCGATGCCGACGCTCTGGCAAACCCCCTCCCCCTCTCTTCCTTTTGTCTCCTCGTTTCTCTACCATACTGTGTATCCCTTGTATCTAAACCTACTAGAAACTACCTGTACCTATCTATCTACGTACTACCTAGCTTTTCGTGACACCAAGCTCCACCTGATAATTAAGTTGATAAAACTGTTCTAAAATTCTTACATTCGGTGTTTTTTTTGAAATCCACGAATCTCGCTTTTAGCTTTCTAACTTAACATTTTTAACTAATTTTTTCCGTTTGATTTCAATCCGTTATAAGACTGCATCTCAGGATATACACAGTATCACGCTTGCCTTAGACACAGTCATATTACATATATATATATTTATTTATTTATCTCCCACGTCTCTCTTTATAGAAAAGAAATTCTTTAGTGACTAATTAGGAAATGTATGAAATTTTTAGTTTTACTATCATAAATAGTGATTGATTATATACTTTAATCGTTAACTTTATATTACATGGAAAATTAAATGTAAACAAATGCTTTCCATGGAGAATTATGCTGTAGATTTTCTTTTTTCGAACTGTTAATTTTAAAAAGGAAAACAATATTCTTGATAGAAATATAGTTCGAGAATTAGAATTATGCACTCTGACACAGAACTTCTTTGTAATACCTTAAACCAATCCCTTTAACATTGACAGGAAATGTACATACTAAACATCTCAAGCCTAAGGTTCCCAAGGTCTAGTCTTTAAAAAATAAGAAAGTATTAAAGAAGTCTGCTTATTGGTCTTTCTAAAGAATAGACTGTACGTATTAGAATTTTACAATGCATTGTGGGAGATTTCAAGATATTTCACATCTAGAGGTTAAAAGAACAAGCTTAGTATTTTATATTATAGTTTCTGTAGCACAAAGTATGTATATATACAAGTCTGTTCAAAATTTTCTTCAAAGTTATAATCTGTTTATCATCACAAGATAATGGATTATTTTAAAAACTAAAATTGAAAAAAGATTTACTTTAATGACATTAAAAACACTCTGCGACTATTTTTTTAAGTTATTTAAAAAGAAAAAATTAAATAAATTTTTTATTCGAAAACAAACAAAATATATCTCTTATTTAAAAAATAATTAACATAAATTTGTACTAAATAGATATTTTCAAAATTTCCAAATTATCTTTCTTTTAATTATTTATTTATTTTGTTTTGGTAATTATTTTCATCATTCGTATCTAAAAATATTAACGTATAAAATTATTCATAAATAATAATATATTTTATTTTTTTTAATATTTTGCTATACATTCTGATATATATATATAATATAAAATATTTATTATTAATATGAAATACTTTATTATAGCTAAACGATATCTTTAAAACAGCACATCTCTCTTTCTTTCTGTTTATTTCTACCTCTGTCTTTTTCTGACAATAGAAGGCCTGAATAAGTTTCATTTTTGAATAAGGTTCAGTCTCGAAAGGAAAGCTTTCATAAACACATGGTGAAACGGAAAAAAATTTGGTAGAAGTGTGACCAGTGAGCGAATAAAATTGATTAAAGAAGTGATTATAAATATTTATGTTCGCGTAATTAGTAGTAAAAGTCTAAAATGATCGGATATGTGACATTTTTTAATGATAATTTACGATCGATGGTGTAACATTTTCATGACTTATAATCATGTAAATCGTGATTATCCTATAACTTTTTTTTAATAAAGTGAAAATTCGTGACTGTTTAATAAGGGTAGAATACAAGTTTTAATTATTCGTACAAGATCATATGCGATCAAAATTATTTTTACTCTCCGCCGTTACTACTAGAATCGAGTCTCTGTATTCCTCTTTCTCGTACGAAGAGACGGAAAACTATGAAGACAAAAAAGGTAATTTTTACTCGTTTTTATAATTAATGGATTAGTATATCTAGTATAATGGAGTACATTCATTACATTTACTATAAACTAATTCAGGGAATAAAAACAAAAATAAAAACTGATTGTAAATTTTACATTATATGATTGATTAATTGTTCGCAGATAAAAGTTTAAAATATATTTTTTTGAAGAAACTTTTTGTAAAAGATATGAAAGTAAAATATCACAAATTTGAAGGTTTACAACCTAAAAAATCTTATTTGGTTAGACATGTGGTCTCAGCGCACATGTTATTTTTTTAACTTGTGATTTTTTTTTTAAATCTCTTGAATTTGTACTTGCACCTTATTTTAGAGTTTCCTACCGGATTTATATTTCAATACCGGAAAATATTTTTGTGCTTTTTAGGCCTTAGCCATAATTTAATGACCATTTAATAACCATTTAATGATTACTATTTCATGTGTAAGAAAATTTTAATATAGGTATCTGGTAATTCCAATAAATAATACATTACTCGTACAATTGTTTTCATTAGAGATTGTCTTAAAACTAATTTTAAATATTGTGGAACATTTTCTATCATTTTATTGGATCAGTCAGTGATTAAAGAGCAAACAATTCTTTCAAGTTACTACATGATATCGAAATTAAATGAA
Source organism: Anoplolepis gracilipes (assembly GCF_047496725.1). Lineage (NCBI taxonomy): Eukaryota > Metazoa > Arthropoda > Insecta > Hymenoptera > Formicidae > Anoplolepis > Anoplolepis gracilipes. Next base: position 3,360,085 of record NC_132970.1, on the reverse strand, counting down.
TGAATCTCCAACTAATATAATGTCGTAATTCATTGCGTTCGATTTTTACAAGAGTCCCGACACGCGTGCGATAATCAAAAGTGTGCATTCTAGTGTGACGCAGAGATTCTAGGAATCCTCTCTTGGTTATGATTTAATGCGTCTGAGTTTATGTGCGTTTACTGTTGAATGTTGCAGAATAGCAATAGGTATTTTACTGCTAATAACTGCCAGTGTTTTAGTTAAGTAACTTGGACTGCCTTTGGGGCATTCTATTCATAAAAGTTTTCTCCATCAGTGTTTCTCGGCATAATTCTCGGTTCTTCGACGCATTTTATTTACGAAACAAAGTATCGAATTGTAAAAGTGTCTTAACATTTTCCGAAATATACTGATACCTCCCGAAACATATTGAAACTTTTTTATTTTTGTTAACGGAAAATCGAGTCAATTCAAATTAATCCAAAAGTTATCCAGTCAACAATACTTGAGAATGTGTAGAACTATTCGAAGTATTGATTCTTTGTTTTTATAACTATACTAATACTAATACTAATATTACAATTAAATACTAATAAAACATGTTTTGATATTTGTATTAAATATTTTTATCATTGATAATTTCTAATATAAAAATTAAATTAGAAAATTATTAATGTAATAAATTTATAATAAATTTTGAATAAATTAATTGTAATAAATTTTTATAATAAATTTTGCTAATTTTAAAATTTTGATTAAGTAATTATTGACAGAAGGTAGTATCGAGAGAATAGTAGCGACTTCATAATAAATTTAAGTATCCCTATTCCAACATGCGTTGAACGATTATGGATAAAAAAGCGAGAAAGAAACGGGCGTGGAAGAAAGGATACGGATATTTACGATGAACACAAAAACCACAAAACTGATCGGTGGGGGAGGAGAAGTATCAACGGATGTTTAATTTGAGCCTGTCTCGAACACGTAGCCGTATCTTCATCGATCGACCGTCACCTTGAATTAAGCGTCTCGAAAAGACTGGCTATTCAATCGCGAAAAAGAAAAAAACAGGTATGAACAAATAAAGAGAAGAAGAAAAAAAACACAAATCTTTATGGGGCATATGATAGTGAATTATGATAGCATAAAATGTAAAATTCCACACGGATCTGGTTGTATTCATCTTATTTTGTTCTTACTTTGTTAAATATTTGAAATAATTATCATTTCAAGCAATTTTTTTTTTTTTGAAATTTAGATATTTAGTACAATAAATATATTTTGGAGAACTTTCAAAAATTCTAATAATAATTCACTCGTAATACTCGAAGCGATCAAATCAACAAGAATTGACATTTTCTTTTCGAGTTAAAAAAATATGTTTTAGATGAATTATTTTTTATTTACCTTGGCATTTTCTCGAAAATTTTAAATAATTTTTTTTTCGAATTTTATAAAAAAATATTAAGATTTAAATCCCGATTGAACTAAATAGATTATTACCAATTTTGGTAGAACAAAAATATGATATTTTCTGATATAAAATTATTTAGTGTGCAATCTGTCATTAAATTTTCCAAGGTATAAGATGAGCAGCTTGTATACATGGTATGTGACACACGTGAGTTAAAACATAGTTTTTTTTTTAATCAATTTTCTCGAGAATAGAAATGTCGAATCTCTATTATACGACAGGTTCGTTATAATCGCGTAAATGCGTGAATGCATAATGAATGTAGATATTCTCGGGTAATGATAAAGAGAACTATTGGATTAAGGAAAGATTTGCGATAGCTTTTTTTTTGTATAAGAAGGAGGAAGGGACCAGAAAAAAGAAGCGTGTGCCACCACGTGTGAAATACCTTCGAAGCGAAGAAACTCGACTTTTTCGCCAATTATCGTGACAGTGACACACTTCGGGCAAACGAGTTTTCCAGGCTATTTTAATCGAGAGGGAACGTACGCCGCGTGGCTTCGTTTAATCGGTTCCCCACTTGTTTCTCTTTGCGATCGTCGAGCGCGCGTGCGATGCATCGTGATTTCTTACTAGCATCTGAACGTATCGTCGCACTCGCGTGTATCAGTGATCGAAAGACAGATAGAATTTTATTACGATGCTCAAAAATACTTCACAAATTTCAGTGATAAAGTTTTAGATATAATTAAAAGGGTGAGTTCTACTTTTTCTTTTTTAATTTTTATTGATTTCAAATTCTCATTGATTCCTTTCATGTTGCATTTTTCAATTTTCGCCTTTGATCTCTTTTTTATCATTCACGAAGAATCGAATCGATGTTCGTTGTTTTAATATCATAGCTATGATACTTATGTCTCGGTTTTTCTTGCTTAACTCCTACTGTTGTTAACACAATTAGATTGAACGACAGATTAGGGATTGTAAGACGAGCAATTAACTTAAATTATCTTAAATTATATTGATTGAATTACACGAGACCGATCGGGCGAATCGCGGGGTTTAATTGCGCGTGTCATGTCCCAAAGTCAAAGGTTCGCTTCTGAAACGAGCGTGTCGAATCCGTTTCTGCTCTGTAATGGCAACTATAATTCGACGACGCGTTCGACGCACCGATTACGCGTCGATACGCGACAGCGTAGCGACCGCAGGCTTATCACAGCCGTCGCGCCGTCGTGACGCATGTATGTATCGCGCTCGACGTTGCGGCATTAATTAGCCGATCGGAGCGAAGACAACTGGCCGGCAAGGTCGCACTCGCTCGCCGGTGCTCTGGACCCTCTTCGACGACAGCTGACAGCCGACGTACGCGATCCGGGTAGTACACACCTCTCGGTATTAATCGCACTACAAACGTTTCCTGTCCGCAGCGGTGCTCAAATCGCGGTGATGCGACATGTCATTAAGCACATTTAATCTCGGAAAATACGGACTTTGCGTGCGCAAGTAAAGAAGAAGAATGTCAAACGCGGTTTGCATCGCTCGGGACTGTTTGCTGAGTAAGACAGGACCCATTTCACTCTCTTCCTTACGTTTCCATCTTGATCGGCGTTTTAAGTCATATTTGATTTTTATCGTTCATAATAATAAACAGTTTTGCCGTTTTGGTAACAAAAGTGGCATCGTTGATTTATCACGTGTCAATGAAAAGAGTTTTTTTTTTTTTTTTTTTTTTTTTTTACGTTCTATATGTCTAAAAGATACAATGAAGATAGAGCCCTTCAACGGAACATGGTGATAATGAATATAAAGTTACAGTATATATCAATTTTATATATTTTTTGGAATGGTATAAATTTTGTTAAACTTATTTAATGGCTAGATTTTTTCTCATTATGAGAAGAATTCTCGATTATTTATGAAAAGTCGCCTAGAAATTAAACTCGACAAAGACGAAGATTAGAAACTGACATTTTCTACTCTACGGAGTGTGTAACAGGTAATTAACTCTCGCACAAAGTGTTTGTGAGGAGGGAAATCCAAGACATGATAGGGAAGAAGCGAGAAAAAGACAGATAGAGAGCGCGTGGAGGGAGAAAGAAAGAGACGGAAAGATAGAGAGAACGTTATTAAGTGAATTACACGTTGGGCAAGACCTAACATCGCATCCTATCGTAAGCGAGCTCGCGCATCTCGATGGCTGCGCGTGTATGCGCGTAACGCGAAACCACCATTATCCTTAAAAAGGGATTCTTCCGTTTGAAAAGCCTGCGAAAGAGAGCAGTAACGTTCGCATTTCACTGCCAAAGGATCTGAAGATTACCCACCGCTGGCTGAACGAATTCATGATACGAATTTTTTTACTAATTAGGAAAATCAATATGCTCTCGAAAAAAAAGCGTTATTTTTATTGCATTTTATTTTTATATTTATGTGGTGTTGAGTCGAATTTTTGTATTATAATTTTATTTTTTTATCCATTATAAGGTGAAATGCTGAATTGATAAGCTAGTAATGATTCATCGTATACTTGTTTACAAAAAAGGCGATTAGACATTCGAAGAAAAATATTCATGTAATAAAACAGATCATCACGGATGAATGATTTTGCGTCTGCTAATTAACTCATTGTTTTGGTTAAAGTGTTACAATCTTTGCAAGTGATAGTATAGAATTAATAATGAAAGTAATTCTCGTTAATGCACCAGTTTGAAATTCTACCAGCGAAAACCAGGTCGAGGAGATTCTAAAAGTTTCAAACCTGTTATGCAATTCACGTATTAAAATATCAAATATGTTTTATTCATATCGCTTGCCAGGTTGCGATCGAAATCATATAAAAAATATATATTGGAATATATAGAAGAAAAATTCACTTATCGAATATACTGTACTTCTTATTTATTATTCTTATATCGAATATACTATAGTTTTAAAATTTATTCACATGTGCTTATACGGATTTTTAAAATTTTTATTTTTTATCCATTTTTATTTTAACTCTTATTATTAAAAAAATTTTTTTTAATGAAAATAAAATTAGAGAATGTTAGATTTACCTCTATACATAAATTAATTAATTATTATTTTCAATATAAATCAAGACTAATAATAAGAATAATCGTGTCGCTGTTTACAACAATCGAGGAGAAAACTAGACACTTGTAACGAAACGAAAAATTTTCAACAATCGTATTCGATATGATGGTGCTTTGAACCGTGTATTCCTTCTTCTATTTGAGAGACACGCAGGATTTGCGTCTACGAGCGAAGGGAAGCGATGCGTAGTGCGTTCGAGATAGAGGGGACAAACCGATGCAAGGGATGAGAGTTGGCAGGCCGAGACCGAGAGAAAAAGATACGAAACAGCTGTGCCGGTTCTATGGAGACAAGTCTACCGACCTATACGGACACACCGTGTAATACCGTGCCGGAGTTATGTACCCTTCCTAAACAGGGGCGCTCATCCCGCACTTTGAATGAGTCGTTACTCATCACTGATACGTTGCCAACTTGACAGAATAAAAAAGTTGTACGTATTTCGCGGCGATTACATTCTATCATAAATACAGAACTCATGAAAAAAAATTAAAGTATGCATGTGTGTATATGTGTGTGTTTGATGAAATACTATATACAAGACTTACGTAAAACATGCACTCCTCGATATATAAATGTTTTTTTTAATTTTTTTTTTTTTTTTTCCGATTAAATATTTTAATATTTGTGATTCAGAGAAAGTACGCGACTTTGGCAAGTGTGCCTTTCTCTCTTCTCTTCTCTTCTCTCTCTCTCTCTCTCTCTCTCGTTTTATTTATCCATCAGTATATTTCTGAAATAGAACTAGTATACTTTCCCATAATGTAGAGAAAATTATCTACATACACGCTATCGCGTGAAGTCACGAACGATGGATTCCTGTTTTTTTTTTTTTTTTTTTTTTTTATCAAAGTGCTACTAACTTTTAAAGTATCTCGGCGCATCATCGTCGTTCAATTTCTTTAAAGTTTCGTTCGCGACGGGGCAACGGTGACCATTACTGTTCTAATATTAGTCCGTGAATAATACCCTAGTTTAGCCGCCTGTACGAACAGTACTATAAAGGAGTACGAAGGGAGAGAGGGAAGGAACAACGGGAGTCTTTTTACGCCATACAAGTTCGTTGCTCTCTATTTTGGGAACGATAATACAGAGGATAAGCATCAAACCTTGCTTAGCGTAGACATGTTGTACATGTGTTTTCATGATAATCGTATGATTTTGTAATAGTTGCGGAAAGCGTCGTTTTCTCGTAAGAAGTAGAATTAGAACGTATATTAATAATCGTTTACCGTTAGCTAGACGAACGATCGCGGAAATGGAGCGAAACCCGCTTGTTAGTTAATTTATCAAAGATTTCTCTAAATTCACTCATACAGCGTAAACTGCTTTCTGCTTTGTTAAAATCTTGCATTTTCGATAAACCTAATTGGAATCGTATTACATTCCAAGATATGCGGTCTCAAATTTTAACGTTAATTTAAACGTTTCGAGAGAAAAGTGAAGAACAAAAATTTATTTTAAAATTAATATGTAATATTAAAGACTTAGTGAAAATATAAAACGAATTGCATCGCTTGCCGCTTAATTGTGCATTAATCTCGTGCGGTTAATCGGAGGGTGTAAATTACAATGTTTCGTAAATATTTAGTTACCTAGGCCATGTTACGGCCCTTGAGATTAAGATGCGTAAAGGAAGAATTTTATGAACGATCGCAACGAATATACGAGATAAATATAATATAAATAAATCGCTGTGATATAAATACGATCCTCTTGTCGTAGCCTTTTCTCCTGGCCGTGGTACCGTCTCTTATCGGGTGTGGCCGATAACTAGGATCCGTAGCGTTCCTCTCGATCTTCTCTCTCGGTGGCATTAACCTTGCCAATCCTCGTCGCTCTACGTTGCCGAGTTAACACTAGCAGGTACTCGCCGCGATAATGGCTGAAGCTCCTCGCGACCGTTAGGTATGGCGAACCGGGTAGGATATATGCGATCAGTGTAGGTAGGTACTATGCTACTCGCAAGGGAACATTCGCATTTCCCGAGTTTCTGCAATTTCGACAAACTTTGAATATATTGTAGATACAGTGTATAAAGCCTACATTATTAACAATACAAGTTAAAACTGCCTAGGTACTGTAAATAATTTTTTGAAAGAAGAGAATTTCTTTGAAATTTGAAAGTAGATTTTAATTTCCGAAAGTACATGGACCTGAAAAACTTTTACTAAAAACACTTAACTAAAAAATATGCGTTTAGCATAAAGGTAATACAAATTGTTATTTGTTTCGAATATATATTTTTTTATAAAATATATATTTTAGATATATTAGTATTTAGATATATTATTAATTATACATAGAATAATTCAAGATAAATTTATTTATCGATTTTTTTATATATGCTTTTATGCTATTAAAAATTTCTTTGTTATAATCAAGCGTATAAAATTTGAAAATTTACGATTGATTCCAAAGAAATGTTATTTATCTATTTTAAATACTTTCGACATTATAAAATGTTTCTGATTAGAAAATCAAAGATGTGTGCATGAAATTAACCTTTTCTCTCTCTCTCTCTCTCTCTCTCTCTCTCTCTCTCTCTCTCTCTCTCTCTCTCTCTCTCTCTATTTCTATCTTTCTTTTGCAGATTTGTTTTTGTTTTGGTGATAAAACATACAAAAATATAAATATATACCTTCTAGTTATTTGTGTCTGCTCTTCTCTAACTATTCTATTCGAAATATGAGAAATATGAGAAAAAAAATTGTCAACGTTTTAATCAGTGGTCAGTGCCGGATAAGTTTGCATCGACTCATTGCCGTAGGAGAAGATGTTACGGAGAAGAGCGCGCCGCAGGTTGTTGATCCTTTCTTCTCACTCCTCGCGTTCGTCCTTCTCTTCGTCATCTCGTTCTCGCTTCCACAGGGATCGTGTTTTCTCCTCTCTGCTCCCATAACGCATCCGCGTGGTTCGCGGCTTTACAAGATTATTACTCACGAATGACAGGTAAAAGGCGCGATCTGGTGCGAGCATCGAGACCCAGAGTGGGTGCGGTGACCTTCCGATTGTATGTATGTATACGCGAAGATGATTTTATTTTGCAATCGCCAGAGCGTCTCTTTCTGTGCGCGCAATCGTCATAATTTTGCTTTTGTTATCGATGTGATAATCATGTTAAATGGTCATGATATTTTTATATTTAAAAATATCATGACTATTATATTTAAAAAATTGTATATAAATTTCCTTCGAAATAATGTAAGATATGATGCGAAATCAAAAAAAATATTTACTTTTGATCTAGTTAATATCAAATACTTACATCAATATTTACTTGGATAATGTTAGGATCTGCGAGAGAAAGATAGAGATAGATAGAGAGAGAGAGACAGAAAGAGAGAGAGAAGACTCATTTCATGTACATATCTTTGATTTTCTGATCAGAAATATTTTATAATGTCGAAAGTATTTAGAATAGAGAAATAACATTTCTTTTGGAATCAATCGTAAATTTAAAAAAATTTATACGCTTATAACGAAAAAAATCTTTACTAACATCAAAGTGCGGATATTATCCACGAATCATATAAGCATGTATAAATTCAGTATTACGATCAGAAATTATTTTAATATTGGAATATAATCTAGGGACATGTTGTGCCATTCCGTAGCAATAATTATTTTCGCATTCGTCGTAATCGATCCACGAATATCATTCTCAGAATCGTCGGTAAAATCACGACGACCGGTCGAAGCGCCAAGGTCGTGGACTTGGAAGGTTGAAGCGAAACTGGAAGGTGAGGAAACTCGGAGCGAATAGCGCGAGAGAAGGAACAACTCGAGGAAAAAAAAGAGAAAGAGAAGCTGAGAATATATCTCTCTCGTTCAGAATAGATGATAATTGCATCTTGCATTCGCTCGTCCTATAAGACCGATCTCCAATGATTTAACGAATATGACGGCCGTGCGTATTCTCATCTCTCGCGAGATTCCTTCGTCTCGGACCGGCGAATGTCGGGTCTCTCGGGTTAATCGTCCACTGTGTAATGCTAATGGCACAGGCTCGGTCAATAAGGACCAGTCGATAAATCCGACTGCATCACATCCGCATCAGCAAATTCCGCGATTCCTCATTTTTTTAATCCCCCTCCACGACAACATCGAAACTCGTGCCCATAATTTCGATAACTATTTACTTAACCGTGCGGAATATTAGTTAAATATACATTTCATAACATGCATTCACGTTCTTGCGTTTATCTCAATTTCGTCGCGCTTTTTCAATTGCCATCTAATAAAACAAACAAATGACTCATATTATGCATTACGCGAGCAATTATGCGTTCTTCCAGAACTTTCCGCAGTTATCTATAATTATAAATTGTGCTTTAAATTCTACGTATATATTCGATGTTGTTTAATAATCTCGGATTCTAGATTGTGTCTCTAAAGTAGGTTTTGTAATGAATGATAAAGCATCGCAGCTTTACGCAATGATATCGCGTTGCTCCCATTATTAATGCATTTTGCGAGTGTTAAATGAGAATAGGCGACTCTTATCGATGAGTAATACGATGCGAGTTTCGATGAGGCGATGGGAAGGGAGTGGGACGGGGACGGATTACCCGCGTAAGCGATTACTGTAACAAAGCTATGCACGATAATGTTCAGAGAGACAAATAATACAATGGCGAAGGAAAGTTACTGCGGATAATCATATGGTTCACGCGAGAAAAGGAATTTCTATGTCGTCTTGATATCTAATTTTAGTAAGATACGTAATATGCCACTTTTTCTCTCTCCTTTTTTCTACTCGTTTTCTATACTTTACCTCTCTCTTTTCTACTCTTTTTCTATATATATATATATATATATATATTTATATCAAGCATACGAAGACCATCATAATTGTTATGAAAAGGCGTTTATCATAATCTTCGGTAAAGTGATATTAAGTATTATACAGTCTACTAAGAAAATTATATTATCATATTCAGCATTAAACTCAGAGTGCAGATACGGGTCACGTCGTATCGTATAATTTGAAATTACACGAGGTAGCGTTCTCAATCCCCGTGTCGTGTATAGAGAACAAAGGAAACGACCGCGAGCGGGAACGAAGCGATACGTCAAAAAAAAAAAAAAAAAAAAAAAGGAAAAGAAAAAAAATAGAGAGAAAAACAAACTGGGCGACGCGGAGAAGAGCGCGCACAACATGCCGATCGTAACGGTGGCTCTGACACAGAGCTGTCAGTGGCGCCCGACCGAGAGTAGGAATAATGATAATGGTAATCCGCGGGGTAAAAGAAGAGAAGAGAGGGAGGAGAGTAAGTGCGGCAACCTCTCGTCGCCATCCCTCGCGCGCCGATCAGCTCCTACCACTCGTGCGGCGCTCCCACCCTCGGGGGCCGTCGCCCCCTCATGTGTTGTGATTTTCCCCTACTTCTCCCTGAACTGAATCACACTACCGTCTTCCCTCCCTCACCGCAGCTTCGGTCAGCATGATGCTCGCGCGCGATTCAACCTGTTTTCCTCCCCACCGCGCGTGCCCCACGACGTAGCACTTCCGCCCCTCGCGTCTCGATCTTTCCCCCACTCGGATCTGGTTTCCGGACCCCTCCGTGACGGATACGCGGCTCGCGCATGCGTACGCCGCGTACGTGCGTGCATGCGTGCGTGCGTGCCTGCGAGCGAGCGTTCGTGTGTGCGCGCGCGTGTAATAATAATAAGAGAGCAACTCTATGAGGAACCAACGGCCTCCGACCCGTTCACCCTATGCTAGGTGGAGCCGGTCTGATACTGTACCCTCGACGGTTCTCAACCCGCGGCACCACCAGCCATTTCACAACGGCGCGAAAGAATAAAAACGACGGAAAATGATATTATCGCTTATTGCATATGTCTGTCTGTCTTATATATGACACTTATTAACTGGAATATATTTAATTACAATGATATAATAGAAACAAAAGTATCACGTCGTTATAATTTTTTTACGATTCTCGTATAGATACAAATTGTTTTATAAAAATTTAATATTACCGAAATATTCATTATATTATAATATTAGACTAACTAAGAAAATTGTTACTTCATAAAATAAAAATGTATATATAAAATTTTGATAACAACCTAATAACAAAATGCTCTAAATAACTTTTTAAATTATTAAATCGTAACATTGATGTGCAATTTGCATTTTGTTTTTGTTATTCAGATCAATTTATATGCGATCTTTTTTTCTTGGTCTATTCGTTCTTGCTTTATGTCAGATTCCTATGAAGAGTTTTGACCCCAAGTAATTTCAAGCTGAAGACATCTTGAGGTTGAGCTTTACTGCGGGTGTGACCGTGAACGAAGAGGCAGGAAAGCAAGACAGCGTTGTGGAGCAGTATTTCTGTCCTCGCCCTCTACCTCTTCCTCTCGCTGCACGTCGTGCTTTCCTTCTCTTCTCAACCAACCCCACCCCGGTTGATTCCCCAACGTGAGACGAAGTGGACACTCGTCGAAGCGGTCGTGATGATGATGGTAGTGGGGCGCCAACGTCGCGGGTGAGGGAAGTTCGGGGTATAGCGCATTTTCACGCGCGCGCGCGCGCGCGCAGAGGGGAGGATAAAGTACGGTAAGGTTAGGCTGGTTTAGATTGGCTCTTCTCTCTCCCTCTCTCTCTCTCTCTCTCTCTCTCTCTTTCTCTCTCTCTCTCTTTCTTTTCGAGAAAAGGAACGGAACTCGTTCAACACCAATGTAGGGGGTAACGGTGACGAGAGCGGAGAGGGCGGCAGACATAGGTCACTCCAGAGATCGCCGGGAGATGACACCACCGCACCCACACGATGCAATATAGCGGTGATCGTGCAGGTGTAACGCACCGCACTCTGCATGCCACTAACGTTCATTCCCTTCCCTCGCGTTGATCTTTTCGCAACTTCTCCCTCCAACCTTACTCGCGCACGGTTCTCTCTCTCTCTCTCTCTCTCTCTCTCACTTTTTCTCATTCTCTCTTTCCTCTTGCCAATGTTCTTCATTTCACCTCGACTACCATACATCGTGGAGATCTTGCGAGCCGGCTCTCTCTACTCTATGCATACCCTAGGAATACGGTAGCGATTACGCGACACCGTCATTGCGCTTCGCGGCAACGTCGCGAATCCGTCCTCCATTCCTCCCTACCTCCGACATCGTAATTTCTCCGCCGTTCCTCTCACTCGACCGATTGTCTCTCTCTCTCTCTCTCTTCTCTCTTTATTTCTCTGCGCGCGCTAGCTCGCGACTAGCCGATCACCGCCACCGACCGCGCGCAATCCTGGTGAACGCGTCGTGAACAAACACTGCAGCCGTAGTCGCAGCTGCGGCGTGGTCGTCACCGAAGTCCGCTATGGCTGAGATTGCAGCTAATTTTGACGAGATTAGCGGAATTTTGATACGCGAAAATTATCTCTTTATTTACAACAGAACAATTGAGATATAACATTTTCTGTATATAATGTGTATTGTATATATGCATGAAAATTGAACTTATTAATAAATAATACTGATTTCAATATCTAAACGAATATCTACACTGATGCTATAAAATTCAATAAAAAAATCTTCAATGACAAAATATATATTATTTTCATTAAATTGTATCTATCTATAATGTTTTACTTTAATTTGATAATCATTGAGCCCATTTGAATAAGATACGTCTACTCTTTATCAATACATTTTATTTATAATTTGTACGAGATTGATCGCGATATCATTTCTGCTCCGATCATGCTTATCAGCGATTCAGAGACTTCCTGTCTGTCAAAGCAATAGCAGAAGTGCACGCTACGATTAATTCTTCAGATATTTCCATATGAACAAAACAGAAAATACACAGTCCGTTGAAGCGAGTCAAAAAGGTCAAGGTGCCCGGAATTTTTTAACATTTAAATCGCGCCACGGCAAATACAGAACGCATGTACAAATATTACGATTTTATCTATCTGTATTTCGATTCTCTACGCTATTACCATATTCACGTGACCTCTCGCTCCGCTCTAAACGTAGATATGTAAGTACAAGTTCCGTAGATCAACGGTATCTACGATCACACAGAGAAAAAGATCCTTGCGATAAAAATAAATTTCTACTCCTTTTTTGAGAGTTTTATTCCTTACGATACATATATATATATATTTTTGGAAGAAATTTATTTTTATTACGACGAAATATATATTTTATTAGCATAGGAATTATTAATTTTTTATTATTGACAAATCCCATGCCAGGTTGTAAAGTAGTTCATTCGTTGATTACACATATTTATCAATCCCTATTTTTTTATATATTTATATATTCATATAATAACGTACGTGTTTTTTTTCTTGGCATAAATATATTATTAATATTCTTTGTATTATATGAAAATATCATCCTTTTCGAAAGCTCTATTCGTTTATTAAATATCGTTGAAGTAGAAAGCGTCTGGGTCGGAGAATAGCGGAATCGCGCTGCGGAGATGCGCTTGTCGCGCGTAAAAACGCGACTTTTTCGGAAACTCGATTCTCTCGTATGCATGATTGACGCGTCGACGCACCGTTTCCGGAGGGAACCCTCTCGCCGGCGGATTTCCAATATCGGACACGGCCCTATCGCCCGCGCCGCGCGCCGAGCACCGAGCGTACAGTATCGTCCGTTGGTTGCCGGCTCTTCACAGTCGCCCATTTCTCTCTCTTTCTCTCTCTCTTGGCTTGATATTACGGCCGTGTAGCGTGTTAGCATATACAAACATACGGGGTCGAGAAACTGGCGGTGACGGCGGCGGTATAAACTGGCGCGCGCGGGGAATGAGAGGAGAGAAACGAGCCGCAGTGTCGCAAAATTAGGAGGGAACACAGGGCGGTTGAACCGATTGAATTTCTCCCTCCCCCCCCCCGTCATTGATATCGCATCTAAAACCACGCGATGACAGTCCCAATGATTTTTTACACGCTAATAACTTATGAGACGAATATATATCTTTGGAAAAATATCGAGCAATTTATATAAGAAGGAATTGTCTAAAAATAGATTATTATAGAGTACGACAAAGCAGGGAAGAATGCAAGAGGCAAGGATAAAAATGAGATCACGCTGCGGAAGATATTCCGCAAGAGGCATTTCTACGATGGTATCGATATCTCGTTCTCGTTCGGTGAAGTTTAATTTCACTCGCGCGCCACGCGGATGAGTGAAACATTTTCCGTCGAAAAGATGACGCCGAAAGATTTCGATTCGCCGTGTGGGCGGCGGGGAATTCGACATTGGGCAGACTCCCGGGGATATTGTGCCGGGCGAAATTAAACCGGATTTCACGGGGGATTAAATGGTATTTGACGGGCCACGCGGCAGGACCGCGGGGCCCCTCCCTCCGTATTTTGAATTTGGGCGTGAATGTGACAGTCCAGTTTATACGATTTTCGGATTGATGGGCTCGTCGTGCGGAATGCCAGGAAATTACGAAAATAATTATTATCCGCGCGACGCGGTACGTCCGCAGACGCGCGCGACGCACACGCGTGCACGCGTGCTCGGTTATCGACGAGAGGGGCTGGCGTGGAAGGGAAAGGGGATGTTCGCGGGAGCGAACGCGTCGATCGCGGATATTAACCGAGCGTAGAATCATCATCCCCGTGATATGACCCCGCGTTGCTCGTACAATCCGGCGAAACCTGAACTCTCGCCGCGCCGGTTCGCTAGGCGAGAATGCCCGTAATCGAGGCTCGCCGCTCGCTCAGTTTCGCGCGTGTCGTGCCTTGATAACGTTTTTGTTCAACGATATCGTCGCCTCTCTGTAGCGGTCTACTCCATGAAATAATAAATCGAAAACCAAATTGTGAGACCGTACTAAATGTTACATACACATATGTTAGGAAATTGCTTTGCAGTTTATTTATCCGTTCTTTTCATTTTTTTAGAAATTAATAAAACTATTTAATTAGAAAATAGTTAACTATCTTTGTTGTATAAATTTCGAGAGAACGTTCGATAAATCTTATATCTCTCACGCGATACGTCACCCTGAATCGCGCAAATTATAGAATCTTAACGTCGTCAAGACGCGTCCGGTAAACGCTTATCGAAAAACGTAAATCCGATTGATAACTGGCCTATACACAGGCGGAGTACGTGCACGCAGTGCACTGATAAATGCGCACACGGGTATCCAGGTACGCGTATAACGACACGACAGTGGAGAGAGCAACAATATCGCGCCGCTGCCGCGTCGCGCTAGTGTGCATCGCCGCGAGCAATGCATCAGCCTCGGCTGACCAATCCCGATAATTTACGATTATCGATCCGGCCGTGGTGCTCAAATTTGCTAATTACGCAATAATTATACGGGACCAGCATTAGATCCCCCGACTACCGCGCGCCGCGCCGCCCTTCAGGCCCTCGGGAAAACTATTGACCGCCGGAGTGCCGTATCGCGGCGTTTCGGATGGGCCAATAATAAGCCCTCGCTATGCGTGTCAATAGTTCATAGCCCCGTATGGACCGCATATATATTGACCCGACTCGTGGCTGCTCCAGCGAGACTATCGGCCGCATCCGGCGCGCCTATAGTTTCGCGACTCGTCGACGAGTCCTGTGCGCTGCGCATGAAGAGTACGCTCTTCAGTGCAGCACCTGAGAAAGGGAGAGAGAGAGAGAGAGAGAGAGAGAGAGAGAGAGAGAGAGAGAGAGAGAGAGAGAATAGGACGAAGGAGAGAGTCGGAAAATAAGAGAGAGAGAGAGAGAGAGAGAGAGAGAGAGAGAGAGGTTGTACCGACCGAATCTTAGCGTAAGGTACATTATGTACACTCTCGGGAGTCTAGGCGGGTAATAACCTTGTTATGATGGCGTGGCTTTTCTCAGCCTATACGTTTCCATCGACAACGGTACGCTCGTACGAGATTCTTCGAACGGAAATTGTCTACAATTGTTTTCAAAGACAGCGTGGAACATAATAATAAATCGATGCGGAAAGTATAATATATAATCAATTATTTTTCATTTGTATTTTTATTCCATGTATTATATAGTCGATAATTTCATTTTTCTTAATTATTTTTTTTGTTTTCTTTTTAAGCTATTATACAAACGATTCCTGTTCCATAAATGGAACACCGAGAATAAGTACATCTACATATCTATTCTTATTTAATAATGTAATAATATTGAAATATAAGCATGAATAATAATGCAAATTAGAGAGGCTACGTTGACTTCTCTTTCGTATATTTTCCGCTTCGAAGATGGCCTCGCAGATAGCTGTACATGCGCGGCACACCCCGCAAAATAGACGGTTCTTTTCCTCGTCTAGCGGCGCCGTCGTTCCGATATGAGGCGACGCGGCGTGGCGTGGCGTGGCATGGCGTGCCGTGCCGTGCCGTGCCGTGGCGTGGCGTGGCGTCTCGACGCGCACAGAAACCGACCGTGCACGGAGAGCGGAGCAAAGACGAAGAGACGGTCGACGAAGAGGTGAACTAACAGGATCGCAACAAGTGACCGCCTCGCCCTCCTTCTATTATTTGCTCTCCCTCCTGCGTTCTAGCGGATACCCTCTGCCGTTCCCTCAGTCGCCGTCCACGTCGGCTATCTCGCTCCCCTCCCTTCTCTCTTTCTCTCTCTCTCTCTCTCTCTCTCTCTCTCTCTCTCTCTCTCTCTCTCTCTCTATCCATCTTTCTGTTTTCCTTCTCTCTCGGTATCTTCATTCTCGCGTGCGTATATTTCCGTCTTGCTTCGATCGTGCTGCAAGCCGGACGGCTTGTTTGTCCGACGAGCGACTAAAAGATCGGTTCGCTCGTCAACAGTACCGATGCATCCCGAGTAGCTTGTGGAATTATACGCTTTCGACATTCCTTAGAAAGAGGGCGTCGAGACTAACGTTTAAGTCGATTCGAGTCAAATATTTTGCGACTTATGGTACAGACAGTCCTTTTTCTGACTTCTCTTTCGTGTCAATTCGTAGACTATGTTAAATCAATATTAAAAATTTTTTTCTGAATATGAGCGAGCGTCATAAATCAGTTGTTGATTATTATCTGCGATTATCAAGATTGTTGCAAAGATTTTCATAACCGCGATGATGCGACGATTCAGCTCGCAGCATGCGCAAGGTCGCAAAGCATGTTGCAAGCGTCAACAAGAGGAGTCATCTCGATAGCGGTCTGTTGTCGCAGATCTCGCGAATATTGGGCAATTTCGATGAAACGATCTTGCGTATGTGTGCGTGCACGCGAAGACACACGATCGAACGACGGCGGCGAGCGGTTGCGTAACGGTGTCACGTAATAACGACGAATCGTCCTTCTCCCGTAACCACCCGCCTTCTCTTACCTTCCATCTCGCGAAGAGAGCTCCCGATGAGCAATTAATTTATAGAAAGCGTCAAACGCATCTCGGATACAATAATGCCATGTAAAGGACCAAATCCATAAAGTATAATAGATACGTTTAAATTTTAGATAGACGTAGATTTTTTAATCTTGCATGATTATTTCCTATTGCCGTTTAAAATAAGATATGCGTTTCATAATGCGTACTATTTCGCACTATTAATTGCCGTCAAATGCAGAGAAATTGAAAGTTCTTTTTTAAAAAACTTTTAGATAACGTTTCGATTCGTCGGTACAATTGAAATATGTTTATATCAATCAAGAAAAGATATAGAATAACATGGATAATAATAATAATAATAATAATAATGTAAGTCGGAAGATATTAAATCTAACTCGGTTTTAATTTGTTAATATATCCGGATTAATTTTTTTTTAACGTTAAAATATTTTCTTAGTACTTTTTAATATTTATGTTAACAGGTTAGACTTGCACATCCTATAAATAAGATATCTTACCAATAGATACGACAGAGAGAGAGAGAGAGAGAGAGAGAGAGAGAGAGAGAGAGAGAGAGAGAGAGAGAGAGAGAGGATAATCTTCGTCAAGAACAGTATCGAGCAATCTCTCTATATGGAAACCGTTGGTATTAATAGCGGATGTGCCACAGTAGATATTAATAACAAACGTATCATAGAGTGAGATATTAATAACGGTGCGTCGTACAAAGCAGATTAAAACGCAACAAGGTCGTTTGCATAACGCAAGTTTTCAATGTTATGATTGTACAGCGAAAACAAAAAATACAAAAAACGTCTTATAGATTTCTCAATTGTGTGTGTTTT
This sequence comes from Anoplolepis gracilipes, assembly GCF_047496725.1. Classification (NCBI taxonomy): domain Eukaryota; kingdom Metazoa; phylum Arthropoda; class Insecta; order Hymenoptera; family Formicidae; genus Anoplolepis; species Anoplolepis gracilipes. Next base: position 3,342,490 of record NC_132970.1, on the reverse strand, counting down.
AAGAGAATGTTACATGAAAACGCGAATTAATTAACGTAAGAAACGTGACGGAAAAAATCTTGTAGAAGATCTTGCAACGTGTCTCCTGACAGTGACATGCAAATATTATATTTCGACATTTCAAACCCGATTAATCTGAAATTTCAACTTAAAATAAGAATCCATGTAATCAGAATCTTTCTCGATATCGATTCTCCGTTAATTTCAGCTCTTTTATAATTTTTATTAGTCTCCAATCATTCTCAATCATTGAAATAAATGCTAAAGATATTGTTGTAGTCACCAGTAGTTCTCGTCGTCAATCCGTCGTGTTGACAAACTTACGAATATACGACGACATAAATAAAGTGTCGATTTTTCTAAACGACAGAATTAGTTTAGGAGACTTTGAGTGCTCCGATTGGCGACAGGCCAAGCAACTAATTCCGCTTTATTTCCGGATCATCGTGGAGAAACTACGATAGTTTGAATATGGTTGAAACAGACCGATTGCAACTAAATTTTTTAGCTTTTTAATCAAAAAATGCCTTGAGCCACTGCCATTGAATTAATAGTTTAATAATGTATGTAATCAAAAATATTTGTAATCTTTTTCTATCAGAATTTATGATAACGTTTGAGAATCTTGATTTAAAAAATACTGTGTATACAGTTACATATTAATGAATTAATATATTATAAATTATAAAGAGATAAATTTATTTTTTTAATTATCTCTCTTTCTCTCTCTTTCATGAATTTAATCTCAATTTTTATTACTCTCTTTTTTACTCTATTTACAATTTTTTTTCTTTTCTCTTCTTATTTTATTTTTTATTTTTTTTTCTTCATTTTTATCTTTTCATCCATTCTCATTCATCTTCAATTTCGATTTCTCGATTTTAATATTGCAATTTCAATCCTTTAATTTTGATTATTCGAGAAAAATCTGAATCTATACTTATAACCAAGGATTCCTAGTTTAACTTTTTCGGTTGAACTGAATCGGAACTTGATTTGGAATTACTGCGTTTAAAAAAAAGTAATCTTCAAATATTCATGAAAAGAATTTTCTTTTTCTTTACTATATTTATAAAAAGAATCTTTTCAGGTCGTGCTTGTCACATGAATCATTACTTTTATTATGTTTTCAAGAAAAGTAATGTGAAATACAAAGAATTTACATTGAATAACAAGAAAAAAATGCAATTTTAATAATAATCTTTATATTATAATTATCACATTATATTTCATTCATATTTCTTATTTTATGTTACATAATTTAAATTTCCTATTGCAATATTCTCTATGAGAAAATATAATACTCATTTATGTAATTTAAGAAACATTTGGATTATGTCTGTTTTTTTTTTATTTTTTACGACAATCTCCGCGCAAAGATTGATATCAAGATGACAATACGAATAAAGATTGAAATTAAGATTTAATTTTTCGTCGTCGCGTCGTGATTATGCGAGGGCCGGCACGATCGAAATCAGAGTGTTGTACGATATTTTTTTTGTCTACGATAGTACCGGCGTTTTCTCTTAACGTAACAACAGCGCGCGATAAACACAGCAGCACTCTCGGGCGAGACGGGGGCCGGTCGGCCGACCCGGTCGAGGTGGCTGCCAAGTAAATCGACGTGAGGAGACTGTACTCGCGCGGAGAAAGGATACGCGGAAAGATAGCGGTAGAGAGCAGTTCTCTTCGGCACGGTCGGCGGCGTATTCAGTCTCTCTTTCTCTTTCCCCTCCTCCCGTGAGATTCTTCTCTTTTCTTTCTTCCGCTCCGCATCTCGTCACGTCCTTTTTCTTCCCTCTTGCGAGAACGAACCTACGAGTTTATAGACGACGAGCCGATGTTCACCGCAGGTGAGAGACGTCCGAAAGAGAAGAAACGATACGACAGGTAGCGAAGAGAGGACCGGAGGGGAAGGACTACTGGATGGTGGGATTCGCGTCGTCGGAGAGGGAGGTTTGGTTCGCTGGAGGGGCGTTCAGAGGGGGTTGCGTTGCCCCGTCGTCGGGTTTGGAGTAGAGGTAGGGACATAGCGCACGGGACGGGAGACTCGGGAGGGGAAACCGAGAACGTGTAAATGCGTGCGTAATACCGCCGGAACGTACGTATCTTGCGTGCGTGTGCGTACGGATGCTACACGCACGCAAGTCGGAACGAGCAGGCGAGTCAGCTTCCTATATCGCGTCGCGTCTCTCCCGTGCATATTGATATTTTCGGTATGGCGCGCGCACGCCATCGGCGCGCTCGAGCATGAATATACGATTATTACGCCTAAGCATCGTACGAGTCAACCTTTCCTCCCGCAGTTTTCTCGTGTATTCGGACATTAAAACCGCGAGATATGTTGCTCGAAACGAGATCACTTCCTTGAACGATTCCTTGGTTGAAAGACACCGTTCATAGTCCTTTCTTAGGTACTTAAGTCTGATTTTAGGTCGTCTTCAAATTCTCTTCAGCCAATGAGATGACCGAATAAAATCTCAAGATCTTACTAATTTACGATTTTAAATATAAATCTATATTTAAATATATCATATTGATTAATTTGCTTTTTTTCATCAACGATTCAACTGCACTGAATTATATGCAATTAATGAATGTTAAAAATATTTTTAAGAAATATGGATATTTATAATAATATTGTTGTACACATTTCATTAATTTTTATTAGGCAAATATTGTAATGCTTTGAAAATATTCACTGAAGTAAGACAGAATAATGTGAATACTTGTTCCAATTCTTTACATTAATCTACTATTATCTGTTAAAATAGCTAAAAAATATACTTAAAAACAATAAATAAAAAATCTAAAAAGATGCCAGCATTAATATCGCTAAAATGACTAATTCTTCATCGCAAGAGCTTCATCCCCCTAGTCTATCGCGGCATTCACCCTTTAGGTCCGTAATACGAATTAAGCTTACATATCAAACAACGAAACATTCGGCGCGTGAAATGTGGCACGAAAATCGAGAGGCGCGCATAACACGCTTTAAATTGCGCATCGCAGGTTACGCATTTCATTTTATCCATGCAAAAATAGCATCGGGATTTAAAAACAGAAAAAAGAAGGAATCCGCATACGCATAGGATCGTTGGAAAACCAAATTAGGATCGGGCTTTACGGTACCCGGTTGGTCGGCGTCCGCTCAGCCGGATTTCCGCGTGGCTTCGTCGCATCGTCCCCAGCGTTTGAATTAATTTTCGCACAAAGAATAGAGCTTAATTATAGTTGGGTAGTCGGATATTGGGAGCGTGCCCGATAACGTTGTTTCGTTGGCGCCGGATATGGCCAATGGCGGGAATTTACGCTTTGCCAATTTTGCAAACTGTCACTTTCATATCGCTTCCTATAACATCCTATAGCACGATACCGCGATGCATTGTTCCAACGTATAATATCGAACGATCGGGCTATTAATTTGCGATCGGTACTATTTATACGTTGCTTTACAAAAGTCTTTATCGGGCCGAAAGCAGTCTCGAAAAGAATTCTGGCAGAGTCGGGCTAGAAAAAATGCAAACAATTATATTCTCATGAGACATCATGAGATATTCTTCAAAAGTTTCAGTTTTCTATTATTTTCACTACTATTGCATCGTTTATTTTACGTGCTGATGGCGTTTACGCTCCTGAATTACGAGTATAATACAACGCGGTGGCAAATCTCGTCCAGGCAGAAATAAAAGCCGCGGAAAATGCGTTCGTCATTCTATCGGCTACTTCTATCTAGCTCGGCCTCAGCGTCGCCTTCGTGGTTATTCCCTCTTTTTTCTCTCCCTCTCTCTCTCTCTCTCTCTCTCTTTTCAAGGACTCTGGAGGAAATGGGATCGAGTTACCCATTCCATTTCTCATTCTGCATAGTGCGCAGTAACGATGGCTTTCCTCTAACGTCGCACAATACTGACGAGCGGATTCATTATCCGCACACATTAGAAAAGTATCAAGTACGGTACATAGTATCGTATAGTACAATACATACAGTATCGAATGTATTATGTCATCGAATTGTTGAGCACAGTTTTCTTAATAAAGAATCGTTTTATGATTTACTTATCTTTAATGACAAGCGAAGCAGAAAATCCGAAGGCCGAATCAAATGTGAATAATATGCGCACGCTTCGAGAACGAGTCTGGCGATCTCGCGACGGCCTTGGGATCGCGCGATTAACGGCACGTCGCGGCAGCGGCAGCGGTGGCGGTCCGCACATACGCCGACCTTTCCACTTAACGCGGACGTTGCCGTAGGTCCCGGCAGTTTTTCGTGCGATCGATAAATCGTCGCACGTCTGTACTTGTATGTCGAGAAGCAAGCACGAGGACATTGACATTTATATAGGTTCCAACGCGCGAGATTGCATCATCTTTATTAATAGTGAATTGTGACGTTACATCAATTGTTTTAGGTGTAAAAAAATTTCCACGGAAATTTCAAATTCTATACATGTATAAAGTTATTATTTAATTCTAAAACGCCATCCGCTTTATGCTTTGGCATTTGATCTAACGGATACGTGAATTTACCATCTTTAAAAAGAGGGCCATGAAAAAATATTCTCTTTTATATTTTATTATTTGTAGAAAATACCAGAAACAGTTTTCTAATTAAAAAGAAAATTCTATCTATAAAAAATATAGGAATTTTATATAGATATGAAATTTTTAAAAATATTTTTCGTATGTATGTATGTACATTCTAGTCTAGTCATATAGTATATATATTTCCGACAGCATGATTCTTTTTTCATGACGCAGATGATATGGCGGCAAGACCGCAAGAGATGTTACGCCATCTCGCCTTTCAGAACTATCTGGGTCACGAATTTCTTGTCGGTATGTATTTGTGTATACGCGCGATCATCGTACAGCCGCTACATCCGACAAATATTTCACGAGGGTGCGCGATGAGGGTTTGGTAAATGGCCCGCTATTTTTCCCGGCCAATCCAGCTTGTTATCTTCGTTCCCTGAAAATGCCACGAAACTCTCAGGTTGCCGGGAAATTTACGACCACCAGTCAGAGATTGTAACGGAATGTACAGCGACGATTAACTATTTTGAAGATTAGCTTCTGACCAGTGTCAGACTAAACACGCCCCCCGCATGACCGTATAAAATTTCATTATTAACAAGAATCCCATGTTTCTTGATATCGGAGATACATCGTATAATGTTTGCACGAATATGATTTAATAACGTAAATCATGTATAAAGTATTAAAAAAAAGTAAAAGCTTCTTTTGACGATAGAAAAAAATTTAATTCTCTATTTAGTTTAAAACGATACTACTACTTTTCTATTAACTTATTAAGAATTATATCGTAAAATAAGAAATATAATTGATTAGGTCGACGTAACTTCGATGACGCTCAAGTCGGACTTCATTTCGCGCGTCTTAGAGAAAGTACTCACGAATATTCCCGAGTGCCTGCGCAATAGTGCACATTTTATGGCAGGTCGTAAGCCACCGCATCACCTACGAAGTATTAGACTTGACGGATGCATTTTCATAATGTGATCTCCAGCACTGCCGTGGAGACGCTCTAGAGGTGCACCATCGGATAGATATTTTATGGAGTCACTTACAGTTTTTCAGCATCTCACGTATTGCGAACGTCAATCATCGAAAAAAAAAAAAAAAAAAAATGTATTACCGAAACCGTTTTCTCTTCCTTGCCACACCCCTTTTCATAAATACATTTCGTACATATACATATAGATATAATACAATACGCGCGCGCTTGAATTAGATTTTAAAACTAAAAATTAACACTTGTGAACTTTTATCAAAAGTTTTATTAAATTTATACGTTTCGAACCTTTCTATTTGACGGAAGCACATTATGACGCATGTACGAAAATATGTATGACGAGGTGTAAATTTTGCTACTTTATCTTTAGATGTAACGAGCGCGCTTTCGTCGTGTCGCGCGAATCTTCGATCTCGTCGCGAAAATAAATGTATCTCGGCGACGCGACAGTTTCGGCTAGTAAATATGATTTATCCGAAACACTCCACAGAGAGGTGAGCTGTGTATAAACTGCTCGTAAAGTGCAGCGCGATCTCCGGGCAGCTGCACGAGTAATCTGATAATGCAGGTGCTACGAGCCGACGACATGAGAGCGATGATATTAACATACTAAAATTACGTCGCACATCACCGTTGATCTTACGCTTCCTTGCTTAGACCTGTATTCTTTCATCCCTCCTCATCGGTTATTTCTCCTTCGAAGAGTATCAATGTAAACATTCAATAGAAATAAGACAAAAGTATCCAAAATTTCTAGAAATTATATTATTTATTTGTTATATTACTTTCTGTATATTATTTTAGCGCTGTGTAGTCTTCAAAAGTTGTACACATCGTCGTAAACTGCGAGGTCAGGGTTCAAACAAACAGAACGATGCATTCATGGGCCCACCTGCCGGTGCACTTTAATTGTGTCATTAGAACTTCTCGTTAGTACTGGCAAGTTAGCCGCCTGCGCGATTTAACGTTTTAACGAGCGACGCAGTTTACGATGAGGATTTCACGGGACGATCGTCCGTTTCTCTATCATTCGGCCGATTCCTACGGTGTGTGCGTTATCGTCGAAGTCTTTAACGATTCCGTTTCACGATACGCTAATATTCTGCCCTGATCTTAAGCATGATTAATCGAACGATGTATACTAACAATAAATATCAAATTGTTTCCCGTGCAATTTTTCGAACATTATTTGAATCAATATTTATATTTTTTTTCGAGAAATTCCTATTTTTATATATCGGAAAAAAATTATTTGCGAAAAATGTTTCGAAGGAGTTTAGACAAGAGAAGAGCAGCAAATCGTATACTCGCAATTCCGCAGTTTGATACGCGCGGAGGAATCGCGAATACATTGAAAATAAAAATATTCAAGCTCGTTCAATTTCGATGCCGAATCGTTACGGAGTTCTGCTATTTGCCTCGCCAGTTCGCTGTAGTCCCTCTTTCAATTTTCATTATCACAGTTTGTTTTCGGATTTGATCTGTTGTCCAGTCAGAAGCACGTACGTCCGCAGGTTTTATTGTCCGATGCAGAATTATTTTTCTTCCGCTGTTGAACATTCTATATACAACCGGGATTGAAACGTAGATCTTTTCGCAAGATTTGCATCAAATTTCAAGGGTTGTTTACCAATATTTCACGACAAATATAGAAGTTTCGATTTTGATAAATTTGAAACTGACAATGACACAGGATTACTTCATATCAATTTTTATAGAATCCTAAAAATCGATGCTTTCATCTCTTACTCTTAAAATTTGATATGTAAACAATCTTATTTCGGGCGATATTTTAAACGCAATTATTATTATATTATTGAAAAAGGGACATAACGATATAAAACGATTTCTCCTGTTACATCACGTTGCGCTATTTTCTGCAGGACCTTCAATTTTCAATGTAGGACAGCAAAAGAGCCACTGCCACGGTATGTGCTGGCTTATATAGAGCCTATGTATCTGCCGTAGCTGCAGGCGCGACGCCAAGTTGAGAAGAGAGGAAGCTACGCTTATGTACATCCACTGCGTAGCAAGGTAAATGGATGGTCTCATGTACGTAGGCGCCTACATAGTTGCAGATCGATATATATATATATACACATACATATATATATATATATATATATATATACATACATACATATATATATATATATATATGCATCTGCCTTCTAACCTACCTACCTTCGCGAGGCTGCACCGATATATAGAGCGAAAATCGTTCCGTCGAGCAAGAAAGCCAAGTTGCTCGGGGGAGAATCCGCGTTCTATGAAGCAGATCCTCATTTTATAAATCATATTTTTATAAGAACGAAAACTTACAAGACTTACGTATATATTTCTAATGTTGGCGTAATTGTTCGTTCGCATTTCTCGTCGATGATTGTCTTCTCTGTGATTTTTGTTTCGCGCGCCTAACAACTTTGAATGCGACTCCGCGTGACCGATGCGTCGCGCCTAATTACGACGGTCCCGGATCAAATCGCTTCCGGGTAAACTATCGACTCTCGGGTAAATGCACCGTATCGGGAGACAAAGGGGGATGGATGATGAGGGGGATGTACGCGTGTGCGTGGCTCGGCCGAAAGTGCGGATTCGGTGCGCACGTCACCTGCAATTAGGCAAGTCGTCGCCGCACCACACTCAGCATCCACTCTGTGTTTCAGTGCCGCGCATGCTGCTTAGCTCGGCTCGCCCGAGCTGGCAATTTCGGGCTTTGTCATGGTAATTTCTCGCTTGATCAAAATAACATGACAACGATAAGGAGTATGGCACGAAATTTCTGAGCGCGGCCGATCTAATTTTTTTGGGGCTTCTCTCGGATTTGTGAAAAGGACGATAAGAAAATCATGATGCTTCGTAAGAGCATTGAATGTATAATCTTGCGAAATGATCTTCTCCACCTACGTATTATTTTAGGCTTATCTTTTAATTTGAAACAATTTTAAATTATAATTTAAATTATATTCATATACATGAGATGGTACATAGAAAGAGATGTACATTAATTATTAGGATTTCGTTGATATAATGTTAAACGGATACTAAGAATGCAAAAGTTTTCACAATTGCAGAAATGAATGTAGAAGTTTAATAGCTTCTCCATATCTAACGGTTCTAAACCGAGGGAATAAAGCTTTGACAATTTTTCGTTCAAATTCGATCTTAAATTGCGTTTGCGTCATCGCACGTTGAAATCCGTATGTACGCGGCTTATTGTTCGGCCGTTCGATCGACGCTCCCGGACGGTAGCTATCGAGCGAAATGCAAAATAGTGCCCATCGCCGGTGAGCCTCATGCGCACGTGAGAGTAGCAATGGCGACCGTTCGTCCTTTTTTTTTTTTCGTCATATACCTGTATGTGCCGTCTATACACGCGGACCTCGCCTCGATAACACCTGGCGCGAAAATGTATTCGGCGCCGTAGCCGTCGTCGAAGCCTCGGCTCGATAGGATCGATAGACGCTACTAGAAACGCCGTAGTAGAGAGAAAGAGAGAGAGAGAGGGGGGGGGTGAGAAGGAGAGAGGGAGAGAGTCGGCTTCTCCGCGTCCGCACCGGGGTCGCTTGGAAACTGCCTCTGCGATTCCGCCTCTGCGAGACCATCTCGCACACACGTTTACACGTGTACGCGCGTATACACGTGCTGCTTGCGCATGGCACAAAAGAGTAAAACAAAATTTATCCTCCGCACCGGCGGAGCTTGCTGTGGATTTCCTTCCGTGCATGCGCAGTCTCCATTTCACGTTCCCCACAGAATACGATTTTTTTCAAGTCCTTTGTGATTTTTTTCCCCTTGGAGAATTTTTAACATACGATTCAAATAATATCTTAATGCTCATCGCAATATTTGATATTTTTACGAATAACTCGTAAGTACCTTGCTGTATTTTTTTGTAAAGTTTAATTCATAGGAAAATTGTTCCTATTTTCCGAGTTTCGAATATTTTAATCGGATAAAAATTATTCACAGGCGATTAATGTTGTAACGTCGTCAACCATCAGTTAATCGTGCCCGACCGTAATGCGTCCTTTAATCGGTCTATCGCGGGAGTGTAATCGTCGGTGGCGCGATCCCACGCCTACTTACCGGATTTCACAAAGAGGTGCGCAACCGCGATTTGGAAACCTGAGAGGAGGTGCCGGTCCACTGTCCGTGCCGGTTCGGTAATGTAACCGTTTAATCGATGCTAAGTAAGTGGGTAGAGCCAAAGGAGGAAGCTGACGAAATTCATGAAAATGAGACTCACCTACTTTTGGAGCAAACAATACGGTTGGCTTGCTGGCGTACCGGTCGTAACCAGACGCCAAAAAATAAGGTCATCACCCTTGTTGCTCGCTTTTTTATGCATATATTCTCCAAATGTGTATTTTACAATAATCGTGATTAATTGGCATTTTTTTAATGAAATCTCACTGCCAATTTTGTAGAATGACTATATATATGTGTTGACAAGAGTGTACAATAAAACTGCTCCATAAATAAAATTATGTATTTTTAATAATAGTTTTATTTAAAAAATACTGAATCATTAGTATACTGCAATTTATAAACAATAATTATAAAATCATTGACAGAGAATATTATTGGCCAAGTTTTTAAAAAACTTTTTACAAAAGCATAGGTCGCATTCTTTATTTCTCAGTGATGAAATCTCTTACAACGTGCGGATTTGGATAAATTACTTTAAGAATGCAACGTTCGCGTTTCTTCGCATCAGCGTATTTTTGATAGTCACACCAGACAGTTACGCTTACACCAGAGTCTCCTCTAAAGAGCGGCTCGTGGCGTAACTGACGAATCTGATTGCGCGAAACACCCAGGCCAGTCTTTTACGTTACGTTACTACGTTACGTTAGAGGTGAACGGTAGACGAGCCTATGCGCGGATCGCGTTGCAACGGTGCCACAGGACCTCGAAGAACAAACCGCGGTGCAACGGTGACATAGCGAGACCCGCGTACCATACCGTCAGTACACCGAGATCAAGAGGTGCGTACGACTGCACACGCCTCTCACTATTGCGAAAGCCGCGCGTCGCGTTGAAGCTGTTACTTTGTGAGCGCGACGGGACAGGGGCGGCAACGAACGCAAAAAAAGTTGCTCTCGTCATGATAGACGATCCTCGGTTAGTCACGCACACGCATCCCCTGCCCCCTCGTTACATTTGTCGTCAACCTCGCCAATTTTACTTTGATTAACCGTTGAATTTCACTTATCGATTCTTGAAACTTGGATTTTTTCAGAATTAATAAATATGAAAACTAAAAAAAAGAAAATCCGATATCTATATTAATAATTTTAAAATTTTGTTGATAACGAAACAAATTCGTATTTTGAGATTCAAAGTGCATCGTTTCATGGAATTAGAGTCAATAAACTTTTTTTTATTATGTGTACATATTGACCTCGATATTGAAAGAGAAATGCAGAAATATATTAAATAGGGAAGAGCTAGACAGTCGAAGTCTTATTTTCGATTTTGTATTTTTATATTTGTATATAGATATTGTTTATAACAGAGAGCAACGATACGTATTTGCAGTACCATACTGTTTAGAAGAAAGCCGCGATTAATAGAACAATTATGTTGCTCGTTTGGTTGCTTCATTGCATGTTTACTGCACTTTCACCTTTTCACCTCTCGATACCAATCTCGGATATTCTTTTTTGCGTACCATTTAAAGATCGGTAATTTTTTCGCATTGTAAGTCATTGAATTATACTTTAACGATAAAAATATTGCGGTGAAAATAGTCTTTCCCGCAACTTGTACCATGATACTTTTTGTTCCGACACCGACGTTACGATCTGTATAATCTTTCTAGAGGTGAACGTGGCTTTCGCTAATAACTCGTTATTGAGAATGGCACGGAGCTCAAAGTGAGGAGAAAAGAGCGACTTTCCGCGCTCGTCCCCGGCCATATCATCAAAGATCTTTCACTTCCGTTGCTGCGGAAAGAAAGCGAGTATAGGTACTTGTTGACACGATCGTTTTCGAAGTGACTAGAGAGCAAACGCGCGCGGCGGAGCTAATTAACGACATCGTGTTACGATGTAATTGTAAGAAAGAAAATTTACAGTTAAAAAGTATGTTTGAATAATTTTTTATAATTTATGCAGATATATAATCGCAGATTTGCCGAAATATACCAGATAGTATAAATCGAAATCTGACTAGAATCGCGAATATTCGCTAAAGTGAATAAAGATTGAAGAATTCGAAGACATCGAATTTATAATTCGATGGTGGTAAAGAAGAATCGCGCGCGCGTCGTCCGACGAATTAAATTATACATCTACAGATAATGATGGATGAAAGAGACTTCGACTTGTCTAGGATGCCAATAATCGCGACATCGGTGTAACCTAAAAGTGAAACGTCGTTGAGTTCGACGATCTCGTAGAAGATTTCGATTGTCGAACGGCGTCCCTTTCTCTACCGCGTGATTTCCGTTCGACGCAACGCGCCGGCCTTTCATTTCGTCCTCCTCCCCCGTCAGCGGTCTCGGCGACTTTCCGCTCGCGCACCGAGAAACGCTAAGAGAACGGGTCGCGTGCCTACCTTTACAATGCCACACGTTCGCGGAGACGCGAACGTGCCGATAAATACTTTCCAGCTCTTAAAATGCACGAGAAAGTCACACCAGAGTCGTTTACAACCGATCCGTACAAAGGGATCGGACTCGTTCAACTTGCGGCGCCGGAACGGATGTGACGGATTACTTACGGAGGCGTTGTCGCTGCTGACTAGCCGCGGTGGAATTCGAGATTGGGGTCTGTGCGCTCGCGCGCCCATGAAAGTACACGCCGATCGACGACGCCCAAAACGATTATTACTTTCAAGTTTGAACAATGATAACGAATATTTCATTATGATACAAAGATATATTGTATCCTTTCAAGCAATTTGTCGCCAACTCTTGAGAGTTCAAAAAGTTTTACAAAATCTCATCTATTGTATTTTTAATGTTTTTACACATATATATATATATATATATATATATATATATATATATATATATATATATATGTATGTAGTTAATTGTTGGACATTTTTAGATCTAGCTCATCATACGTGTAACATTAGATCTATTGTCTTATATTTAATATAATAAGCATTAACATTTGCATCGGATAAAATTTTCCTGGTTCCTTTATAACAAAATAATGTCGCAACGCAATCGTTGAGAGATTAATCTAATTGCGAATAGACGAACTCGACTTGGCGTGTTTGCGGGCGATCAGTCCGCACCCTCATGCCTGGAATTCCACCTGGAATTCGTCCTCTCCGCTTGTCGCGTGGAGAAAGTGAAACGCCCGTTCGCCACGAGACGAAATAAGCAAGCGAAAGATGCCGACGACAATGACAATGGGCACTCTGGTACCACTTCGTACCAGACACGCTTGCTTAAAGTGGAAGAGCGCTGGATAAATACAGACATTGATACAGAATATGAAGAACAGTACAGATGACGGTACACAGACGAGTCATCGTCGTCGATGTTGCGTAGTTTGACGTGATAGTCTTTAAACTCGTTGCGCTCCTAATTTTCAGATTAAAAATTTGATATCAAAAACATGAAGCTTATATTTACGCGCGAATAAATCATAGATAATGATTACGTGGACGAGAGATTAATAGACAAACGAGGTGCATTAATAGAAATGTAAGCACTCAGATAAAATTGCTCATGTATATTCAGAAAGAGAAAGAGAGAGAGAGAGAGAGAGAGAGAGAGAGAGAGAGAGAGAGAGAAGGAAAGAAACACTAACAATAAGTTTACGTAAATACTAGCGAATAGGTTATAATAATCTCCGATGTGCTTTTCTATGCACTTGACTTCTCTCGCGTAAGACTAGGTTGAGATAGATCGATCGCCAGCCAGCATCTAAAATATTCACAGGCGTATCAAAGTATGCACGTCGCGCGTGTCGTGGCAATCTTATCGTTACATTATGAGCTTATTGTTCAAAGCAGCCTTTAATAATTTTCGCGATTGCACGGTTATAAATTATACATAAGGTTGATGACTGGTATCATGATTTATCATATAAATAGAGATTAACAGATAGAGTCTCTGTGGGTGATAAATTAAAAAAGTATTCGTCTAATCAGCATTCGCGTTTCGTAACGCGATAATCGTGCCGAGCGAATTTCGCGCTACTTTGCGCCTTAAATTAGAGCATGTCGTACATACGCGGCTCTCGGGTTACTTACTCGGCGATCTTGTGTCATGACTTTTAGTAGAATGTATGAGCAAGGATTGCGCGTATCGTATGGTACGCGCACGGGGAAATTATACACGGTGTGTCCCCATTGATTCGATAAACGACTGCGCAACTAACGTTATCGGTTATTATGTCGACCGATCGCGACGACAATAAAAATCGCGTTTACTTTTCGATGATAAGAACAAACTTGAAATTGATCTCTAATACGTACTCTAAAAATTTTGTGCATATATGTATATTTTGTCTAATTTTTATGCACAACGTTTATCAGGCTTCTCGCCTGATAAACGTTCTTATCTCGTGAGACTTGAGCATAAACATCATCATCTTAATACTTTCTTTGGAGGAAACTTAAAAAAAAAAAAAGCATCTTTTTCGTTAAAATATATTTTAATGTTCAATATTTAAAAAATCTTATACTTGTTAGTATTCAAATATTTTTTATCTTATAAACGAGATTTCTTCTGCATGCGCTCGAATGTAGACTTATGCAATTGACAGTCAGCTAGGAGAGCCAGGTTTCAGCGCCAGGTCGGGTTGCCGGGTGATCGCTACTACCGAACGTCGCATAAATCATGAATCTGATCGCCATTCATGAGAAAAGTACTAGGTGCGTCTGATACCTAGTCAATTCTGGCGCGACATAGGTTGCCAGTTACTTTACAAGTGTCATTACAAGATCGTCGTCGTTATAGGTAACGCGATGAAAGGTAGATTACGTAATGAGAGCACTTAAGCACTGTATATTCTACGCATTTATAAAGAATGACTCGCAACCTTTAGCATACGCTACGAGTTTATGCTGCTCATAATCGCACAGAGAATCCAACCGATCGTCTCATTTGCGAAATGACTGTTACTCGACGATGAAGTAACAATGTATGCTTGTTAGTCGTTAATGTCGCATTGCTTATTGACGGTGTACCGCGATAAGCTCGCGACGGCTATTAAACGGCAACAAGCTAAATCAGTTTTTGAAGCAATGATGGCCGTCTTGGGCTGTGTAAGGATTAATAATTATCGTATTATTAAGTCGTGAACACACAATCGCTGCCCACGGGTATTCGAATGTAACAAGACGTTCGTCCTACGCAGACATCCGATATCTCGTAAACGATTATCATAAATTTATTTCGTGCAGAGTGCAGAACTATCTCTTCATTAAATAAACAGGAGAATATTAAATTAATATGTAATAAATGCGATAACTTAATTAAATATGACATTAATTTATTAAGCATGATGCAATGATATTCAATGATCTTTCTTTTAAGAAAATTATATTTGTCAAAAAGAAAAAAATATCGTATGGTACGATAAACAAATCGCTAGATTCTAATATACTGATTATTAATTTTTTAATTTTTTTTTTTTTTTTTTTTTTTTTTTTTTTTAAGTAAAAGCTTTCTTCTGTTTAACTAGATCTTATATGAAAAGATATTTCTATATCGATTTATTTTTTCATTATGTAGAATCATCATCTTTTTGCAATTGTATCAAAAGAATTACATTTCTCTTACTCTATGCAACGTATATACACGTACGTATTGACTAAAGTACGCAGAACTATATCTAATCTGAATTTACACCGCGCAGTTATTAGTTGGCGAAATGGATATCCCGGGCGTAATTGTACGAAAAGTACGTGAGAGTCATACACAACTGCGCGCAGTATAATGCTGAGAATACTCACCAAGAGAGTAAACAATCCAAGTTTCGCGAAATCTCTCGCCTGTACCGCCGGAAAACGATTATTGGCTGATGCACTTTGGCACTTTGTATGCATGTCGCACGCCGAAAGGGAAAGCAACGTTATTTTCAGATGATTGTAGTCGTCTGGCCCTCATTTGCGAAAGTTGGCGACGATCTTAAGAAACGCCCGTAATGCTTTGTGCTTTCTCCATTCTTTCATCTTACATCCACAAAGGTTGACACGTCGTCCTATTTCACATTTTGGTTTCGTAAGATTTTATAAGTCATTAATTTACATGAAGAAGAGAGAATTTTCTAATAAGAGAAATAAAAATGTAAAAAAAAAAAAAACGAAACGTGAACAGAGAATACTATCCTATTATTTAGATAATTAACATTTATTAGTGCTACAATATTGATATACTTTAGTCAACAAAACTGACAATAACACGCGCACACATTGATTTATTTAAGAGAATTTAGAAATTAAAAAAATAAAACATTATTATAAACGTTGCATGAAACTCACGAAAACGTGTCGATGTAATGTTTAATCAAATTCGACATAAATCCGATAATACTTATAACATATTTCGTATTCACAACACGAACGTCATTTACCGTTTCCAAGACGTCGTAACAAAAGCCCGAGACGATGACAATCGCGCGACGTCATTGTGCACATGGATCCGGTGAATCATTTTCGGAGCCTTCCTTTCGTACAGACGACCTCTTTGTCCCTTACGGGAACCGATGACGCGTTCCCAGCGCAAGGTTGACCGCGATTTCTCCTCGATTAACGTCGAAAATACTTACAATGTGCACGCTGTATGCACATAGGTTGCTTGCAGCGAGGCATATCGTCGAAACAAATACTGTCCAGATTCGATTGCAGTCACGAGTCCGCTGACGATCCGCGCACGGTTCTTGTAACACGTGTAATACTAAAAGCGATGCTTTATCGCGTAGTTTCGTAAATGTGGCGGTTCGCGAGACACGCCGCGGGGTTTCGTAAAATGAAGCTAACGGTTCCAGGAGGAACGTTCTTCTCGCTCGATCTTCTTTATTCGTTCGTTATTACATCTCTTCTCGTGGATTTCTGGTCTACTTTCTCAGCTCGGGTATAAAAGCGCGCAATTAAGGAGCGCGCGCTTATTTTTCAAATTTCACGGTGAGATTTTGCGGGCAAATTAAATTAGCGAACTCTTTTATCATTTTAATCGCGTTGGACAACGGTCTTTAAAACCACCGGAGAGATTCCATCAAGCGAAACTTATGGGTTCCGCGAGACACGAGAACGTCGAAACTTAAGAAGATATACTTGATGTCCAGTTTGCGGTAGTCTCGGCAGGGTACGCAAGTAATATCTTGTTACGCATAATTGGGCAAATATACGGATGCCAGAAAACCGAGTGGAGTGGCGAATGTTAGTGCTGGTAGTTACAACGCGAGAACCGCGTCCGCGCAAAAATACGACGGACATTCGAGAGAGAGAATACGGTAATAGCCGCGATAATATACAGCTCCGGTCGCAACGCGCAAAAGCACCAGGTGATTTGTGGAAGCCTTTTCGCGGCGCGTTGTCGCGGATGATCCATGGAATCGACAGTGTACTGCACGCTATACGCTACGGGTCGATAACGCGTGATTTACGAGAGGACCGTCGCGCTGCAATTCACGCGTTGCGCGCTGTTTTCATCGTTGTTGTTTTTCGCGACGAATCGCGAACGCGCCGGGTTCATTCCTGGATGGATGGATGGATGGATGGATGGATGGATGAATGGATGGATATTTCGTGAGAATATAAGTAGCCCGGTAATTACTTCCGGGTAATACGCACCAAGCTAACGATATCATTCATAAACATTTGCGTATCTTAGAGAAAAGATTAATTTGCAACACGTGCGGGTCACTCTCACCGACGCGACAGCGACGTTCCTTTCACTCGGCGAATTTCGATTCGATCTTTTCTGACTGAAGATGTCACGTAGTTTATCGATTACCGCGCAATTTTCCAATAGACGACGAAATATCAATATTTTTAGTCCAAATGTTATTTTTCCTACGTTATCTATATGTTTGTTAATCTTTGTGTAAAAAGTAGACATTTTAACATTTCCAAAGAAATACTTTTTTTAGCGTGTGTATGCGAAAATAACTATTTTCGTGGAAACTTGTAAATTATTAGTAATTATATATGTAAATTGTTAAAAATAAATTTACATATATATCTACATTTGTGATTTCTCTCTTTCTTTCTCGAGTTTCTTCGTCTTATGCTTAGAGATAGTTTATTTCCGATTTCACAACTATCGATATTTCGTCTCGACTTGGTGTCTTCGCAAGCAATCGGAGAAATCGTAGAGGAAGCGATAGGTGACGATATCTGGGGTTCGATGATACGATCTCTCATCAGCAACGCAAAGCTAACAAAGCTAGCTCGAGTTTCGGTAGCCGATAGTATTGCGTCGACAGTACGCTGGTTCTCTCTGCTCCTTTGCAACTGGCAATTCTGCTTTTACTTGTATCAAAGCGAGGAGAGCGATTCGGGGCAACGCTTTGAACCGTCTCGGTTTCAGTTTGATATATCCGGCAAGATCGTTTTGCATTGATGAAACTTGTGCGTAATGGACGTTTCGCGTGCAAGCTAACACGTAGAACGATTATTCGCCAGCGATCGGCGCGTTACGCTAATCGCAATATTATTATCTACCATGAAATATCACAGAGTGGTAAAACATTATATTGAAATATATTTTAAGAATTTATTACATAATGCTTTTAACACATCTAATATTATATATTATTTAATTACAAATTATTTATATATGTATATGTGTATATAAATTATATTTTTAATATTATTCACAATTTAATATATTAATACGCACACATATATACATCAAAACGTTAATATATTATTTATTACATATTATATTAACTAATCTCTTTTTATATGCATAACATTTATTTTTGTGTATTACATATTTATCGTTTATATGTTTTTCTAACAACGTAAGTATAATTATTGTATGCTTATTTGCGAGGAAAAAATTAACTTTACTTCCAAAATACAGTAAAAAAACGATAATTCTCTCTGTGAAGAATGTTTTTGCCTTCACAATTGCTTCTCAGTGCGACCGGCGTCGTTCTTCATTAATTACGTAACATCTTCGTGCATCTATAAATTTTCCAAAGTAGCAAATGGCACGCGCAAATTCAATTCGATCATCTCTCCATCTCGTCGGAGTAGCTCGGATGGCTCTCTCGCTTCGCCAATCTCTTCGCTTGGTCTCCATTCCGCCCCCCGCTTTATCGCCGATTCCGCGATCCTTTAATAACGGCAGCCGTGATTTATCGACAGGGGCATATCAAGCGAGTGGGAAAAAAGAGAGAGAAAGAGGATCTGCGCTGCGGCTTCAGACTCCGCAGGCAGGTGTGTGGATCCGCCCGGAATAGATACATATACATATGTATAGATAGAGGGGTGCACCAAACTATCGATTCATCGCATTTTTCAGGGGCCTCTCTTCGCACGTTTGCCAGAGCTTCGCGTATTCTTTTTTTTTTTTTTTTTTTTTTTTATATTTATTCTGCCGGCCGTCCGACGAAATCTGCTGCGTTCTGAACGCCCGTTTGTTACCGGGAGAATTCCTGCGCGAGAGTGCGCGTTGCAAAATTTTGATGGCTGCAGCTTGCTCTCCATCCGCGAAAAATGAAATGCGCCATCGCATCGCGGTATAACGCAACACCAATCGTACGTTTTGCTCATGAAATTTACTATTTCATTCAAGATATATTAAGAAATTCATAAATTTATATATCAAATTGCTAGTCAGTTACTCGGTTAGTTCCAGGGACGTAATGGGATCGTGGTACTGATTAGATCTCACTGCAGTCTAGGTATGAAATTCCATATCTTGGAATCTACACATAAAATAATATTTTCAGTGAAAAATTTTTTTAACTTGACTTAAAGCTTTATATATATGTTTTGTTGCTAATGAAAATATTGTAGAAAAAATACATATTGTGACAAACGTGAAATTCTTTCTCCCTCCTCTCCTTCATTGACTAATGACCAGATATCAGGGAAAAACGTCCTACTCATTGATATATTTACGTATCTGAACGTTACTCTCGCATAAATATATTAGCAAAAATAATTTTGATAAGAGAGATTCCTTGATGCTGAAGTAAATCATATAGCATATTAAATGTATATATTAAACTTTTGATATTTGCATAAAGAATATTCTACTTTGACATAAAAATAGTTTTTATGATAGAATGTTTATCTATATTAGTATTTGTGCATTTTATATCTCCGTTTCTACAGTAAGCTCTTTCCTTTTACACTCTACTTTCCAACTAGGTTGACTAAGATGAGTAAACGTACCATTCCGCTTAATTTAAACTACATTGTTCTCTTTATACAATTGACAAGCATTTTCTTTTTTTATATCGACGTAAAAGTTATATTTAGATTCAGATCATTGTCCTGCATACCGATAAAATCTCGCACGTGATCTTTATAGTCGCCGGTTTACACATTCTGCCGATTCTGTTATTGTTCGAGCACCAGGAATCGCGAGTGCACCTCATATTTTACAACAATAGAAAATTCCAATATCACGTACTTTGCTCATTCCTTTACTGATCTGTTGTCATTCTTGATTAAATGTCGCGATTCCGAAGAAAAGTGCTTTGTCATCAATATTGTAGCGAGCATCGCCCTAAAAATGCACAGGTCATTCTCCATCAGGTCAATTCACATGGAAATTGCGAGCAACCTGACATCGATTCTTGTAACATTATTATTTTATTTTCGTTGTACGAAAAAAGCTTCGTATTACTTGTAATTTACGTATACCACGTGAAGGTAATCGAGGGAAAATGAGAAAAGGATATTCTTGCGTAAGAAATTCCATGTGTAAAATAGTTTAAGGGAATAAGAAGGAACTTTTTCCTTTCCTCCTTCATCCGGAAACCGGTCGCCGACCAGAGACCGAGACCGCGGGCTTCTTGTATCGACGATCTTCGTGAGGAATTCTCGTTTGTCAGCCGTCAGCCAGGTACTCGGTTGACCGTGACGATCACATGATGCACCCACGAAGGTAACGACCCATCGGAAATCCAAGCGCTTTGTAGCTTGCTCTGCTACGAGCAGCATGCTTATCAGCCCCTATTAATCCGCCTTGCTCTTACGCGCTGATAATAATCACATCGCGTTACCGTTATTCGCGATTTATACCGTTGATCACGGCTGAATTTATCACCGAAGGTCCCCTGCTTTGTTTCTCCCTATGAGCTTCGTTTTCCATCTTCTATGCGCGCGCGAGATCTTCGCTTTCGAGACGATTTCCTTATTACTTTTCATGATTAATGCTGCCACATTATTTAGAGGATTCAATGACGTGACGTCATCGGATCATTTTAATACAGTAATTTTGAGAGAGAAGAGGGACGAAAAAAGAGAGAAGAAAGATCTTTATAATATGTAAAAAAAATTGTTTTAACTACATTATATGTAAAGTATGATTATAATTAATGTTAATTGTCTTATGTCAAAATAATTTAATTAGTATTCAATCAAATTCAAGAGATTTTGAGAAAATTTTTAAGATTGCATGACTAATCATTACGATGACGAAAGTGAGCATCAATAAAATAATTCCTAAAATTTTTTATCGAATATATTAACATTTTGACCGACAGAAGAACCTCGTAAACGCGAAAATTTTATTTCTGATTTTAATGAAATTTTACAGACATGTAAAAGAGGTTAAATAAATTTTGAAATTTTAAGTTGTTGCTAAAAAAAAAACGATTCTAAGAGGTGAAACCACTTCTTACATGTAGAATGGCTTTTTTATACTTTTCTCGAAAATTATTCCAGATATCAACGAAATGTTTTATGTTAAAATTTCACGATAAAAATGTCTGTATTAAAGACATTAACAAAATTTTGAAAATATAATTTTTAATTTAAATTTTTTTCAAAAATTATTATTTTTTAAATTTTATTAATGTGGTTAAATATAAATGTATTTACCACGAAACATTGTATAAAACGTTTGTGTAAGGCATTTTTTAATATCTCGAATAATTTTTAATATATATCGAGAAAAAGAAAAAAGCTGTTCTACGTATGAGGAATAGTTTCCCTTGTTTTTGAGCACCTAAAAATTTCTAAATTCATCTATCTTACCCTCCCCTCCTACGTGTGTATAGTTTTCTTAATCAGGCTTTTCGGGTTTATGAGATTTTCTTGTAAGTGTAAAATCAAATCTACCGTGCATAAATTGTTGGTAGGTAATGTATATCCGCCGGCAATCACTTTCGGACCGTGTGGGATGCAGGTAGATAGGCTAATATCCGTGGTATATCTGCGATACTTTGCCGGTTGAGGGAGGAACAGGTTGCGCGCAGGAGCTCTCTATTCGAGACGCGATGCACGATATGTAGACAATGTATACATCACGAAGGTGTATATTTTCACGCGAATTCCGCACCGGTAGTCGCCGACAACTGGCAAGGTAATAAGAGACGGTTTAGCCGACAGATTGCCTCCTCGCGTAATAGCGCGGCTCCTTTTCCCAACCCGGCCCCAGCGGCTCCCTTCGTTTCTTTTCCTCTGAAGGTGCAGCTTCAATTCCCTCTTTCGCGCCTTGACCCTCTTTTAGCGTGGATTAGTTCGCATAACTGTCGGTGGAACGTCTTTCTTCCTACGATCGTCTATTAAGGATAAATTCGCGAATGATCGTTAGTTTTACATCTGTAAAATATTCAAATATTTTTTCTAATTTTGCACTATATACATATATGTATAAGTGATGTAGCAAATAATTGTAATTATTTTACTACCGTCATTAAAGAAATTAAAGAATTTTGAAAAAAAACAAAAAACTTGATAGATGATCACGAAGATAATTTTTCACTGAATTTAAGGTAGTGAATTAGGCAATGCGAAAAATATTTGGAATGTCTAGGGAGGAACCTCTCTCCGCGGTACTGCGTCATCATGAGAGCGGCCACTGTCACGACCAGAAAATGTGTAGAAATTGAGATAAGTGGAAAATGCGCTGCCGCGAATAACGTAATCTCTGACTGTGCCGCATTTAATTCGCACGAATAGTTTCATAACTGTAAAACAGCTTGCAGGGATAAAAAAAGGATCACAAATCTTGTAACTGCTACTGCTCTTACTTGTATGAAAGCGCGGTATTTTCGATGATAATATCGCGAGAGCGAAATATTACATTTCAAATCTACGTGATCGTGATCTCGTCGTCGAGATCGATCATAAAGTAATCGCATCGTTGTGCGTTGCGGATGCGTTCAAGGTGCAAGCGGATCACGCTCCTCGCTCGCTGCCATGTACAACCGGGGGAAAGGCGTGTTCGTGCACATCCGACATACTCCCGGCGAATAACCGAGCCGAGATTGCCCAAGGCAGTCCTCTCGCAACGGTTGCAAAAATTTCAAAACGCACTCGACTCGCTCTCTCGTTTCGCCCCTCTGTCCTCCGTCGTTGTCTCTCTCGTTTCAATTCGCATTCTTTCGTTACACCGCGTTTCTTCATTATTTTATAGCACTAAATTTTTTCAAGTATTTCCGAATAACGGTTAAATTAATTATTACGTTTAGTTCAATGTTGATAATAATAAATTAATAGTATTAAAATAAATGCAATATAATCCACGATGATGATCTATTTGCTTAAGTTATATTGAATTACAAAATTACGTTAAGATCAACACATTGATACTATATTTGAAATATATATTGTTAGATATTGAATATTGTCAATACATGAACATCAATGGACGATAAAAAATTCCAGATATTTAATATCTACTGACTGGGAGAATTTCTTTAATCAGTCTTCGCACTCACGCGTACACGAATGGATCGTCATATACATGCGCTTTCTTATTATTACGAAACGCATCGTCGGAAAGTAAAGTCGGCCAGAGACAAGTGAGCGTACATGTATATGTGTGTACGGAGTCGCGTCGCTTTAATGTGTATCACCGTGATATATGCGGGTGTACATGCATAATAAATATGCTCGCGCAACGCGCGGTCGCCGTACAGTCATTGCAACGTCACGTGATCACACGCGCGCGACTCTTTCGCTCCGTTCGTGCAACGTAACGAAAGCGTCTCTCCTCTCCTGTACCTCTCCGCCTTGTGGAACGACACTGGATAACGGTTGAGTAGTAATTTAATGCGTTTTGTGTACCAGATATATCCAACCGAAATCATTCTTTTTTTTTCAGCTCAACAAAGATATATTCTGTTTAATAGAAACTTAATTAAACATCATTTTTTCTTTTTTAAATAAAAATTCTGATAAAGCTTCGGTTAACAGTGTTATCTTAAATTATTCGCAATTTTGTAGATTTTTGCAAGAAGCTATTTATTCTTTTATCTATAAATTTATTATTTATATATTTATAAATTTATTATTTATTTATATATATTCGCTATAATTTATATTATATAGCGAATTATGAGGGGAATGGATAATTTAATTAAATACATATTAATATATGATAATATTATTCAATATTATTTATAAATGAATGCGCAGACGCATTTTCGCCAACTGACAAATAGTTCTGTCGTAGATGTATATAACTCCGTGTAAGACGATCGGTTCAAGCCTGGTAGACAAGTAGCGGCGCGATCGGTACGAATAGAGGGTCGGAAAGATTAGATCGACGATAGCGCGTGTTTAACATGCCGCGGGACACGTGTATCAGTGCACCGCGATGCACGCATCGTCGTATACGTGCTACTGTCAGATGTACATACGTAGACTGCGGATCGCAACGTTTTGCTGCTCGGTTTTTTTACGCACAGTGTATTTTTGAAGTAGTTGCATTTTGATAGGAATAAATTAAATCGATTATAATTAATTGGAGAGTAAAAATAAGTAATCGGTTCTATAATTGTATAATAATTTTTAATACATTTGGCATTTTCTTTGACAAATATATATACTCTTTCCAGATTAAGCAAGTGTCAAGTAAAATATACTTTAAAAAAGTATGTTAGATGACAGTATTATATCTGAAATTATTCGTCATAATTTGTCGATATTAAAATTATTTTTAAATTCGCATCATTGATATTACGCGATTTACGCGACCGGAGATTATTCCAAGCAGGAAGGCCGTTCAAGTTGGTGGCTCGATAAATTCTGCCATCGAACGGAATCGAAAGTGGGACGGCATAATCCCACCCAAAATCCATTCGTGGCAAGATTCATTCTTCAACCCTCTTGGCACAACAATGGCCGCTGCCGGTTCGGAACATGATCCACTCTACTCTGCCGATCGTCTCGGTAAAATGGCTGTGAAGAGATTCGTCTTCCTTGTCCTGAACAAGAGCGATTAATGACTATACTTTATAAGGTCGTGTAAGAAACTTGGCATATATTCTCAACCAACTTCGATAAGACAGCACATGCTTTTAATCTTAGTTATAATATTATTTTTTATGAAT
The DNA here is from genome assembly GCF_047496725.1 of Anoplolepis gracilipes. NCBI lineage: Eukaryota > Metazoa > Arthropoda > Insecta > Hymenoptera > Formicidae > Anoplolepis > Anoplolepis gracilipes. The sequence goes on along the minus strand of NC_132970.1, from coordinate 3,317,515 downwards.
TTTACTTTGATTGAAAATATTAAATTTTAAATCTCAATAGAAATGCATTAAATAAATTACTGTGGTAATACTGTGTAATTACAATACAATTATTTATTTTACTTATTGAGAAATCAATAAGTATCAATTTATATTTAAAATTCATAGAAAATAATAGTATATTACTATTACTATACAAACACATGTGTTCTTCTATCGGAATGTATTCAAAATATAATAAGGTTTTCGTACATTATGAACATCTGAGAATCTTTTGTAAAGAAAACAAATACAAAAAATTAACATACTATAGATACATAGCATTATTTTTAAAGTCAATTTTTTTCTGAATTCAATATATACGCTCGATAAAAATGACATTAATAAGTCATTTTGATAGTTTGACAAGTTTCAACGTTTTTAATGAAAGTAAAGTTTAATAAAAAAGTAAAGTAAAGTAAAGTTCAAACTTAAATCTGGTTAAAATATCTACTTGAGATTGAAAGACGAATAAAATGTTTGTAATACAAAAATTATATCTTCTTTGAGTTTAACTATATAGGTATATGCAAGAAAAATGATTATGTTATTTCGGAGCTCTCTTCTTGAATTCGATTTTCGTCGCGATTTCATCTGCGTTGCTTCGCTCGTGCCAAAGCACATCTTCAATTAAAGACGGGTACTACTCAGTTGAAGTCAATTTACCTGAGTGCCGACCGAGTCCGAGGGTAAGGAGGCGGTGTCGGAATCGTGCTGTATCAACACTAAAGTCGGTTGCCAACCGCCCGCGGCCGAAACCTACCGCGTGCCGATCTCTCTCTCTCTCTCTCTCTCTCTCTCTCTCTCTCTCTTTCTCTCTCTCCCTTTTTCTCTCTATCTCTCTCCGGTCGGGTGGCCCTGGGTTGCGGGTTCTTACGCCACTGGGATCGATATCCCGGGAGGCCAAACAGTAAACAGCCGGTTGGTCAGGACGGAGTCGGTGGTGGGGCTGCATAACATGGTGGTACCTCACTTCCATCCCCCTGTACCACTTACCACCCGCGCCACCACCGACAAGCAGCGCGCGAGGGTACGAAAGGATGCTACTGCCGGTAGGAGGACGATGACGAAAGGAGGGTAAGCTCCTACGAAGTAGTCGTGACGCTTTGGGATTAACGAACGACGACGATGCGCGCGATTCTCACCGCGAAAGAGACCTCATCGGAATAGACACTGCGCGATGTCCCAGTTTAACTTTCTGACGACGGAACATTTTCGGAAATATTGTTTCATTTACCGAGCAACAGGCTTGGATGAACAGCGATTGCATCCTGACTCTTGATACTTTATCGATTTCAGGAAAATATATCTAGGGAATTAAACTAAATTTTGTGCTATCTATACAAGAAACTATTTTTTTCTGATTAAAGTGTCATTTTAATTTTTATGATAGTCGAAAATATGCTTTTTTTTTATATTCTTATAATGTACTTATTTCGAAATACTACTGTTCTAAGAATTAAAATTATTTTAGTTAAAAAACGAGAGAGAAAAGAAAGGAAGATAATTTTCTATATATATTTAAAGTATATGATATACTTTACAAAAATAATAATTCATGGTTTTAATACGGTGTGTGTGTGTGTGATAAATGCACCTGAAAATCGTAAAAATAAAAATAACGTGAATTTTTAATAAACTTTAGTAAACGATTATGAGAGGCATATTTTTTATAATTGTCGTATTAAAACTGTTGTTTGTGCATATTTACGTAGTGCAATAGTTGAAATAACAGAAATGCAACTTCGTAAAACGGTTGGCGAAACTCTTGGACGATTGCATATATCGTTAGATGCTTGCGGCAAAGAAAGTAGGAAAGAAAGTATTAATCGTCGTTATACGATCGCCATGAAATTTGCGCGCGAATGAAAGGCGACTAATTTGCAGTGTGGTCGCCATGGAACGTCAATCTAATTTAATGTGGACATTTGCTATCAGTTCTCTTTTTTTAGATATCCTTTACTTACGTACCAGAACAAAAATAAAAAGACTTTAATTTCAGGTTTTTCTAAGCTTTCCTCGAGTTAGGCTATTTTAAACGAGCTACGTTCCTTACGACACTATGCCTTTGGAAAAATTATCAGAGCTGATAAATGGGTCGCAACTATTAAATAAATTAAGAAAACACATCCCTTGGGAAAATATCGAATGCGTTGGCTTATGGATTTCCTGCGAGCGCTGACGCCGGCAACGCTTCTCTGTGTAAAGGGAAATATACTCTCTTTCTTTCCCCTCTACTAGCAAGAAACGCGCAAGAGATTGACAAAGGGTTGTAGAGATTGGGCGTTAAGCATATCAACGCGGGTCGTCGAGGGTGGTTGACACGACACGAAAATAACCGACTGTAATTCGTGAAATCGCAAAAACGGTGTGAAAATTATTTTTGCATACATACAAAAAAAAAAAAAAACATGGTGGTCATATTTTGCGCGTACGACTCTTCAATCTATAAAGCTAATTATGCGCCATTTAAATATTTACGACGCAAAGATACCTAATGAAACAATGTCATTTTACATCGTAATTGCGTGACGAGGAGAGATGGTGTAAATCCGCAGAACGACGTGTAGACACAGTTCGTACCTTTCATGGCGCACTAAAAGCGACAAGATTTACGCTCTTAATAGACATTGTCGATTCTGCCGTTACGTTGATACCGCAAGCGGTTACGCCGTTGGCTGCATAAAGGGGAAACGCAGCACCTCGGTAGCCAGTGGTGCTCAATGCGTCTCGCTCATATTTGACGTATTGAAAATTATTAATGAATTTTTAAAGCCATTGTATTCTTACGAACTGCCTTGCGAACGGTTAAAGAGGATCGAAAAAAAAAAAGGCGTGAAATCGGGGATGTTACTCCCGCGCGTTTCCGCGGATATAACTATGTAGAGCAAATTTCTCTAATCTGCTTCGTTTTGCTGCGTCGATTTTGCATGTAAACCATGCAGAAAAGTGCATTGCTAAGTAGACCGTACACAGCAATCGACCTTAGTGCAGTCTGATGTCGTTATCTTCCGGCCCGATTGCGTTAATGCGATTATTTCGCAGCGAAACACTGTTATTTGGAATTTCTCAGAAATCAAACTTGAGATCGAAATTTGTAATCGAGCACTTTATGGAAATTGATCGCGGAAAATATATTCCATCTTTTTTCCCTTTCCCTCTATCCTTTTAAAATACTTCACTTTCTTTCGCATATGTAATATCCATATCGTGTCGCTTAGCAAAGTTTAAATAAAATATTTTGACAAGCAGGTCAAATTTCTCGCTCAAATATCAGATTCCAATCTAGAGATGGAACGTTGAATTGTATTCAAGATCATGTCCGAGTTTATCTTGCTGGATCCCTGCAACGATTGATATTGGTAGATTACACGACTATCACCCTAGTAATCTCTCTTTCTCCCTCTCTTTTTTTGCTGTAAGTTTTTATTACGTCTGTTCCACATTTTCCATCGCTTTCCTTGTCTCGCTTCGTGCTATTACTCCCTCGCTCTCTCGCATTTTTTTTCAGTCATCGGCCTTTCTCTCCCCTTTGTCCCCCTTTTTCTCCTATCTCTGCAACGTCCGTCGCGTCTCTTGTCCGCCTCTCCCCTTTCCCTCTTTCTCTCTCTCTCTCTCTCTCTCTCTCTCTTTCTCTCTCTCTTTTGCCTCTCCTTTTTCTCTCTCCAGCTCCACACCTCTTCGCTTAATAATACACACCAGCGAGAGCCACCCGCTACTACAACGATACACCGGCAGCACCGACAGTATGGCACACCACTTTATTGATCTTCTTTCCCCGCTTTCACAGGTTTCAACCCGAATTTTCTGCCGCTTTATGCAAGCATCGTACGCCCCGTTCGTTTACGCGTCCCTGCACTGGATTTCATCCCTTTGCCGATAAATCGAACTGGCCTCCCGGCTATCCGAGATCTCACCGCTGTCGTAGTGAGGTAGCCTCGCGGTGTTTCGATTTCGCGCTATTCGGCATAATTCGATTTCAAACTGCTTGTTGTAACCAGTCGCTTATCGACAGATCTAGTTTCACGATGTTCCCGCGAAATTTCGAGCCCATTGCAAATACTGGTCAATTTGAGTCTCCGCTTGTTACGGAACGTTTTCATCAACTTTTGTTTCACCGGCGTGAGAGAAAATGTATTTTATCGTTCAGATGACTATTTGTGGAAATATTTTTTGTTTCGACCCGTTAAAACGAACGATCTTTGCATATAGAGGACTAATCACGTTACGCACTGCGTTCCTGTTTAGAAAAGAGAAGTGAACGCGTTGTAAAAGCGATTTATCTCAGGAGAAAGAAAGAAAAAGGATGTTAGGCGAGAGAGCGACAGAGGGGCGGGAGAAGCAGAGGAAAACGCGCGGAGAAAGGTACATCACACGGTATGCCAACGCGGGGAGGAGAGACCCAAGATAGCGAGATGTAATCGCGGTCTGGTTTCTGGGATCACGGGTGGCGTTTGCCGGCCATCAAGGGTAAACACTGTTGCTCGTCTCCGAACGCCTCTTATCCTCCTCTGTCTTCTCTAGAACGCGTCTCGCTTGCCCCTGCCTTCTCGGTTTCTCCTCCTCTACTTCGTCTTCCTTCGTCTTCTTAACAGCTCTCTACTTTTAACCACTCGAGGCAATGATTCACAGTCGCTCTCTCCATCTCGGATCCAAACTGTAACAACCGGAGAGAACGCATTCGATGAGAATACGTTCTTATAGTATATTTGACATACATGTAGCAACTTATTAACTTGGCTAAAAATGAACCAATTCTGAATTAGTATTATTATTGAAAATTGATAATTAATTTTTCTTTTAGATTGACTAATGATCTGTGATGAAAACTTAATGTCGAATTTTCTTAATTTTTCTTAATTTTCCTTAATTATAAAATAAATGATACGTTCAGAAATACATGTATACTGAGGAGATTTGTCATTTAAAGAAATCCGTATGACATTAGTCAAGTTTTGTTATCACTGTAGATTTAACACAATAGCATGAATAATGAATTATTTTTTCAAAAGATGTTAACTGATAATATAGCGAATCTTTCCAATACCATCGTAAAAAAGTTATTACTAGTTATTGTTAGTCTGATGTAAAAAGTCGCACAGACACATTATCGTGAATGATAATGCGCTCCAAGATAATAAGCGTACAGGAGACAATGACGAGCGAAATCATTTCATGGATTATTGCCGTGACACACTAGGAAAACGATGGTTAGATTTTTTTCTCGTGACACGCTTATGTCCGACTTGCATATCGTCGACAATATAATCTGTTCTGTTATATATGTTGCAATATTTTATATATTGATGTTAATTCGTCTCTTAAAATTTGATTTTTTTATTTTTTAAATTGCCAATTGCCTGATAAAACAAAGATAAATTTTAAGATTATTTTATTTCATGTGCTCTATTAAAATTTTTAAAAAAAGTAGATAGTTTGGTACAAGGCTCATATATATATACATATATACATATAATAATGTAAGAGATGAAATATATTCTTCCAGATTATGTAAAATATAATCTAATTTTCTTTATGTTTCAGGTAAGTTGGATACATTATGCGCAATATATTTCATCCGTCTGCGATCTACTACGCAAGTGTAAGTTAATAAATTTTAATAAAATTAATTCATGCGTACTTCATGAAGTTATGTCCGATAACATTGGAATCGTCTCGGTATCGCTTACCGAGAACGGAACTGATTAGTTGATGCGGTGATCCGGTTACGTAGACTCATGTCGATAGCAAAAGACTCTAGCGTTGCAGTGATATAAACAGTTCGTCGTTCACATACGCTCGTGTAAGTGCCTAAATGAAAACAAGTAGGTGGATGTCATTCCTAAGCAGTGGCTCTCATTAACATTTGTCCGCCGAGTGCAGTTAGCCTGGTAACATATTAATTTCCAATGCTAAGTGTAATGGTAATTAAGCATCAATAGAGTCTGTTGCGAATTAATTAAAAAACATTCTATTTATTTCATACGCTTGTTCTGTTTTTCCTCATTGACCGTGTTTTAATTTTAATCATTAACACTGATGAGAGTTTAGATAGGGACTGCAACGTTTGTGGTTTTTAACGTTTTACGTTTTATAATTTTTTTTTCATGTATCACTTTTATATATTTATTTTAAATTTTTGCGCATTTAGATTTTTATATTTAACATCTATTTTGCCTAGCTCCTCCTTCTTATCTAGTTAATTAAAAATAAATAAATTATTAAATTTACTTTATTTATTTAAAGTGTTTCATATACGTCACACTTTACAATATTTCTTTAATAATTGAGACAGTTAACAAATTATTGTTATATTCCACATATGCGTATATCAATCATCGTGCGCATACTTTTAGATGAAAAATGAATATATTATTAATATATAATTAATACAGTTTTTTTCTATATTTTTTATTTACTTTTTTTCACTCCTTTTTTATTCTTCTCGGTGCTTTATTATTATTATTCCACTCATTATAAATTTTATTTTTGTGATAAAAGTTTATAAAAGTTATGTATATATCTTGACGGGAGAGACTTCACTTCGCGTCACACGAAGACGTACTTTTATTTCCAACTCGTTTCCTAATGGCCTTCTTTCTCGCGCGCTCTGTCCTTCTCTGATCACCGACGCGACTCTTTGTTTGCCGGAGGAATTCGCTGACGGCAGGTTTCGCTGGAATCGCGCGATTACAACGCGCACGCCTCGAGATAAATCAGAGAATGCCTACGACGAGAGGTAGCGAGATGAGGCAGAAACAGCGAACGCGTTCGCGTGCAATTCGATCTTATTCCCCGCGATATTTCATTCAAACTTTTTTCATTTTTATTATCGTATAAATACATGCGAATAATCTTAATCAGCAATAAAAAAAAAATGTAGTTCGATAATATCTCCATGATTAGTTGAACATAAATAAAAAAATTCTCGAAATAGAAACGATATGAACGTTTCTGAGTGCAAGATGCAAATGAGAAAACTTGGTTGTATCTTTATAAATAGTTAATGATTTTTTTTGGTCTCGAGTAATATAGTTATTTATAGATGAACACGTGTCGCATAAGGCATATATAGGTAACCTGTTAATAATAAATATAGATCAATTGAGAGTGGATATTTTAAAGACGGTAGTATTAAAAGATCACATCTCGCAGGCATGTAATGTTGCACGCGCACTCGTTGACGCTCTCGGATGTGCGCGTTACGATATGTCGTGCGCAATATGCGACGTTATGCATACAAAATTGGAATTGTTTCCTGTGATTAAATTACATGAGGCGCGCGGTAACGACTTAACCCGTAGTTTCTTAAACGTCACGTAACGATACTCGCGTCGCGGAAATGTTGCATGATTCTCTTCGTATAACATAAACGATATTCGAGATAATTAATTCGAGACAGTCTATATTTTAGTTAAATAAATCATAAGATGAATATATATAGCTTCATGCTGTTCAAAATGCTCCGAATTATTTAAACTTTGTTTGTCTAATATAGAAATTTTATACAACGCCAATTTTATTAACGTAAAATAAAAAATAAATTATGCTTGTTAATAGATTGAATATCCGATAATATACATGAAAAATAACAATTCTATTAATTCCAGTAGCGGAAACATTATTTCTTTGTATTTTTATTCGATACTGAATTTTTAATATTTCACAGCTTACTTTATTCGAAACTTACTTTAGCTAATCTTCTTTAGCTTGACATTTTTGCGGGATAGCGCTTAAAATTTTGTATGACTAAATTGTGGTTGGATATTTTCAGAGTTGTTGAAGTAATATTATTAGTAATATCAATCATCGGATCAAAAGACTATTAAAGCACGAACGCTATTGCACCTTTGACCGTTTTTAAGGATGATCGGGTGGTAAAATTTTGAAAGAAGCCGCGAAGTAACTCCTTTCATCGTCCATCGTCGCTTTCCTCTGGAATCTTTTATCAGTTTTTTCTCTCGTATATACGCGCGAGGAGCACGATGCTACAGAATCTTCGACGTACTTAGTCATCATTAAAAATATATACATACAATCGTTTTTCTTATTTTGCGAATAACTGGTACGTGATAATCGTAAATATGTTTCTTTTTAAATGCACTTCAAATATTCTTTATTTGTTCATTATTGAAAAGAATTATACTATATTTCATTTTTTTACTTATCTAATATTTTCAGAAAATCAATGTTTGTGTGATTCATTGTTTTATTATTCAAATGTATTTTGTGAAATTACCATTGTCCGTTAAATCAAAATTCCGTTGGTGGTGCAAAACAAATTCTGGAGCAAATAAATTTGACAAGAGAGAGGAAAATCGTGCGTAAGAACGCAAAAAATATACTGAAAGAAAGAGAAGGGAGAGGAAAAGATGTGGGTGGAGATTTCACAGATCAACGAAAGAGACGGCATCGACCTCGCAACCAACTCATTGCCTTTGTCCCTTTTCTTGTCCGCGATCTGTTTTTTTTTTTTTTTTTTTTTTTTTTCCTTTTTTTCCTCTCCGGCATTGTTTCTCCACTACACTATTTCGCGTCTCGTTCGAGTAAAATGGAAACACATGCCGAAAAGCATCGTAAAAAAGGAGAAAAGACGAAACCTTCTTCCCGCCTTGCTAGTTGTTTCCAACTCACAGTCAGTCTCGTTGGTTCCGAAAGAGGAAAGCTCTCTGATCGAAAAACATGTTCGATGGAGCGTACATTAGTCGGAAGTAACGTGAAGCTTGGTTCGCTATGAAAATTACATTTGTATCCCGCGGACGTTTCATCCCGTTGGCGACTGAGGCAAAAATCCGAGCCGAATTTTTGATAACTCGCTGACAGATTTCGAAGAGAGAGCGCTCTATCGTTGGACAGCAAGGAACGTGATCCAATCAAGTTTTTGACGTTTCCATTGACTTTCTGTACACAGACAAATATCATGCGCTGCTGCCGCAGCAGCGACAGAGCCTAGCGCTTATACTCTTCGTTAGATGTAGTCGGATGTAGTAAATTAAATTACATTAAAAAGCGAGAATTTTTTTCTACATTTCTCTAATTCACGAAGAATTAAGAATTACGTACATACAGCACAAGTTGTTCTTCTCAATATCGTCGTTTCACATCTACTCGACCATTCGTTTCTTGACGAAGAAATGTGCTTTCCGCTTGCTACATTATTTTCGGTTTCCAGAGCCTGACATACGCATTTGCTTATCTTTATTGTAGCCGCGAATCGGGTCGTATTTTTACAGTTGGCCTTCAGCCGTTCGCGGTTCGTATATCTGTAACGTAAACATCGATAGCCGGAGCTGCGCGGCGTCGTCATAAATGTTTACAATCGACCTTCGATCGTATAACGTGGCTCGTTTACTTCGCGGCCGCCGTTCGACACGTACCGTGCGCATCGCTATTGCGCGAATACTTCGAGGAAGAAACTTACATTAGTCGACAGAGTAGTGACGGAGGAGATAATCGCGGTTTCGTCTCGGTGTCGGAGAGCGATGCTCGAGTCGCAGACTTTCCTCTTCGGTCTCGGTCGAGAAAGAGAGCGCGCGCTCAAAGCGCTTTGCCTCGAGAGATTCAACGAAAGTCGATGCGATGTCGTCTCTTATCTCGCATGATCGTCTTACGTTAACAGAGGTTACATTACGTCGCCGTAAGACATGCGCGCTGCCCTCCGTTTTTCACGAACGCTGCGACACGATTTTTTATGTCGCGTCATTCGTTCGCGCTGGACGAAGATGAGAGGACGATGAAAAAATATACGTGAACGTGCACCGGCCGTTTGTTTCGAAAGTGGACGTGTGATTCTGGTTTCGAAATATTATGATTTTTTTATTTATTTCAGTCAGATGGTAAAACTATATATGATGCTATATATTTTTTTTCTGGCAAAATTATAGAAACTAGACTTTTTTTAAATTATATATATATATATATATATATATATATATATATATATAAATCTTACAAATATATATTCCGAGGAAATGTAAAAGAATTTCAAGCAAAAACTTTGACTTGCGAGCTAAATGAGTAAGAGAATGGTCAACGGCGTAGGTGGGCATCGCTTACTGCGAGAGATCGCCTTTATGGCGCCGCGTTAGACTTTTAATTAAAAGCCTCAACGTCCTCCGCTGTCCGCGTAGTATTATCGTCACGTTCCTGCGGGACGTTGCGTGCCATCCAGCAATTTTACTTCTCATTTACGGGGTATACCATGGCGGCACTCGCAATCGCGAGTAATATCCGCATCGCAATTACTCGCCCCGTCATTCAGCGCCTTGCATCCTGCGGTACACCTCGTCGTTTAATTATCTATTGACAAATAATCGCCTTTCTATCGGTTACATTAGCATAAAGTAGCTGCGCAGCCGTAATCGCGCGTGTCGCAGTTAATCACGCGCGTGTTGCGCAATTAGAAGTTTATCTCAAACATGCGCATGCGTATAGCGGAAACGTCCAGACGAAAAACTTGATATCTCGGCAAGTCTCTCTTTCTCTGTACACCCTTCGCGTCTTTCTTTATTTAATCTCTCATTCTTATTTCGCAACCGCGGCCACACGCCGCTTGTCGATATCTCTCTCCCCGGACGTGAGAACCACTGGCTAATTCACGGCATGCGTCGCGTTGCACGCGTCGCGTCGGTGGTCTCGGATCGTCGCGTCAGCGCCGGATGAGCACCACTGGGACGGATTTGTAGTAAGTGTAAGCAGAGCGGTACAGATGCGTCCTCGCCGCTCGCGCTCGCGCTGGCGCGCGCGTCCGCGTCCGCGCCCGCGCCCGCTTCCGCGCGATCCCCCGCTGTTGAATCCCGGCCCCGGCCCCGGCCCCGGCGTACTGCGAAGCCGCGCGATGACGCAACGGCCAAGTGGAGGAGGTTGTTGGGAGTATATACGGGCGACGGCGACGTGTCGCGCGAATGCGCCTGTGTAAAAGCTTCGGCGCGGTCAGCTGCGCGGGAGGCCTTTAAGTCGCTCTTGCGACTATGCCATTTCCCGCCCGTGTGTTCTCTTTCTTCTTTTTTTCTTCATTCTTAACTCTCTTCATGCAGGTCTCTCTCAAGAATTTTTGTCAAGACGGTGTTGCGTTAATTTCCATTAAATATCTATTTTTAAGTTTTTTTGAAAATAATCGCATTGAGCTTAATCAATTACATGGTTATCAAAGTAATTATTAATTTGATAAACATTATTGCGAATAATCTGAAAGATGCGATGAAAAAAAAAGAGTGATATTGCTTAAATATCTATTATTAGATTCTTCTGAAATAATTACATCGGGGGATTAATTAATTAATTATATAATAGGAAATTTCCTATGGTTGTCAAAAAAAATTATTCCTTTGATAAACATTACTTTAAAGAATCTGAGGGGTGCGAGGAAACGATTAATGTAATAATTTTGATTTTTACTTGACGATTAGGTCGTTTTTAAAATTAAAAACATCGTTTCTATAACATTGAAATTAACAAAGAAATTATCGCACCTAAGCGATATTAAGAAGGGACACGATAACGACAACTTAAGTGATTAAAACAGCGTTCCTGGTATACCAACTGTTTCGCAGCGTGTACTATCAGAGCGATATACACCGGTCGTACGCAGTTACGGTACACCCACGGTAGTTGAAGCGAGGAGGAGAGTCCCGGGGTGGAGAGGGACGGGGTCTATAAGGTTCGTTCTAGAAGTCGTAGTGTCGGGTGGCATCGGACAGACAGCCGGCGGCCTCGGCTGCAGATCAGAACGAGTGAGGCTAGGCGAGGCGAGGCGAGGCGAGGCGCGGCGCGGCGGAGTCTCCGTGTCGAAGTGCCTCGAATCGGTCTGAGAGAGGACGAGCCGAGTCGAGCTCGACCGAACGTAGCCGACGACGTGTCTCGCGTGCCTCCCCGCGAGAGAGTAGCCCAGGGCCTCCCAGCGGTCGGTCGCGACGCACGTAGTCAGTGGCTGACGACTTCTCGGGACGTCAGGTTCTCTGTATTGGGGGGACCGTTGTCGCTCCACGTCTCCTGGTCTTACCACGTGCGTAGCGCGAGGACAGCCATACGTACGACGCGAAGGGCATTCCCGGCGAGACGCGAGATATGCAATTCTGTAGCTCGACAATTTCGAACTCTCGTCCCCTTCGCGAAATATGCAATCACGTGGAAGAGATAGTAGCGAAATTTACGGAAGCACGAGCGAAAATATTTGATGAGAATCGTGTCGGTGTACTAGTTTTGACCAATTGCAGTGAATATTCGTTAACGTCGACGGTATATCCTCTTCAGATAACACTGACTTCGGTGAACTCTGACGAATGGATTGTTATGACAAAACTTAATTGAAGGTTATTGGCATCGCGCGTGAAATAAACCTCTGATAAAATAATCTGACAGTTTTCGAATCTGAAACGTGATGTAATCATCGGTAAAACTTTGACAAGGTGTGTTATTTTTTTTTTTTTTTTTTTTTTTTTTTGTTTGTTTTTTTTTCAAATATTCGAGAGAAAAATATGAACGAAAGCAAAGTATTAGACGTGGCAAGATCGTTCGCGAACGTTACGACGTTAGAATGTTTAAATTTGTCGCAATAACTTGACCATGTACTTATCGCTACCGGGGCTTTCGTTAGCAACTCTTATCGACGCTACGAGAATAACCTGATCGTGCAACGTAAATATTATGAATGCGCAGATCTCTCAATCGAGCGAATCGATTTCGAATGATCATGCCGGTACGTCGTGGTCAACGCAACGTCATTGTACTCGCATGACAAGCTTAGTTGACACGCGCGGGAAAACTACGAAACGGAATCTTCCTACGACGTAAAGTCATCGCTTCACCTGAGTCTAACGAAAGTGAAGTTTTAAAGCAACGAGAATAATGCAACGCGAATGCGTCCATCGCCAGATAATATTGAAAATGAAAAGAGATAAATCTAAGATTAAAGAGAGGACAAGAAGAATGATTTTTTGAAATACGGAAAACAGGTGAAAAACGGAGCGAAAGGATAAGGAAAAAACGAAGGAACAAAAGATTGACTGAAAAAAAAAAAAAAGGGACGAGAAGAAAGAGTAAACGACGAAACGCGCGGTGGAAGAAAACGGAAACGCGGAGAGGGGGAGGGAGATATAGAGATTTCTGGGCACGCGCACTTCACCTGCTAGCGTGTAGTGGCACGCGCCATACTCACCGCCTCCTCCCTGCCACCCCCGTCGTCACTCACCCTGCTGCCACTGCACCCCCCTCTCTCTCTCTCTCTTTCCTTGCCCACCCCATCCATTCTCCCTTTTCTCTCTCTCTCACGCGCGCCCTCCTGGCCCTACTGCCGTGTTCGTCGCCGCTTTCACCCTCCCCCTCTCCCGCGGGAATCCCCTCCCGTGTTCCTCTCTCACGCGTGCCGCGGCCACGAAGAGGCCGGGACGCGCGGGAGTCAATCGCTCGCGGTCTTCGACAGGGCGAGCACCCAAGGTCCTTGCACTCCTCTCTTCCCTTCTCAGTGCGCTTCAGTTTGCGAAACGTTCGCCAAGTCTCTCTCTCGACCTATCGAAATTAACATCGGCGATAATTCTGCGGATAATAATCGGCGGAACGTTCTTCCCGTTTTTTCTCGTGCGAGCTTTTTCTTTCCTCGCGGTCAGCCTCGCACGTGTATCGCTACAGCCGAGATAAGAGTTAGAAAACGAGGAAAGAGAGACAGAGCGACAGCAAGATTAACAACCGTAAACGACGTTATCCCTCTCGACGATTTCCTCTCTCGCTCTGGCATTTGTGCCGTGATTCGAAGTGGACGGAATGCACAAGTGCTCCTTGACGGATTATAGACGGCTGATACCGTAGTGCTTGCGTTTTCCTCGTTTCGTTAAAGGGACGTAGCGATTATCTTATTCGCTCGTTGGATGTCGAGGGGCCGAGACGCCGCACGACGAGAGTCGTCAACCGATGTTTGCGTATGAAAGAATCCGGTCGCCTACCTCCGTCTCATCCTCCTTCTGCTGTGCGTCTGCTGCGAGGGGGGAGACGCGCGCGATCTCTGTACTGTAAACCGAGTGAGCAAAGGGGCAACGGAGAGAAGGACGACGACGACGAGGACGACAACGACAACGACGAGGAGAGTCGTACGAGCGAAGCGCGCGAGAAAAACACGAACGGGACAACACACACGTTGGGGCGATGAAAGGCGGGAAAGAAGAGGACGCGTGAGAAGAAGGCAGGAAACGGAAAGAGCGGAGCCCACGATAGAAGGGGAAGCAACGCGTGCTTAAACGCGTCGTTCCTTCCATCGTGAGACGAAAATAGTCTCGCGAGACTAAGGTAGGCGCGAACACCGACGAACGAACGAAACATCGACGACAGAGGGGAGGGCAGACAAGAATGCGAGGCCGATATAACAGTTCGTCGCGTTTCGTACTGTGCGACGAGCGGTGATTGTAATCAACGACGATTCTCTCGGCGGTGAAGTGAGAGAGAGAGAGAGAGAGAGAGAGAGAGAACTTACGAACGTGAATCGTCAACACTTTCTGGTATCGCGGTGACGGTGGTGGCTTTCTACTCCGCCAGGAGAGTTGACGTTGACGTGCGAGCGATCAGCTGTTCGGCGGAGCGCGCGAGAAGCCCACGCGTGACGTCGTGCGAGAACCGAGAATCCGCGCCGCGTATTCCGCGTCGCCGTTCAGAAAACCACCTGTTGACGATTTACGAGAGAAAATCGAAGCGCGCGGTCGCGTTTCGTCGCGATTTTCTTCGTTCTGCGTTCATCCGTTCCCACGCTCATTCGTAGACCGAGAGAGACCACGTCGAGGGATCGTTTTCTCGAACGAAAACGCGTCGCCGTGTGTGGAGCGTGCGATACGAGGTGATAGCGCAAGCGTCAATAGGAAGCCTCGCGCGTCTTTCTTGCCAGATATGTTGTTACAAGGACGAGAATTGTGCGTGACGTCGTCAAGACTGTTTTTATGAAAAGTATTCTTCAAAAACAGTGGCAAACTGTCATTTTTTTCTAGAAAATGTAAATTTGTATCAAAAGAGTTTTTGTGTAACAAATTGTTTTTCGAAAAATTATTAAAGTGCGAGACTCGGTGTGTTTCGCACGTTGCAGAGACGCTTAAACAATCGCGTCGCGTCAATTGCTTTTCACAGCCGGTGTGTTATCGTCGATACATATTCGCTGTCAACGAAGTCGCCGACTCTGTGTGAGAACTCGAGTGCAGAGGTCAGGGAATAGTTAGTGGACGATACGCGTCGTATACACACACATACACGCACGCACGCACGCACGCACGCACGCACGCACGCACGCAAGGTCGAAAGAAGTGTAGTGTTCTCTCGATGAGAGAGAATCGGTGACTTGAGTGAGAAAGCGATAAACCGAGCGACGAAAAGAATTCTCTGAGACGCACATATGGAAATAACGTTGATACGTTAATACGTTATCGACGATGATAGCTAGTCAAATTGTTAGATTGTGGGCATTATATACATTTGACGAATGATCGATAGGAAATTGACTCTGCATACGTTCTGAGAGCGTGAACAAAGTTACGGAAGGCTCGAGTGACATTCAACGGCAACGAGTGCACGGACATTAATTAAGTAAAGGCTCTCCGGTGCAGTTTATCGCACTTTTCCGCGGGTCGCGCGTGGTGCTTAGTTCTCATTCGATGCCATCGAGATAACGGTATAATCGAATTAAATGCGCGAGCGCAACTCGGACAAGTGTATTGTGCGTTGTGTGAATGTACGTTTTCCTCGTGAATAACATTGACTTCTTAATAGCCATTCGCGGTTTGCGATTATTTGAAAATATTTAACGGAGATTGGACGTCGCGACAACACGGGGTATCGAGAGAGGACGATGACGCGTATCGTTGTAAACGAGTAAAAGAAAGATGACATTCAAGTTTCGTTGATATCTACAATCACTACGAAAAAGTGTTTTGACGAACGTTTTGAAGGCAAAATCTGCTGCGTTGATACAACGACACAGAGAACGCAGAATCTGGAGGGGCATGGTAGGCCCCCCTCAGCCAGGGCCTCAGGCCCGGGTGGCCTCTCTATGAAAAGAAATTTTTCTTCTACCACGTCGTTCGTGCCACATTAGACTACCTGGAATGATGGTATGTGTTTGCCTTTGCATTTTAAATATCAAAATTTCTTTAGAATATGTAACGCGTTATGAATATATCGATAAATAAATAAATAAGAAAGATCATGTAGATAATTGTAGCTCTCGAATCAAAGCCTCGTACCATGTATATCAATGCTGATTCGTTACCGCCTTATGTCTATCTTTGTCGCTTAATATTTGTTTTTAAATACATGAACAGGAAATATTACGTCAAGCGTTCTGATTAGAATGAATATTTACGATAGTAAGAAGAAGACACGTGTTAAAGATTTGCGAAATTTCGAGTTCTCGCGTCCGTTTCCTGTACGTCTTCCGCTTTCACAGATACAAAGAAACCGGAAACTGCTGACCGTCGTAACTGTATTACGCACTGTACAGAGAGAGGCCCCCGCTGTCCCCGTATTGAAATCGCGCCTTGTGTCTCTCGGAGCATAACATACAGGTGCATCCGTACCGTAAGTTTGCATTGCAACACCGCGCGCGCGACTCCTCCCAGCTGAATGGCAAGAGAGAGGAAGAGACGTTTGTTATTTCGACGAGCATTTATTCATTGTTGTAACATTGCTATTTTGAAAATTACGCTCCGACATTCAAGAGGGTTCTCTATCGAGTGTGATATATTTGTTTACGCATCACGCTCGATTGCTTTTATTATCTCGCCTAATACTTCATTGATTTATAATAGCGAATAGCTAATGAATTAAATCTGAAAATTTGCGCGAATCGAAGAAAGTGCCGCGGCGGGGACGATACGGGATCAATCATTTCCTGGCGATCGAGAGCGTTGGATCGAACAAATTGAAGCTAAGAAAAAATGATATTTACTCATCGTTACTATAAATATTAACTTCAATTCTGTCACTTGTATTTTCCAATTTTTATTTCTTATTTTTTTCAAGCTAATTGAAATTTCCTTTTTACGAAGCTGTATTTAATTAGATAATCTTTTTGTAACGTTGCGCAAAAATTACTGTAGGCATATTAAAATCACAATTAAGCAAAATTAAGGATTTAGAAAAATGGCATTCCGCGCGTTGTTGCGTTTTTTACAACGTTAAGAAATCGGCACGTTTTAACGGGATTGGCCGGATGTTTAAGCGCGATATTGTAAATTTGATAATGAGACCGTCGAAACAAATAATGCGAGTTTGAGGAGCCCACAGGTCTTTCTCGCGCAACGAAAGAGAACTAATTTCGTTGGTCGCCCGGTTAAACTTGGCGTTGCTGGTTTTCGGCCGCCAAATGCGAATCTCTTGCTCGCGGGAACGCCCCGGGGAGAGCTGCATGCGCACACGTAGAGGACAATAGATTGACCGCCGTGTATCTAACGGCATTCTGGCGGTCGGACGACCGATAATAGGGGCATCCCATTGCGCGCGGCTCGCGGACATTCCGCGCGCTCTCCCTCTGTCCCTGATGCACCGGTTCCGTTGCACTAATCACCGGTTCGCGATCCGGGGCGTTAGTCGACAGAATCGGCGAGTCGTACACGGCGGCATATGCCGTACCGTACCGTACCGTATCGTACCGTACCGTACCGTACCGTACCGTTCCTGCGTCCTCCGGTATTTTCTTTCCACAGCCTTCTACGATCGCAACCGTCGTTGCTTCCTCGCTGATTTGTCTCTCGTTGACGACCTTCGTAAAATTCGCGATATACAGGTGTTCGTATCGTAGTAAGAAAATATTGATATATACTTTAAAGTCAGACCTACAGAATATAAAAAAAAAAAATCGTATCGCAATAAGTCGGTATTTGTGAATGTCATTATAAAATGTAATTTTTTTATTGACATTTAATATATTAATAATGCATATCATTCATTATATGTATTACTGTGTTAGAACTTTGCGAATGCTAATGGAATTCTGAGTAAAAACGCAACGTGAAAATCTCTTAGGCGCATTCCGTTATCTTCCGCGTTTCACCGAGTCAAAATTAGTCTAGCGATATTAACGTAACTGTGCTTTCAGTGTTGCTTGCTGGGTTCTAGTTCATAACTATTATCTGTAGAAAACTAGCTCTTCTCTTTCCGGTCAATCTATATTACAATATTCATTGAGAAAGATTTCTCATTTTATATTATTCTTAAATTTTCAATGAGAAAACTAAACCAATACTATTACAGTCAAGTGTTAAATTTTAACAAAAGTTGTACGCGGCTCACATGTACTTTTACATCGCGCACGATTGAAATTACGTTGCTCCAAATATATCTTTCAGCGATAAATTTTAGAATCGATCAGTTTTCGAATTTTACCACAATCGAATCTCGGGTCGAAAAAAATCATATTTGGACGCGCGAATTAAGTTAAATTTGTGGGCGAAATGACAGGGGATGGATAGTTTGCAGTTTACGCGCAATGACGCGGCATCCCGTTTTCTGGCGTGTCATAACAAGGGATTAAGCCTCGCACGGACGGTCGGCTCATGGCTGCAAGTCGGAATTATTTATACCACTTGATTACGCGCCGCGCGCGCTACGCCGAGTCGTACCGAAGCCACCGGCGGAAACAAACGAGCCGGCAGAGGAGATGGAACGGAGCGAGCGAGGGAGAGGCCCTTTCCTCTCCGGTCGTCGCGCGACGCGTCTTCGGGCGCGCGGATCTCGCTCTATCGACGATCGGATGCCGATGCTGCAGCTAGCAGCGTCGTACATTCACGCTCGGTCGTTATCGGCGATGTCAGGAGCGCGATAACGAGGACAATTCGCGTTCGACGCGTAATGACATTGAGAAAAGTCGGTGCGTATCTATTTGTCTTGGTCACGTTCTGCTCGAACGACGACGCGAGTGTTTGACATGAAATTTCGGGTCATCCTTGGAGGTCTTTTTTTTAATATCGCAAATAGCTTGAATCATATATCGATACAAAATTTTTACACTGTCATCGCGCAGATTTGATTGAGATTAATTGGATATTTGTATTAAAATTTGAAAAAAAATTATATGCATTCAAAAAAATATTTTCCTACTTGTTAGATAGATTTTTAGATGTCACAATTAAAATTTGTCGCTACTTTTTGTATCTGTTAGAATATTGTTTGTCACGTATAGAATTTATAGCGGCAATATTCTAGCAATACCTCTAGAAAATTTAGATTCCATTGCCAAATATTAATCAAAAATATAATTGTCCTTAACAAGATAAACATCAGAGAAAAATTTTCTGTCTAAATTACACTAATAGTACAGATATAAATTCTGTCTCTATGTTATTTAAATTGATTAAGTACAAAAAAATATGCGGTATTTCACAGTATTTATTAATCATTTATTTACCTCAGTTAATTTTTCGCACCCAAAACATTTTTGCTATAATTGCAAGACTATTTTTTTGAGTGTGGTTTTTAATAAAATTTTCAATAAATTGTAACCATTGACTATTTTCACAGCTAAATTAAATTTCCGTACTTTATTGGTTATTATATTTTGCATCGAAGGAGATAAGACAATCGACTATCATTCGGAACAGGATCATTACTAAACAACAGAAATAGAGCGTGTTGCCAAACAAGCAACGGATCCACTGGTTAACCGCGATAAATTTACTTTGGCGACGAATGGATACTTTAGAGTTGAAACCACGTCCAGATCATCGCGCTATTATCGATATTATTTATTATTACATCTTCCGTTTGGTCAGAATTGCCAAGAAAGCTGAAATCGCGCATTTCTGTTAATCATTTTTCGACTCTGATTATAACGTCCAATCGTGTGCTATTCTGCGATCGATTTTGGGCGGTGCGAGGCCTATACAGATTTACGTCAATCGTCACGGGGTATTACGTCACAACGATTTGTCTTGATTCCACGTGTACACGTTTTTGAAATAAAGCGCGTGTCTTCGAAATTCTCGATTTGGATCACAAAAATACTCGCCCGATGACCTTGGGTACACTTTAAACGGCAATCCAATGTTTCGCGATCTCTCTTTCTCTCTGCGATTCTGTCGATAGTCTTCCGTTGGTGTCTGAAAAGATATATTTAGCCTGCGTATCGAAGAACGAAGATGGTCGATGCAGTGACGGGAAGGGAAAGAGAGAGAGGAGCTATCCGAAATAATCATGATTCGTGACTCGCGCACATTAATGCTATCGCTACAGCGCTCTTTCTTCTTTTTTCCTGCGAACACATTCTTTTTTCCTATTTCATGCTCCTCGCAAGCACGACAGTATGTGTTGGTTTTTTCTGGTTTTTTTTTCGCACAATTATATCACTCTTCATTTTTTACTTTTTATCACAATTCTATACCTTCTAATCAATTCTACAATTCTCAGAGAATATTATGCAGATTATTAGGAATGCACGTTTCTTAGTTTTTCTGTTTGACGTAAATACCGGTATTCATACTTAGAAGAGTCACACAAATTACAAGGTCGACATTAATTTTGATCTCCACAAACCTGTATAGGTGATTCCGAAGATTTTCTGCAAAAAATATAATTTTAAATGTTTTTTTATACGTATTTTTTATACGTCTAAACATTTTAATATATATTTAATAATTTAATTTATATATATATATATATTTTTTTATATACATATAAACATTTTAAATGTCTGGGAAACTATAGCTGCCAAGATAGATCAACGTAGCCTATTACTTTTTGTTTCATTTATTCTAATTTAAAATGACAAGAAATGCTTCTTTTCATACCTTTAGATTAGGATAGGTCTCAGAAACTTGACGTCTTAGAGCAGTTTGGACAATTGGATTTGATTTTGATTGTAAAAAATCTTTAGAATCATCTATACAGGTCTTAGGGTCAGAGGAAAAGTCAAAGTTAGTCGGCCTGTATTATTGAAAAATTATATATTTTGATTTAGTTGGAACAAACGCGTAGCTTTTTATTTCTTTCATCTTTCGTGGAGAAATGATAGAAAAGGGACTGTTGTGCACCAGTGCGCAATTCGCCACGCGAAGTGCTCGCGCGCACAGTTTACGACGCGACAAACCTCCGCGTTTCTCAACTAATTTCCAGCGTGACGAAAAGTCGTTCCGGCCATGAATTCTCGCGCGCCCATGTCCAGAAATACCGCCCACCCGCGTGCGCGCGCGTGCGAGAATTTCTGGTTTCAGTTTTCTGGACTTTGGCCATGCCGCTCGCTCTCGCTCTCGTCCGGTAACGGAGAGATATTTCGAGGGAAGGAGCGGGAGAGAAGAAAGAGGCGATCGTGCACCTCCTTGACGGCTTTCGCGATAGTTCCCACTTTCACGGAGATCGACTGAATTCATTATTTGCGCACATCTTCCGCGCATGCATCGTCGCCGTACGCTTATTTATACAGAAGGCCTCGGAATTATCGCTCCTCTCCTTTGAATCTCTCGAACTCTCATGGGCGGAATGTTTATCGGAAATTGTTATTTAAATTTTAATCGCAATAATATCGAATGCTTTTGACGAAGTAGTTTTTAAAAGGAACATGTTAGGCATCGAAACAAAATAAGAGATATGCATTTAATTTATATTTTATATAGGTATAAGTGATTTTGTTCAAATGTAGGAAATATAAAATGAAAAGAATTAATCAAGAATATTTGTTGGTATATATAATTTTAGTGGCAATATAAAATTCATTCATCTTTTCACATATTTCTCTCTTTCTCTCTCTCTCTCTCTCTCTCTCTCTATATATATATATATATATATATATATATATATATATATATATATATATATATATATAAGCTTTACAAACTTTTAATATCTTTGAATACTTTTATTATTTATTTTTTCACAATATTTTATTATATACAGTGCAAAAGTATTATAATATTTATTAAAAGTATTAGTTGCGCCAAATATTTTTATATGTATAACACAAAAATATTTTTAAAAAATAACAGAAAATGTAAACTTTTTTTTAAACTTAATTTAACTTTTTTAAACTTACTTTGTTGTCTTGCCTTTGAGAGAGCAATCATTGCAGTACAACGATGAGGCAATTAAAAAGTACTGTGTTGAATTTTCCAATAAGATAATGACTTCGGAAAATAAAAAAGAAAAAACACTGAAATAAGACAGAATTATGACAAGATGCAAACTGGCAAAATTTACAATATCAAATTTCTAATTTAATTGGACCAATGTGTAGTCGTTGATTACTTCTAAAGACGTGGCAACAAAATAATAAATTTAAAAAAGTTTACTCTACTTTTTTTTATTATTTTAAAAAAATATTATTTTGCGTTATGCATATAAAAATATTTGGCGCGATGTTTTTGCACTGTTCATAATAAAACATTGTGAAAAAATAAAGCACATATTTAAATTATTAAAATTTTGTAAAGCTTATTTGATTAAAATACAAATAAACGCATTTTGTTTATATACGAGTTTTTTTTAGCGATTATCGCATAATAAATATGTATTAAAAATTGTGCTTGGCTTAAAATTTTTACATGCCAATGCAATATATATTTGACTTTATAATAAAAATTATGGAATAATATAATATAAATCATTTTCCAATTTTTTTCTGTATTAGTAAATTTATTGTGATTCAAAAATGTGTAAACATTCAACAAAATTTTGTAAATGATTTTAAATTCTGCGCACACTTTGACATTTGAACTTATTAAAATAATGACGATTATAATCTTTTTATACGACACTAAATCTTGAGAGAAATCATACAATATTTTCACGAAATGCATCGATCTCACGGGCCACTGAACGATATCTCAGTTCGCACGCGGAGCGCTAAAGTGACAGCTCGTCTTTAAATCAAATCGAGAGCGGCCGCGGTGCGATGCGCATAGTTGGCGTGGCTGTGTTGCGAAAGCGCGGAGTCGTAAAGACGCATTATTAGCTCTCTTTCTCTCCGCACCGCTCCATCTCCTTTTTCTCTCCCCTTCGTGAACTCGTAGGTGACGAGGGGTGCGATAGAAACGGGTTGCGAGGGCGCGGGAGTACCGAGAACGAGGTGGAAGAGGTGGTTGCTGGTGGAGAAAGGGGCGAAGGAGGAGGGAGAGGTGGTGGACGAGAAACTCGTTCTCATGGTGAGGGGCTCGGCAAGCAGGTTCGTCTTTCCTTCTTGCCAGGACTTGAGCATCGAGAGTAGAAGGAAGAGAGAGGCGGCGAAGGAGGGTTATACGGTTCAGAGCAAGGGGTAGAGAAAGAGAGACAGAACAGAGAGAACGAGAGAGAGAAAGAGAGAGAGAGAGAGAGAAGGACAAAGAAAAAGAGAGAGGGCGGGAAGAGGGTCGTCGAGCTTGTGGAGGGTGGAGGACGCGTAAAACCTCCGGCCGCAGATCGATAGGAAGGTCGGAGGTGTGTCATGTCTGTTAGACTTTGGCCTGAACTCGCGCGCGTTCGGCTACGTATAGTCCAAATCTGTATGAATCGCTCGCTTACGTTTCACAAGGATCTATTCGGCACGATGGGGGGAGACCGACGATCGAGTTTGCGAATTCGCGGCTCGTCGATCCTTTTCTCGGACCACCACCTGACGATTCTCCAAGATGCGTTAACAGTCGCGACGCGCGATTCTCTTTGATAGACTTTGTTGTGCTTGAGGATCCTTCGGGATTCTTACTAATGATCCGCTATTGATTTTTAAAGAAAAGGCGACGATTTTAAACGGTTTGAAAATTACATAGATTTTTAATTGTAACTGAATAGATTTTAATTAAGAAGATAATAAATGCTATACAGAATAATACCCCTTTGGAGAAAAATTATTATAATATATGAAACAACACACAACCTATAGGTGGAAAAATTCAAGAAATGTTTGCTATTGCGTATTGCTTTTGAAATACAAGACGTGACAAGTTTCAAAATCGATAATCAAGCTTGCGACTTGGATTGTTTGCGTCATCGTAAGACAATAATAATTATAGGTACACACGTAGTGTTGTCTGGTCGAGTTATATCTTTAGTACGGCTTCCGTAATACTTAATCGATAATATCGTATCACTAGGTATATTCTTGTATTTCTTTCTCGACTACCCCGATGCGGCTTAACCGGCGTTACCTACATTCTGTAATAATAAATCGAACAAGAAAATAATATAGACGTTATTTTTAGAAAATATTCATTTCCATTCGTGATTTATTGGTCTTCGTTTTCTTTCTAGCGAAGTCAGTTTATCAATTATATTAAGTTAAATATCAATTATATTAAGATTATATTAAGTTCCCCCAAAATAACATCCATTTAATCTATGATTCAATATTTTACCTGGATGCTTCTGTATTTCCGTTTGATTATTTTTATATTACAAAGATATCGTTCTTTCTTAATTTTTATCTCCGATCAAGAACCACACGTAATCTCTCGAAACGTGCATTATAAATGGTAATATGGAGGATTCGTAACGAGCTGTATCGGGAACGACGCCGTAACGGGGAACGGCTGTAAATCATACACGCCGCTGTCCGTACTCTTTTGCAATTAAATCGCAACTCGCGCGCGCTCATTTTGAGCGAAGGAAAAACGTATCACCCGTGAGGGCAGCTGTAAATCACGGGGAGTTAATAAAGCTCCGCGTGGTGCTCTGATGCGCTTCCTCGTTCCGTGGAGACGCCTTCGCTTTGACGATGAGAAAATTTGATAGGATCTCCGGAACCGAATTGTGAATTATTGTCGAGACTGCCGATATCCCAGCGATGGATTAAAACGTGTTTCGAAAACGACACGTGTGCGTTAACTGTAGACTTATTCGTATATCGTATCACATTTCACAATAAACGGTATAAGCTTCATGTATGTACAATAACTTGTGTAATTATCGTGCAGGAATGCGTGTCAATTTCACATAAATTCAGTTATATAATATATATACATATATATAAGAACTCATCAGTATGTCACATTTGTAAATTATGTACCGTACCCTATTATTTTTCTAAATATCGTTGACACTGCTACATATATATTAACGCGCAATCGAAATAAATAAAGCAAGATACTTTTTGCTTTGGATAGAGAGAGAGACAGAGAGAGACAAGACACGACAGTCGACTTGGAGCTGTCTGCGTATCGATCGTTTCGAAAACTTTTCACGAGACGTGTGACAAAGACTTAAAGACAACTCTCGCTAGGGAAGTTGGTTCTCGCGGGTTAAGTTCACCGAGATCGAATCGATGATTCCATCCTCTTTTACGTCCGGATCATTCCCCCACTTTTTCCATCTTGCGCGCACGCGTCAATTTTAATGCACCCTTGACGTGCGAATGTAAACGTTCTTTTTCAACACGAGCGAAAATCAGTCGTAGAGGGCGAAGGAGGTCGAAGGGATCGATACACATCTGGCAGTAACGCGTCCCAAAAGTCGATGCCCTACACTCGTTCGACTCTTCGTTCGTATCCGCGCGTTGACGGATTGTACAGGGTGTCGCAACGAGTATGTGGGCGCTTCCGTTTCTTTCCTGGAAAGCGACTGGCCGTCCTTTACTAGCGGACAAAGTATATTGAAACTATGTCACGTGACATAGCACAAGTAACGTAAGCGACTTGTCGTTGAATTAAACATTGGCAAACTTCCGGAAAGATAGTTACTATTTGCGTAAATGTTGATAACACGGACATTGAATAAGGAAAGCACATAGTATAGAATTCGCTAAATGACGTCCGCCTACCATAATAAAATTATATTATAACTTGCAGAGCTGAAGAAATTACTCTACGATATTGTATTTTATTTTTGAAACCTAAAAGAGTAAAAGAATTCGTTTGTTAAAGGTAGTCAATCTCTTTCTAAATGGAAAATTTTCACGAAATAATTTATATTCTAATATTGTTTATAAAGTAGAAGGTTGCTTGCCGTTTTTCCACACAAATTTCGCAGGATGTGCGTCACCGACACTGTTTTTAATTAAGCTCTTCTGCTTTACGGAATAGCAAGTATGAATAAAGGATCATCGTGAATAATTAAGCGTCCTTCTCCCCTTGTAGGTGTGTACGCTTATAACGCGAATCAAACGTTTCGATGAAAAGTTTAATGTTCGAAGGGAAACGTTCGTCGGCGAATTGTTACGAATAGCAAAGATCACAGACATTCAAACAGTGCTGTGTCAATTGGCATAATAATATGCCCAGTTATGCTTAATATATTTTGTTTTATAACAATTATCTCCAAATATTCAACGAATATTATTAATTTATCGATTGATTATTTTAACATAAAATTTATGTTTACACACATCCCTCGATTTTCTGTTGCCGAAGATCTCAAATTACGGTAATGATATGCGCATATATTATAAACCTATTACATTAAACTTTTCGGATCCATGAAAGAGTGTACTTATGTGTATCGAGACAAAAATTAAAACGATATAAATAACGCAATCGTGTCTCTTTTTCGCTAATAAATAAAACTCTTGCATTCGAATTGGGTCTTTTCTGTATTTTTCTATCATAACTAGGACGTCATTAGTGATGGGCGATTTTTTAGAAAGAATCGATTTTTGAATTGATCTTGAATCGATCTTGAATCGAAGTAGCTGAGATCGATTTACTAAAAAAATCGGACCAAAAGAATCGATTTCCTAAAAATCGATCTAAAAAATCAAAACTACATAACAAAAACTAAAAAGTCATAATTTTGTAAGATGGATTATATTTGCATAACTATAGTAAATTATGTTTTACTTTAAAATAATTTGATTTATAAAATTATTTGACATTAGTTTCGGAGACACTCAAAAATATTTAAAAAAAGAATAAAAATATTTTAAAACTTTTTTTTTTTATATTTATTCAATTTTCCATTCGTGTATGTGACTAACACTGTGTGAAAAGCACCACTTCTGATACCACTAAACGTAATAACGAATGTCAAATATCAACAGATCGAAATTCGATTTTCTACAAAAAGAATCGATTCGTATAAGAATCGAACAGAAAAAAATCGATTTTTTTAGATTTTCTGAAAATCAAATCGAGATCGCCCATCACTAGACGTCACTGGACAAAAGATGCCAAATTTTGACGAATTTTATATAATATCGCGATTGGTATATTTATGAGCGTCATACATATTGAAATTCTCATTCTTTTCGAAAGCAGAATCGGAGGCGGATATCACATTGTTTGTTCAATAATCAATTCGAGACGCCTCGACGAAAGAGAACGTCGAGTTGCGCCGTTTCACTGGGGTTCTGCTGAAATATTTTGCACGAAAGTTCTCGCGCAGCTCACAACGGACCTCGTTGGTCCCGCATGTCGGTGTTTCGAGCTTACAAGTTTCAGGTTTTATTGTCAAAGTGAAAAACGCCGCGTAACAATCTTACGCGCCGGTTGCAGCCAATTGATCTGCTTTGCTCTCGTTTTCTCTCCTTTTCTCTGAAAAATCGCACTGTACTTTTGCCGCATAAATTCACACGTGAAAAAGTTAACTAATTTTAATCTAATTACTGAAAGGCAAAAGATATTGAATTAATTTCTGACTATAATTTTAATATACTCTATAATGAATTAAATTAGTCGTAAATAAAAGAAAAAAATATAGGATTGCTTAAGAAGTCGATCAGGAATGTTGAGAATATTTAAGATGGAATATACATATAATGGAATAAATAATTTTTAGTTGAGATTTTATATCTTTCGATCGGCGATAAAATATAGAGTCGATCGTCGTCGGACGCGTGCGACATGCTATCGAGCGATTTTGCAAAGGGGCCAACGCAACGTGATATTATATCATTACTAGACGTGCAGCGCGATGTGTTTGAGACACCCGGATAAGCAATAGTAACGGGGGACACATTCGAGCGCTTAATACCGTTAATGTGCACGCAATCGACGATGCACCATGGTGAATTACACATGAAACTTGTCGCGTGCGTGTCGCAAGTGAACGTTTCCCACGCACGTAGTGAATAATTTCGCGAATTTTTCCAGCATTACGTGCGCACTATCGGCGTGCATTGCCATCGTGTTACATATAATGTTATTATGATTGGCGAGGATATGATTAAAAAGATATTACACAGAAATAAGAAATACAAATGTTTTCTTAATTTTTTTTTAAATTACGCACGAAATCAGGAGAAAAAAATATATATATCTTATACAAGTAATATTTTCTCTATAAGTGATTATATCACGATTCATGATTTACTAGAGGATTCTCTATGTGTACATAGGCATCTGATTCGAAATCAATGTTTACTGATGTTTGCTGACTGAGAGAGGAATTGTATCATCGATCGGATGAAGCGTGAATAATATTTCGATGACTGGTGATATACTTCTTATATCAGTATTTTCATGATTAAATGAGTTTTATTAGCAAAAAATATATGTGGAAAATCTGTGAAATAAAGCTTAGGATTTGAATTTCTGAACGATTGTTTACAGAATTGTTTTTCTTATTATCGACTCTGAATTCTAAATTTGCTCGTTATCTTTGCCAAGTTTAGAAGCAATCGTTTTATTTATTTTTTTTTTTGTTAAAACCACATAGAAAAATGATGCAATGTTGAAAAGATAACAACATTGTCAACGGCGTAGATACGCGTGATGACGAGAGACGAGCGCGTGACAGCGCAATAAATAAGCAATTACCGACAAGTACGACGACAAGATTGCGTAACGCTTCTTCTATCTTTCTTTCTCTCTTTATCTACTAGTCCTTCCTAGTCAGTGCACATACCGCTTTTTTTCTCTCTTCTTTTTAGTGGCGAAGGTGATACGCGGCGTTGACAATGAATGCAGTCAGCTAATGCGGACATAAGAAATCTCTCGCGAAAAGAGTTCATCCCTTGTTGAGCGTTGTATAATATGCGAAATCGTAAAAAGTATACGACACGAGTAAAACGCGAAAAATTGTATTTCTCTTACGTGTTAAGCAAGTAGATGCATTTGAAAATTACTAAAAAAGAACGAAATCTTTTATTACTTTTTAAAAAGGAAGTAGATAATTTTTTGTATATTTTCAGCTATAAAAAATAATTTTTTATTTAATGTATTTAATTGTAAGTATCTAACAAATAAACATGTAAGGACATGGTGTCAAATTTTTGAAATTTTCTCTTTTAACATTTTTTTCAATCTTGTACTTGTTTTTTAATTACTAATTTCATTGTTATCATTTTTTTAATCAGTTTAATGCACCCGATTCTTTAATACTTACGCAAATGCAGTTTTCAAATTAATCAACGACAAGGTAATTAAATGAAATTTTATCAAATCAATCAACAAATTATATGTGTTAGAAAATTTCAAGAGATTCGAACTAACGTTGGCTGCGAATTCTGGATCGATATGTAGCCTCCGAGAGAGAGAGAGAGAGAGAGAGAGAGAGAGAGAGAGAGAGAGAGAGAGAGAGAGAGAGAGAGAGAAAATTCGAACATGGTATATATAGAGTGTCACTGAGGCGGCGATTTCACCGTTGTGATAAGATCGAATCGACCCGAGCGAGGTTTCGCGTATCACGTTTATAGCACTTAGGCGCGTTACGATCACGTGATTCCAGTGTGTCTGGCTCCGTGAAATTTGTAATTATAATTACGTGAATTTACATGTCAAGGGACAATGTCGATGGGCTCGTGTGCCGTATATCGCGGTGAACCGCGTCCATATGCTTTCTTGTTCACTCACCTCGTGTCTTAACAGATCCATTTTTGAAATATCCTTTCGTTAACAATACACCGTTAAATGATATGCTAGCTTTTAAGTATTTTTATTCATAATATATCTCTCTGTTCTCTGTAATACGGATGAGTTTTTTCGTCAGATTTTTTATGTTATTATTTTGATGTTCCTTTTATAAAAGTTAGTACATAAATATTCGATATAATATATCATATATTATATAATATATATATATTTCATATATTATATGAAACCTATTTGATCATTATTGTCATTGATTCAGATAATTATATTCGTTTATAAATTTCTCTTTATGTTAAGTATTGATCATTGTTATTGATTCAAATAATTGTATTCATTTACAAAATTTCTCTTTACGTTAAGTATTTATTTATATCATATAAAAAGATAATTAACACTTATTAGGTTTAACAAGGCAATTCTATCTATCCAAATACAGGCTGATAACTTCTTCCTTGAAAAATATAAAAAGTGCATTATGTGAGAATATTAAAATAATATATCTTTGGTTTTATGACTTCATATGCATTTTTTATTTTCGTGTTTTATATACTAGTAATTTACTATTCGCAACCATATTTTATAAAACTTTATTTATTAACAAAAACTAGAAATAATTAAGTGAATAAAAAGGAAAAACAATTTTGTCTATGAGATGCTATTGCTACATTAAAGTTCATAACAATGATATATTGGTGTTTCGATTAAATCTACATTTAAAAAAAAATAAATTTTTCTCGCATCACATCCAAACAGTGATGCTTTTCGAACCTTTCGGATAAATTTATTTCCGAGAAAGCAAGATTTTCGGCAGTCACAAGTTTTCCCGCCCACGTTCGCGAACGTCATTCAATTCGTCGTCCAAAAGTAACCAGCGTATTTGTGCCGAGTCTAAATATGGTTTTGCGTAGAGACGTACCCTTACATGACTCCTAATCGACCTTATCTTACCACGTGTCGTGCGGATGAAATGTTCACGTCGTACATCTTTCTCCTCTCGGACCTTAACAGAGACCTTCTTACGCTTTGTAGGCCACGATAAACTCGCCCAAGGGCATGGCTACGGAAAAAGGAATTAGGTCGAAAAGTTTCGTTTGACAATCCACTTGACGCACATTTCACGATCAGCAGGTTTCGGTTTTGGACCATATTCTTATTCTCTTTCTCAGCATTATTTGTTTCTTATCAAAATCTTTGTTTTAATTTACTAGACAACTTTGTCCTCTTGTCACATGTTTATGTTTTTTTATCTTTCTCAGCATATCTTTTATTGATTTATTACATAAATATTTAGTTTTTTATTCATGTCACATTCTTTGTTTTGCATTATTATTTCCATCATAATTATTGGAAATTTTATTTAAAAAGCAAAATGTTATTTCTTTATTTAACTTCAGGTGGAATTTAACACAATCTTACAGAATTTATTTTAAAGCACTTGATATCGAACAATACAACGTTCGTTAAAGGAACATTAATCTCAGTTAATTGAAGAAATCATAGACGAAAGAGAAATAACAGCAGTTGTGACACACTCATGTAATAGTCTTATGTCGAAAAATAAAGATTCTTATGTAGCACAAATTGCTTTGGTTTACGGCTACGTAATTGTCGGAAACAATTAATAATTAAAAATGTCATTAGAGAGAAATGCCATCTCTCGTTGCGATCGCGGCTTTCGGTGACCATAAAAAATAACGACCGCTACGAAAGGTGCTGAAACTCTCCGAGGACTTTCGTAATGGAGTTGTATCAATAATACAAAATTGTAATAAACTTCAGTGTCGGACATTGCCACACCCTATTAATCGCACTGATTCCACTGTAATTATATCGCACACCTATTCCTTTGTACGTCTCTGGATTAATGCGATACTCACGGGAATAGGACGATCACTACGATATGCCCCCATAGACTTTGGTTGTAATTATTCTCTGTAATAACGTGACTTTTTCTTTTCTGTGAGTATATATGCTACTTCGATTCTGACATTTCGATCTCAGAAGACATAAATATAATATCGCTATATAAGAAACAGATTCTGCGCTTGTAGATTTATTTTGGATTGTTTTCCTCTATAACTTTAATTATGCAATTACATCGCGATACGAAGTATATAGGATAATATAATTGTAACAGAAATTATATAAAATTTGCCAGAAAAATCTGTGCAAAATTACATTTTGCCTATGGATTTTCTGAACGATTTAATTTGATTCTTTCTCAAGATATAAAGTAGCGTTTTATTAACAAGTCATTTATTTATTATAGCGCTTAGTCACGCTATATTGTTGTATAATATATATCAACGACACGTATCGTAATCAGAGAACGCGTTGCCATGGTATGCTCTATGTGACTTCGTTTACATAAACGCTGTTGGTGATACAAGATACGACAACGGTCCGGTTGATCGCAAAGCAGATGAACGATTCGTAGAAAACTAGGAGGCCGCGCGACGAGTTGACATATTGTCGTAGCAAAGTTTCGCTCCACGTTGTGTAACATCATCATATTTGTAACACGCTACATACATTACTTTGTTCTACGGCTCATCTCATTATGCACACTTTAGAGTAGGTCATACCATTCCGATAATTCGGCTCTCGCAACTGTGTCGGAAGATTAGCAGTATATATGTATGTATGTATGTTTTAGATAACTGTTGAAAAATACCATCTTTTCGAGACAATTATGAATGTTATGATTCGGCGAATTTTTTGTAATATAACGGGATTTTTACAAATCTGAATAAATTTCTGTATTTTTTATAAATGTTAATTTTTTTCGCTTAATTTAGCGAAAAAAGAGCGCGCGATTATCTCTCTGTTATAATTTATTTCCATCCGTCAGCGCGAATATTTTTTAAGCGGTTCAACGCGTCACGATTCTACACACATACACATACATATAAAATCCACATTATTGCATCTGATTATTGAAATATGCTAACGGACAGCACTAGCACCGCGTAAAGTGGCGCCTGACGCCGACGTGGTTTGAAAACGCGTGATTCTTTAAAACAAGCATGACAGTTTGAACCGCTCGTCCGACAAAATGTGTGCGCAACGAGTTACAACAATAACGATTATTCAAAAGCGCGCTCGCGCGCCTGCGTGTGTATCTGTATTACGGATAATGCGCGCAATGGGGAATCCATTTTTCTTTTGAAAGCCGATGCATCGAATCGCCCATTGCAACCGGTGGCAGCCGCATCGCATCGACGCATTTACATTTGCACGGATGAATATCATAATTGCATCTGTAATCGCGTATGGATGCCCCTCTACACCGAGGAGATCTCTCCCGCTTCCTCTCTCGATCTCTCTGTCTCTTGCGCATCGGTTGCGCATTCACCGCGGGGAAAAATCATCCCTATATCGTTGCGAAATACCGCATGCCATTATACTGCGAATCATTTTTACTTGTTCACGACAGAGTACGGATTTTCGGCCGAAATTAAATCATTTCGCGTTGTCGTGATGCCGAGAGAGAACCGCGGATGATTAACAACGGTCGAGCGAAAGCCTGCCGGCCGCTAAAATTTGTCAGAAACGTGTACATGTCGTGCCGAAAAGTCGCAAAATCCAATCGCGTAATCGATTTCACAATAAATAAACAGCAAGAAGTCTTACAATACTTTTTTTTATGTCATTATGGAAGTGTTCTTTCATTGATCAAGATAAATGCTTTATAAAAAAAATTTTTTCAACTAAAATAATTACAAACAGCGATTGCGATTCATGCAAGGGGGGGGGGGGAAGAAGAGGGAAAGTGATCTGAATAAATTGTATGCGATTGCTTATTCGGAAAATGGCGATTACATAAACCCATCGTTGCACAAGAAGCGGTAAGTGCCTATCAGTTGACAGATTACGATTCTTGTGTGCCGATTCCGCACTCGGTAGAGTTGTGTAATTAGGAATTTTTTGAATGTGAAGAGATGAGAGACGAGTAGTCAATTTTTTTTTTTTTTTTTTATATATTTGTAAATTCCATCATATTCTCTTTTTTTAAATATATAATTCTAAATTCTCTCTTTTGCATATTTTATCAACACGTTTCAAATTAATCAGTACGAAAACAATGCGTATACTTCTTTCCAGATGCGTATTATCTGCTTATCTCTAAATAAACCGAAAGCGACATCCGCAAAGTTTGGCGGTCCCCTTCCGTTATTTGCATACAGTCGCGCAAGGGCCCGCGGGCTTATCGAAAGTGAAAACGCGGAAGCGATAAACGCACGTGCGTGCACGCAAAGCAAAGAGTTTGTGCGCGAAAAGTAGGGGAGAGGGGGGTAAGGTGGCCACGTATCATGAAACGTCATTCTCGTCGGCTGATATTTAGGTCGTGTTAACAGTCACGACGCGACTGGCGGGAACGTTGTTAACGAAATGTAACGCTCAATAGAGACCGGTGTATCCGCCCACACACGTACACACGAACGCGCTCGCATACAAGGTTAGTGACACGTTCTTATCTCGAGGCATTACTAACGTGCCAGGAGTGCCAAGATCCACCACTCAAGATGTACCATTTGTCACCGTCAATGATGCTTTTATATCGCAAAAAAACAGGAAAAAAATCTGAAATAGAAAATAATAAAGTTTCTTTAGCTTTCCTTCAACTACGAACCTTGTACAAACATTTTGCGTTAGGCTCGAGAAATTTGCAGTAAAAAAGGAGTAAAAATTCAAGTAAATAATAATTAAGATTACCTACTGTGTCTGTTAATTTAAGACATTGTTATTTAGGCTGATCAATATCAAAATAATAGATCATTACATCATATCATTTGTCAAACCTCTTCTTCGACAATAGGTAAATAAATTTGGAATAAAATGTTGGACACACATTTATTATGAACTACTCTAAATTAAGTTTCTTGACGGGAAAGTGGACCTTATTTACATGATCAATAATAGAAGAGATAAAAATATTTGTAAAGAAATATAATGACAATAACGTGACACGAATTTAAGACACCAATTCTAGACGCTTGACTCATTTGCAACTTAATCATGACGCAACATGCTACCTATTATGTACGAAGCAAGTGGCGGACATTGAGGCGAGACCTAGCGTCTTGGGAACTCTTTATAGACGTGTATGTTTCACAAATTAAAGCGGCGTTTGCGCACTGTAAAAAAATTTCATGTAAAATTACAACTATTATAATATAATGGATAATATTAAGACTATCTATTGAATGTAGTATATTTACATTATTAGTATTATTTATATCTTGTAGATAAAATTACGATCTTATATAGTAAATAAGCAGCTTGCACAAGTAAACTTACATGATAAAAAGATTTCTAAAAATGTTTTTGTAATAATACATTTTGTATATATATTTTACAATTTAATCATGTACATGTGTAAACATTATTTTATACATAATAGTGCATAAATATATGCATAAAAATACATCTTGTCTTAAAAAAAGTCAAATTGTCTAACCAAAAGTTTTTAATTTCAAATTTATGCTGCAACGTAAATGACGAGTTACATATATGATTTAATTTATTATTGTTTTTCTTACTTATACAATATATAGATACTTATATTAAAAACTATAATATGTGAAATTATCATATATATATAACGTAAAAAATGTACATTTACATAAAATTTATAAATCGTAAAATTAATTTTGTAATTTTTCGTCAAATATAAAGAATTATTTACAAATGAAGAATAAAGAGAAATTTTGTTAAGGTATATAAATTTAAGTTTCCATTATTAATATTACACTTTAATTATATTACACTTATTATTTTACTTTACATATTTTTTTACAGTGTGTGCTTCGAGCGTCCGAATTTGTTCTGGTTGTTACATGACTCGCAATTGTCGCCAATCACCAAATACAATGTTCAAGAAACGAGAGAAACACATGTACTGTACATTAAGTGATATTTACAAACAAACTTTTATTAGAAATTGAATGGGAAACATGCGCGCGCGGACGAGCGTTAATAAGGTATTCAAACTGCCCTTTTCTATGTAAAGTCCACAGTTGTGCTCTCACGATATTACCTAAATATCGTGGCAAGGATTACGGACATGACAGCGTGCGAGTGCACTTTAGCAGAACCCACGTTCGTCCCCGAATTCGAAGCTGCGTGCTCAGAGCAGCGTAAGAATTAATTCAATCGTGTTACATTCACAACCGCGTTACTCGTCACGTTTGACAAACGACAGTGGTGGAGTGCATTGCCTCGCTTGTAATGTCTAGCGATACAGAACTTTAGTTCTAATGCGGCGCATGAGCGCAGTTCTGTACTTAAGCAATGCGAGCGCGCACTGAATTGACGCGTATACCACGGAACATTATTATTTCCAGACGAAGTGGCATATAATAACGCTTTGGACCCCGAGTTTGGCAAACTCGTATCCGGACGCGCACAGATCTATAGGATCATTAACTAATTTTGTCAAATAGGAAAATTAAAAGCTAACCGCAAAAATACAAACCGTAAAAATGCACACTTTTGCAATATCAAATTTCCACGCGAATTAAAACGTATCGTTTATCGTTTCTGTATATTTTGACACGGACAGCGTTTTAATTCGCCGATCGTAAACGTACCTTTGACCAGCGTAGAATCGGAAGAAAAAAAAAGATTTTGCGTTTTTTGCACAGTTGAAAATCGCGCAACTTGGAGAAAGTAATTAGTTCGACGAAACGGAAGTACAGTTTAAAGTATTTTTTTTTTTTTTTTTGCTCGCAATCAAAGCTACGCACGAATGAAGAAAAAGGAGGAGAGAAAGGAAGGAGAGGAAGAGAGAAGTGGAGTGCAATATTGACGTGAACACAAGGCTCGGATACGCCGTTATCTGCCAACCCCCGACACACACTTTTCGTCCTGTGAAATTGCTTCGCGAGAGCTTTCCGGGCCTTTTTCCAGCGTCTCGCATCCACGTTGCGCACGTGCAATCAACGCGTGTCATGACCTCTGTCGCTGTTATAATATCATAAAAAGATACGTATAACGTGTACAGCACTTGCGCGATTCGTGCTAAAATTGAAACTTGAAAAACAAGATGAAGATCCGTATTTCGTATCAGTAATCATTAATGCATGTATGAAAGCGTGATAAATAGTGATGATAAATTTTAAACATGACGCAAAAGTTATCGTATTTGAAATCACGATATGCCTGCTGCGATTCTCCTTATTATCGTACAATTCTGGATCTTACATTTTACCGGGATCATCGAGCAAATGATCGGCGAAGAGTATTCAGCTCCCTTTTATGCCTACTATAACGTACTTCATTACGCGGAACTTAAAAGGGGAGGTCGGAACTCGGGTTGCCGAGTATTGAGGAGACACCATCCACCTTTACGGTGAGCATGATGCTGGTCCTGCGATTGGCGGGAGGATGCTGCGGGTAGAGAAGGCTGACGGAATATCGTATTACATCTGCGGAAGACGCGGGATTATTTGAGCTCGGGTCTCGGGTAGGACGGAAGAGAGCGAAGTGAGGTGAAGTGACAGAGAGGAAAAAGCAGAGGGAAACGTAGAGCAGCCGATTCTCTATTAGAGAGTAATACGTATTATCGATTTTTTGGGATGAAAACGGTAGGTTATCCCGGTTCAAATCATGACAAATGTAGAGATATACACCGACGCGCGCGCAACCGTGCCACTCTTCGTCGTGTGTGTTTGTCGGTTGAAGTGTTTCTCGCGACCGCACCCTGGAAAAACTTTTTCCAATCTTTCTCTCTTTCTCTCTCTCCCTCCCTCCCTCCCTCCCTCTCCTTCTACTTTTCTTCTCTCGTCGCCGCCACCGCTGCCGTGAATTTGTTTGCCCGGTGAAAAACAGGGTCGCCGACTTGGAGATCTCGCAGAAATCCCTGCCGACGAAAAGTAGCTCGTACTTAAGCGGATTTTTGAATCTTTAGAATCCAATAATTGCTTTGAGTTTTCTGTAGCATTTCGATCATTCAAGATATTACAGTTAGGACCATCAATCATGATGATAATTACCGCCGGACATTATTAAGTCTCAAGATTTATGGGATGTTTTTTTGTCAAATTGATAATATATTAAATGTTCAAAATAATTTACAGGAAATAATTATCTATAATAACAGACCATATATATAGATTAGAACCAAAACTGAGCAGAAGGTTACTAAATTAATAATTAATAATTATGTGTATTAAATAAATAGTAATTATATAGAAATTAAAATAGTCCAAGTTAAACTTTATTATTAATTATGATTAAGTTTCAAATTATTCAACAAAAAATGATTACAACTTTTGATTCTAAGTGATTCAAAATAAATTTAGATATAATGATATTTTATATTGATATTTTATACTTTATTGAAAGGTAATATTTTTATATATGATTTATTATATGATTACCGTTTATAATAATTAATGATTAATAATTAAACCCGATATGCTTACTTAATGATTATTTTAATTAATTCTCTTTATTAATTAATCATAAGGATTATCAATCACTCTCTAGCACTGATAAAAACATGTGTACAAAACGCGTTGTAAACATATATAGAATATCATTTATATAACAATTATAATATTAAATTATAATACGAAAATTATGTATATATAACGATAATAATATTAAATTATAATATGAAATGCAATATATATAGTGTTCCAAAATTAAAAATGTCAAAACTTCGGCAGCGTGTGGGCAATCGATAAATTAAAAAGGAAGTTTTTTAAAGATTTGCTTGTTTTTGCTTCGTTTTAGAGAAAATCGTAAAAAACTACATTGCATATTCATTAGAATATGTACACGGCATGTTAGGAGTAATTAATTCACTTAATAGGGTTCTGATGAGTAACTGATCAGTCAGTTACTAATTCATAAGAGAAAAGGAGGAACATAAACATAAATAAACTAAAATAAACAGGATACAATAATCCCGCGTTTTCGCGCATTTATTTACAATTCGCTAATTTTACTTTAGGAAGATTTTAATTTACTCTCTTCTCTTAATTTCATCTTTCATACTTTTATTTTATGATACTTTTCGATAAATTCAATAATTTTAATGTTGATTTATATTTTTTTATGAAACTTTTTTTGTTTGCTTTATTATAAAATAAAAGTTGTAATAAAAGAACATGGAATTAAGAAAAGAAAGTGAATTTAAATCCTTCTGAAGTAAAATTAAAGAATAAATACGCGATAATGCAAAATTATTGTACTTGCTTTAGTTTATTTATGTTTATATTCCTCTCTCTTGTAAATTAGTCAATTATTTATCAAAAGTTTAGAAGTGAATTAATTACACTTGTCACAATATACCGCGTACATATTCTAACGTTGAATAGGTACATTAACGTTCCTTTTTTTTGCAATTATCTTCAAAATGAAGCAAAAATAAGTAAATCTCTAAACGATATTTTTCTTACTGTATGTTAATTTATCGATCCCTTACACACTCCTGAACATTTAACTTCGAGACTGTATAGTAACATATATTTGAAGAACTTGAGAGATTGATCAGAACTATTTGGATTAACTACACCGCGCATAGACTTACGTGCTATCGGCCTTTTGATTCGAGAGACGATTCGATCGTCACGAAATTTACGAGCCGTCAGGGTTCGGCTCTCCGCGAAACAAAACGACGACCGGTCGCGGGCAGCCATCGGCGATCCGTACAAAGACAGCAACTGAAAAAGCGTCGCAAGTATTGACAGATACGGTGAGAAACTGCCTGGGTTAATGGCAGAAAAAGTTATGGAATCGAGCTCGACGACACCAACGACGAGTTAAATACCTTGGTTTAGTCGTGCCGAGTAATGGAGGACAGAAAAAGCGGTTGTCTTTAAAACAAGACTAGTAGCTGTTTTTTTTTTCGCTAAAGTTGATCAGATGGCGAGATCAATATTATCAATTGAACACCCCCCCCCCCCCCCACAATGAAGACGATAAAATAATAAAATTATACACTTAATAACTAAAGAAAATTAGGAGACTAATACAACATATCTCTTTTGAAAATTGTGTAATGCGGACAGATTTATATTGTACAAAATTATATTTCTTTTATTTTTCTGTAGACTTTGCCATGACGATTCACGATCATATCCTTCTTGTTTCAGCAGCAGAAATACCTCAAGAGGACGGCCGAGGATTTGGAGCCTGCCAGTGCCGGTAGCGGCGATGGTGGCTTCGGCGAACCGCCGGTTAAGCTACAATGTACGCAAGGTCAGCATCAGCATCAGCAGGCCCCGGGCGGCGGTGGTGGCGGTGGACCCCATCATGGTCACGGTCAGCATCAGCCGGGAAATGGTGCGAACTCGACAGGCCCGACGCCTGGCAGCGGGGGCGG
Source organism: Anoplolepis gracilipes (assembly GCF_047496725.1). Lineage (NCBI taxonomy): Eukaryota > Metazoa > Arthropoda > Insecta > Hymenoptera > Formicidae > Anoplolepis > Anoplolepis gracilipes. The sequence goes on along the minus strand of NC_132970.1, from coordinate 3,277,495 downwards.
TACTGGTAACAGTGACGGGAACGAGGGCCTCACCAAGTTCCAAGTACAAATCGTTCAGCAGCTGGAATTCACGACCTCGGCGGCGAATAACTCGCAGGCGCAGGCAATCTCTACAAACGTAACAGTGAAAGCGCTGACGAACGCATCGGTCAAGAGCGATCTTTTGAACGCGTCCTCTTCGCCAAAGCCCGGTCCGGATACGTCCGCATCCGCTGCGTCCAGACCGCAGGCCGGAAATGGCAACGGGCCTGGCGGACCAGGGCCCGGCGCGGGTGGCGGGCCTGTTCCTGGTGGCGCTGGCGGCAGCGGCGGAATCGGTTGCGTCGACATCGGTAACCTGGTCGAGTGCAAGCAAGAACCGGACAACGAATTCGTAGACTTGGAACAATGCGCCGCCGCGCTGGAGAAGGATGCCGCAGCAAACGGCGCCGGCTTTCCCGGCTTCTCCGAGTTTATGGGAGACGACACTGGCGACGAGATTATCACGTCGGACGCGTTCAAAGATCTCATCTCCGAGATATCGGACTTCCATCCGGAATTTATGAAGGACTTTGATTTCGAAGACAAAAGCGTCGACACGCTGGCAAACAACGCCGTGGCTGCGGCTGCAGTCGTCGCAGCGGCCGCTGCTGCCGCTAACAACAACAATAATAGTAACAGTAACAATGGGTTGCCAACGACGAATAACGGACAAATTAAGATCGAGGATGATAAGGACGCATTGCATCCACAGCAACAACAGCAGCAGCACCCGAACAGTGCAAACAATGGCGTCAATAGTAACAACGTCGGTAATAATAACGGTAATGCAATGCCAGCCAACTCGAGCCCGGGCGCTCTCGGTTCCTCGCAATACTCACCCGCACGACTTCCTTATTCCGGGCTGGATTTCAAATCGGAAATGAGTCCAGCGGCCCAGACGCTCAAGCAGATGGCGGAACAACATCAGCACAAGAGTCAACAACTGGGTCTGGGCGGATTTAATCCTACGGCGGCTGCAGCGGCTGCAGCAGCGCGGGGTCCAACCGCGAGGTCCCCGTACGCCGAGTTTCCCCAGTTTGGTGGTGCGTCCGATTATCTCGGCAGTCCTGGCAGCACGGGCCCGACTGGCGGACAGCCTCAAGCCGCGGCCACCGGAACCGGCTCGTACCACAAGAACAATGGTACTCCAACTTTCGGGAACCAGCAGACGAACGACATGTTTGTCGGCTCGCAGACGCAATTTGCCGCGGCGGGTCTGACAGACATGAAGAGGCCTCAGCCGGCTACGACGGGCGGTAAACCTAGCATGCTCGGGCCCAGTGGCGGTTACAAGCAACAATACTCGCCGTACGGTAGCCCAGGCTCGATGCCGAATCACGGCAGTCCGGGATACCCGTTGCCACCTAGAGGGTCCCAAAGTGGTGGACCGAATCAGACCGGCTCCCAAGGACCCTTCAACACGAACTCTACACCACCGAGACCTCCTTCGGGACCTGGTACTTCTACCCTACAGATCAATCAAGCGCAGCAATTGCACATCAGTAATCAGATACAAGTAAGTGCAACATTCTTTTGCATAAAATTTTTTTTAATCTCACATACGGAAAAAATTATTCTATAATGTCGATTTATTTTTGTACTTATTTTTTTAGAAATCCTCATATTCTCGCGTTCACACGTTGTTACTGTCTTGCATATATATTTTTATATCTGAAAAAATTCTCGTGCGCGTAATTTTTAATGAAATAAATAATCGCGCATAAAAATATACACCATACTCTTGTAGTATTTTTAATTCTTATTATTATTTATACCACGTGTATATACATATACATATATTAATGTATATTGCCTTTTCGATTCTCAATTATCAGGATATAAATAAAATTTAACAGCAAATCAACAGTTGGAATTAAACTTCTCTCGAAAGTTACCACGTGTATCTTCCTCGATGGAGAGATTTCGTAGCTCTCGAGTTTCGACATGGCAAAATTTCTTCTCGGTCAGCTGGATGCCAATTGCCGCTATCGCGGTAATCAAACGAGCGGTGCAAGGGTGAAGCTATACCGACAGCTACTCGAGGCCGAACCGAATGATATCTGTTGCGCCGCGACGACGCGTCTATTTTTGTCGGCGGCATCGCGGGGCGTCGTCGTCGTCGTCGTCGTCGTCATCGTCGTCGTCGCCGTCGTCGTCGTCGTCGTCGTCGTCGTCGAAGGGGTGACGGCGGCAGCGTTGTCGGTCGTCGATGAAACGGGGGTAGGAGGGAGCGCCGGCGTCACGGGGGCGCCGCGACGCGCAACAAGTAGTCTCGTTTCTCCCGCCACCGCCGGCGCGGCTTCTCTTTATAAATTTTCCCTCTCGCCAGAGAGTCCACCCCTGCTCCCGCAAACCCTCTCTCTCTCTCTCTCTCTTTCTCTCTCTCTCTCTCTTTTTTTCTCTCTCTCTCTCTCTCTCTCTCTCTCTCTCTCTCTCTCTCTTTCTCCGCGCCGACGCTTCTGGACGGCGGTAGGGGCCAAGGGGTGGAGTGGGATGAGAGAGACGCAGCGAGGGGTGGTTGCGCACAGCCGGCGTCGCGACGCCACCGCCGTCTGCTCGATTTAACCTGCGCCTGCAATCCGCGTCAATACGCTCCGAAGTGGTTAGTCGCGGGGCTGCGCTCGTGACAATATGCACGTGCCACCGTCGTCACGTAATGGGCTCTTCGATAGCGAGATAGCCCTCGTACAAAAGATTTTACCTGAACGGATGAAAAGAATCGCCTTCGATACGCAGAGAGCTCGATATTTCAATCCGCAATATTATACGATTTCAATGAAGCTCTCTGAATAACTGTCAATGGACACATCTTTCGCATAAACAAATTAATTGTTAGGAACGCCAACTCGCGTTACTCTCATCAAATTGATTAGATTATAATAATATTATGTATAATAATTTTTAGTAACGATATAAAATTTACAATATACGCGATCTTTTCACGAACGTTTGTCTTAATCACGCAAAATCCGCAAAAGATTCAAAGATCAGACCGCGCAATTCACGAGTCTCTGTCAAATTGTAGACACGCATATGGTCAGCCGCGGTGTCTCTTTTACGTCTGAATTCGAGGGGAACTTGCTGACCGAGAGAAAATCGGTGGTTCTCCGGCGCCGCACGCGAGATATCCTCCGCTATAAAATCCCCGGTCCATTGTGGCGGCTGCTCGGACAGGTCTTATCTGCTCGTACCCGGATCCCGGATTTGGATTTGGATTCGGAAGCGTTCCTAGTCGCCTGCTCGTACGAGCACGTTCCTCCCTCTCGTAAATCACATAAGGTGGCGTGTATTTGCATCTCAATGCGACGCGGCGAATGACGCTTCTTTTTTTCTCTTTAACCGGAAGACCGTCATTCTCTTTGGTCTTTTCTTATCTATAGATGTCTCCGTTTTTCTTTTCGTATTTAATGCTATCGCCTACCTTCTTATGGGGGTTATATACTATTTTTTTCTTTTTTACCCGAATTAGTCGAGCATAATGTTTTGTTTCCCCCTTCCTCCGTGTAATATTATTACAAAACAACGACATCATGATATCAGTAATATAACATGAAATTTCTGCGATTGGCAGAGATTCGCTATGCGATACGATAATAGGGATCAGCGCGTGCGATATCGTGCAGTTACAATTAATCATTCTCGAACCGTTCTGAATCATTAAACTCCACCCCTCTCCTGAATGCCAATACGGATCGATAGGTTTCGTTGCCAGTGGAATATTATTGAAGCTCATAAAAAAGGGAAAAGGCTAAACGCGGATACCAATGTTGGAAGTTGGAATTCTCGCGTCTGGCAAAATCGTGCACGAATTTCAAATATTGTAATCAGTTGTAATCAGAAATACGAGCGAAATGGGTTCGGTGACTTCGTACATTTTTAAATGTAGATCGTTTATGCAGAAAATTTTTTACACCGTCTCGACGTGTCGTTTACTTATAGAAAACTCCGAATGTCTTTTGAGGATTTACAATGTCGTGCCATCGATTTACATACTGTTACATGTTGACTTTCCCACGTTCTTTTCGTAACCTCTCGCGTCGCCCGACCCTCTGAATCGAGGTTGTTATCGGGACGAAAGTCCATCGAAACGGAACATGTTCGCTTATCAAAGCCGCGTATTCGGGTATGCTTTTTAAAAAATCGTACACAGTCAAGTACGATGAAGCTTTTTTCAGATGTAGATTTCGAAGAAAAAGCGAAAAGAAATTAATATGCATATTAGAATTTAACCGAAAATTCAATCTATTTACAATACCATTTAATTGCTTTTATCGTAAAGTTATCATATGATACTCATTTTATCGGCTAATAAAATAATTCTTTATTTATATATACATTACATCGGACGTAGAAATTAATTTACACCACGCGGTGGAAAGCAACAGAGATGTAACCGTGGACAGGGAAAATCGGCGTACCGGAATGTCGTGCAAATCAAACGTGCCACGACGTAATTCGTAAAACTCATTCGGTAAATACGACGCGATCGATACGATTTGCGAAGCATAGCCCATTTTTCCCCTCCCCCCCCTTATCCCTTCCTCTTCCCCACTTTGTAAAAGGGCGTGTATATTATGGGCGTTAAACGCCTTTTCCAAACGTTCAATCGCGGCCGTTCAATGATCATAGCGAATATTAATTATCGCTAATTGCGGAAATGGAGAATCGTAATATTGTAACAAACAGGTAAGCGTTCAATAAGAATTTATCATCGAGGTTCGTTATCAACGTGTAATCAACGCGACACGTGTTATTGGTCCGTATATTTGATTCGGAAGGAAGAAAAAAAAGTCACTGCCGACCCGCTGGCGAAGTATCTTCCGAGGAGAAGAATAACGCGTGGAATGGATTTCGTGGAATTTTCTTCGTATCGCGAGCTATGTCGGGAATTTCACGCAGATGAAAACGCTTCCAGTGACGCAACTGACGAGGGTGCAGCGTTCACTTGGGTATTCATCACGTATATACTTTCCTCTCTTCTTAGTAAGCAGTACAAGTTTATGAGTTTAAAGTTAATTGGAATGCTAACTGGAATTATTAATTGCTAATTAAGTAATAGCTCCGAGTAACATTGATTTATTTCTTCTTTTATATTCTTGTAAAGTAAAAGAAAATTCCAAATTCTTGATACTATTATAATGTACCGTTGAAGAATAAATTCTTACATTCGATCCGATAACATTAATTTTCTCGATCGCTCGATCGGTATCCCGTTCGGATAACATCGTCATATGTTTATTGTCGAAATAAAGCGAGGCGATCACGTGTGGTTGGTAACCCCGTCTTCACCTATGCAAAACAGCATCCGCGGATTAATTGCCGAAATATTCAAATTACTGATTCCGAGGCGCATATCACGGCTCGGTCACGCCACGCATTTAAATGATAATGTGAATACGAGCATGTAAGCTTCCTCTTTCTTCCTGGAGTCAACACCTTTCCCGCCGACGTCCCTTCGCTCGTCATCGAGGAGATCGGTGAGATATCACGAACAACAGACGATTTACCAAAAGGGTTATCGATGCCAATCACGTCAATCTACATACTATAATGAAGGCAAGAAGGACGTCGTTTCCTTCCTATGTCACTTTTATCTTGACCCTGTACAAAGTCCACGCTCCTGTCTTTTCACTATATCGATGTAGAATCACGTGTCGTTCATTCTAAACTGACAGTTTGCTTTTGTCAAACGAAAAATATTTGAATTGTACGGCAAGATTATCAACTGCTTTTCCTCGTGCACAGGTCGACTGTATTCCTTTACTTTAGGGTCGATTCACGATTCTTGTTGCTTGCTGATAAAAAATAGGTTGTATTGGTATTTCATGTATAGATGCGTACATATGGATGATATCGTGTTTTTCCAGGAAGACCGGATACTAGGACCTCGCGTATACCTATTTGCACCCTCATATGCGGCGGACGCGAGCGTTATAGAGAATCGCCGCTCGTGTGCAACGTTGTTCTCAATTTGTTTCTATACCGCGTGTACCACTTGAAACGTGATTCGTTAATGAAACAGCACTCGTCCGTTGTCGGGTCGATTTTAGCGCGTGGAATACCTCACATTATTCAACACACAAAGACGCGACGCGCTGAGTAGATCACCCTGTTAATTTTGACGAAACATATGATTGACTTTTAACCATTTCCGCCAACCAGACGCTCGAACGTGTTTTCGTTTGATGTATACGTATATTTTATCGCTTTAATAATTTGCGCGTTTAGTTGCGTCAATATCACGTGCATTCTTTCTACACGTGAGTATTCCTATATCGCGTTAATTAAGTAAAAAAAAAAAAATAAATAAATAAATAAAAAACGGCGTTTTACAAATAACGCTTTAAAATATCTCTCTCCTGGAAAATTTAACGCGACACTCGAAAAAATCGACGTTGCGCACGGTGATGAGCGGTTACGATAAATCGCTACGCGACTGGCGTGACCGTAAATTAACACCGCGCTCTTATCGAAGAAGAACGCGACGATGCGTCCGCGTAATCGTCACGTCGCTTGCAAATTGCGACGAAACGTCGTCGTACAATCCGCGCAATTCCTGTCGCTCCTCGCGCCAAACGTTCCACAATCGTAACCGTGTGAATACGTTTCACTGTAGTAGACGGGTGGGTCACGTGTAGATACTACCGCTGTTGCACCGTTCGTTCGCATACCGGTCTAGTCGCGCATGAGATCCGTTTTACTTGCTGTATACAATCTTACGTGTCTTAGGTATACGTACGTACCTGAAGTAATTTGATTTTAAAATTAATTAACTCTCTTATTGTTAACAATGAAATTTGATATATATATATGTGTGTGTGTGTTATAGATTTTCTTTATAAATTCAGCCTTTTTTTCGATAAGAAAGTTTTATAAAACGGCTGTATTAACTATTTTATAAAGATTCGGCGTTTTGTGAAAAAATTAATTTTATAAAATGTAATGACGTTACGATATGATACGAAAATTAATAGCTCTCGATCTGATTTCTATTTTTAAAATTATATGCATGTAAAAGTATTAACCAGTTATGCTTAATGCACTTTGCTTGTACGTTACGTCCTATGATGTCTTAGTTGACTAACTCACGATTTTACAGACGTGCTGGGTTGATGCCGCGCGTCATGGTATAAGCGACCAGTACGCACACCAGTGCGATCAAGCATAATGTATAAGGCACATTCCACAATGCTTGTGCATACCGCGCTGAAATCGATATCCATGTCCCTCTGTTTGCAACCTACATCGGCGTCGGCTCTGTACAGTCTGTTCTCGCATAAAGTCGTCGATTGAATAGGCATTCTCATACTCAAGTGGGGAGTCGATATGCTCACGTAGTATTATTGTCTCTATAAATCGTGTACCTGTAAATTTTTACAAAACTTTGACAGAGATTCATAGAGCAAACAAAGATTAATTTTACTCTTTTCTTTAATTTTTGTTTTCTGAAATTAGCCTACGATATTTCATTCATATTTGTCAAATGCCATATCGGAATTATCAGAAATTTTCTGCTGCAAATTCATTGTTTTTATCGAATAAAAACCTATTAATATACGTTCTCAAATTTGGTTCAATTTTGCATGAGAAATGAAATTCGACGAGAGATACTCCCACGAGCATCCTTATATTAACGAGACGATTGCAAATAATGTTATACCCAATGCATCGCGCTCTGGATGCACAATAATTTCCGCATACACTCCCAATCCGAACAATTAGTAGCGTAGAAAAATGTCCGAGCGTCGATGTCGGTTTACATAATCGTGTACAGGGACAGACGTCAACCCATGTTACGCGAGTAATTACTTTCAAACATAGGAACGCGGATATTTTACTTGTGCGTATTTTTTCTTCGAAAAATGAAAAAAAGATAAATATTTCTTTTGCGTATACTTCTTAAAGGTACCAATATACAAATTCTTTTTTAGTTTTTTTTATTATAATAATATATAAATCTGATATGTAAAGTTAATTTTATATATAATCAAGTAAAATTGTATACATCTATATGTAACCTTAAATGTTATTTTTTTCAATTATTATTTTTGATTATTAAATTGATCATTTTTATAGCTCTTTACGCCTTTTTGAAACCTTTTCATTTTATTAATTTTATATATATAATGCAATTTTTACAAATTCATCTTTTATATATAATTTCGATGTTATTATTTTCTTTCGGAATGTACAGGAATCAATTACAGTTTTATTGTCTAAAATGTACAAATTCGAGAAGCGATAGGCCAGTTGAATCACATACGAATGATCGCGATTCAATCTTGTGACGCTCGGTGTCGATCGTCATCGTCGGATTGACGTAAGCCGTAGTGGTCGTCATCGCGGCATTGCAACGCGGAAATTTTGCCTGCGGCAAGGCCGGCAAAGTGCTTGTGGCGAACACGCGTGCACAGGTCTTGGAGTGTCTTGGAGCGTGCCGTCGTCATTGTTTCGTGCTCGTGCGTCGAGCGTCGAGCGTCGAGCGTTCGCCGCCGAGGTGCCTCCGCACCACCTCTCGTCGCTCGCCCGGCGCGAATCCGGTTGACTTGCTAATTTTAACTCGACCGTGACACCGCGCAAGTGCAACTATATAGCGCGCGCGCACGATTGTCTCGCGCGAACGAACGAACGAAGGAAGGAACGAACGGGCGAGCGAACGAGTTCCCAAGGAATCCGCAATTTCACGCACAAACTGATACCACGTTGCGTGGCTGTGTATGTAGGGTAAACGACTTGTGGTTCGCTCTCTTCATTCCTTGCTACTACAATTGAGATGCAATAAAGGTTCCACGCACGCAAAATAGCTCGATAAAGCTCGACAGAGGGATTATCGAGAAAAAGGGAATCGGGTGAATCCCTATCGAGTACAGAGAGTGACTTGCACACATGGGTAACACGTATGTTAATCGCAAGTGTGACGAACCATGACTCACGAAAATACTAAGGGTGTTAGTCACTTTTTGAAATATAAACAGATGCATGTCTCTTGTTCAACACTCGCAAATGATATCGTTTTCAATGCACTGTGTAATTTTACAAGGATTGTTGATTCTTGTTTTCTCTCTTTGTGAAGGTTTTTGAATGTTCTAAAAAAGTTAACATTTATTTGCGAATAAAATGGAGATATAGAATGTTGTGTAATTATCGTTCAAAGATGATTTAATTGCAATTTTGAAAATTTTTTGCATTAAGTAGTTTTATGTAATTAGTTATAATTTAAAAATTCTATGAAAATCAATTTTATTCGAGATACATATTTGCAGTAAATAAAAGTGAACAATAAATTTCTGTAGCAAAGAAGCAAAGAACGTTAGCATTTATTTGATTCATTTTTATCGAGTATTTTGCGTTCTTTAAAACCACAAAGCGTTCGTCGATAATATTTTCGTTCAACGCAATTTCGACGCACGGCGATATTCCGAAATATTGTTTTCATATGTAACAAGGCTAATAAAATCCGTAAGACAAACGATGTAGCCGGGTTTGCATACATCCAATGGCGTCGAGCGCGCGCGTTTGCCTCCTCTTGATCATCCCACATGACGGGCACTACCTTGGTCGCAATTTCCAAAGTATTATGCTTCACTTATGTCTACATACAAATCATATAAATCTTCTGATATTAAACATAAAATTATATATAACTGGCAATTATATATTTTATGTTTGGCTAAACTTATGTTTAGAGAGAGTAATTCTACTTCAAAATGCACATATTTCTCTGATTTTCGAACTAACCAACTTTTTCTAGAAGAGAATAATAGAAAATAGAAAAAAAGGAAATAATATTGTTCGGATTTTTAATCTTTTTTCTTAAAGAGACATTTGTGTGTATCTTTTGCTACGAAGGTATCGGCGCCATCGCTATCCCCGGTCGTCGCACGGCTCCCTGGCACGTCGCCGAGGATATCGCAGCAACCGAACGAACGCGTCGACAAGTAGCCCGACCGCAAGCACGCGTATTTTTGGTGCAGCGTTCCGCGGAGCGACGTCGGCCAATAGTGACCTCTTCGGGGAACTATCGAGCGCCTTCTGGAACTCATAACTATATATTTGATCCAGGCCAGATAAACATCTCTCAAAAATAGTAGTCGGCCGGCGTGTATAGCAACGAGACTTGGTTGGCGGCGACGATGGCTGCGATCTTAAATCGCGATTCGTCTTCCAGAGAGAGAAAGAGAGAGAAAGAAAAAAGAAGTCCTCCCACTCGAATTCGCGTACTCTCTTTTTTTTTTTTTTTTTTCATTTTATTTTTGTGCGTCACGTATTTTTGTGGACTGCAGTGGAACCGCATATGCGGTTAGATTTTCGCTCGTTCGTATTCGCTTCGATCGCGCGTTTCTTTCCTCACAGACCGAGATTAGCTCGTCTCTAAAGATAGGTCGTCACGTATTAATGTCGCCATTGCCGGTAAACGTGCGAACGCGTGCGACCACGAACGCTTTCGGGTTTTAACTTCTGATGCCAACTGGATTGGCCTTTAGAATTGTGGGGGTTGTTAATAATTTAATTAATTTCTGTTTAGTAACGGAGAAGAAGAACTAAAGGTGCAAAAAATAATTAAGCTAATATATATAAAAAACGTAATATTTTTTTTATAAGTATAAACGTAAATTAATGTGAAAATTATACATGCAATGGACAAATATTGATATGGCGCAGGAATGCAAAAGGTTAAGAGGTTTCATCCGGATCGACCTTCATCGATCGCACTTCATTACAATTTCCTGTTTATCGTTCTTTCGTTAGTTTCTAAATGCCACGTCCGGTATGACGCATCCGATATATTAACAAATACACGCTTGCGATCTCTTAAGATTTAATAAGGCCTACTGACAAAGTTGGACTCAATAAGATGTTTCGAAGTGGGATTTAAAGGACGATCGCGACTCAAGATGATGAAAGCCTCTTCGAAGCGCCGACCATCTCGTCCACCAATGCTTATAGTTGGTTCCCCTCGTCTTTGGTACAAAAAGAGGTCACGATCCATAGACTGCAATCGCACGACTGCAAATAACTCGAACGCCCAAATGTCACGCTTGTAAACGTGTCCTTTCGATCGAACACACGCCCTTCTGCAACGATGCATACGAGAATGGATATAGCAATGGATATAACAATATTTTTTTGAACAAACTTCTCGGGTTTGATTGTTCATAGTAAACAATTTTAATTTTTTATTTGAATTCCTACGAAAAAAAAGATCTTACTGATTCATGCACAGTAATATTTTGGAGATTTGTTCTACAGTATATACTGTAGTCGATGATGTGTTTTAGACATGATACAACTGTTATTTTTAATCTTAATAACGATGTTTTATTTTCTTAGTTCTAGATATAAAAGTAGATTAAGATTTTGCATGTTCTCTCTTTCTCTCTCTCTCTCTCTCAGATTTATAATGGTTCAACTATCGACGATAGCGACCACCCAGATGACAGAGGACTCCCGTAGAGGCCGCTCTATTTTTCACTCGCGACAAGCTTCGGCTACTTGTTTGCGCGGCCGTAGCGACGATAAAATTCGTTTACGAGTGCATTAGACGCGCGAACCACGGCTTTTGTGCGATAGCCACTTCCGCTCCACTTGTAAATCAAGAATTTAGCTCGGTGCGCTGTGCTCTCTCTCTCTCTCTCTCTTTTTCTCTTCTCCTCCTCTTTCCCTCCGTCGCGGAAATCATTTGCCACCGCGCTATTTTTACCGCGGTAGCTGCTAATTCCTCCTCGATCACACATGGCAAACTCCCGCACGCGTATACGTACGACCTCGCGCTGTTGTTCTCTCGTTTTTAGTAATTGAGATAGTAGTCCGATTAAGAAGTGTCAGTCATCACTATTTAATATCTATGTGTATGCGTGTGTTTGCTAATTGTCAATGATGACGTCAATTAGCGTTTGAAAATTGAAATTTTTCAAGATACATATATCTCTTTTTAATTTGCGAGAAATTTTCTATTATGATATTTTTCTGTAAAGACTGGAAAATATTATTTAATTATGATTAACGATATTAATTCTTGATGATAGAATCAAAGAAAAATTATTTTTACCAATAGTGAATTGAATGGAAATCAAATGAAGAGTTTCAATATTTTAGACCTATCGACCTATTAAAGTCAACCTATTAAAGTAAAACATGATAATTTTATATTTTTGCGTTAGTTGGAAATTTCCGGATACTGATGTATAGCTCACTGATTAAGGATTTGAAAAAAGATATTAAAATGCTGTGTTACCAACAGTCATGCGTACGCGTAATCTCGTTTATTGTGCAATAACGTGTACGTGCTTGGCGACAGCCTTCGTAATAAACAAGAAACAAAACAAGGAAAGAGAGAGGAATAGAAAAAGCAGAGCATTATATTCACTTAAAATACAATAACTATTTTAGACACAGCAACTACGTTATTCAAGTTGAATTAATTATTTAATTCGCTTAAGCTTTTAAATAGTCAACTCTATGCTGTTATATTATATTATATTGTGAGACACGAATATATCGTACTAATTAAGTTTAAATGAATAAAAGCGTCGACGTTTGCTTAGCAAGAATCTAGCATTCTTCTTTCGTCTTGCGTGCGTTCTCCAATACTTACGTTCTCTGTGCGCGACGCATAAAGATATGATAATTAGGCGTGGCAAACGGCGACGAGATGCTCCCGATGATACCGGAGACTGTCTTCCCGTATGGAACGTGACGTAAGCCCGATTCAATGCTGATGTCTTTGCTGGCAGTCCTCACACACACACACACACACGCACACACACACACACACACGCGACACGATCGCGCAGCAACACTTGCAAAAAATACTTTTATAAATATACCGTAGTATCCTAATATTTTACAATATTTTACTACTCGAATTAGTTTTTTTTTTTTTTTACGTTGATATTTTATTGAATGTGTTTTTAAATGAATGAAACATTGTCATTTTTATTAGAAAATGGGTAAGTAAATCTTTTAAAAGTTTTTGTCTTAGAAAGTTGGAAATAAAATATATGAAGAAAATAAGAGAAAGATTTTCAACTTGAGAAAAGATTTTATTATTATTATTATCATCATCTTGATTGAGTAATTATCGATCTTCACTTGTTGCAAAAGTTTTAAAGAAAAATACTATGGTTCACGTTCTATTTCCGCGATTGGTTATCGGAATTGAGTCAAGGTAGTTCGCGTATAAAGTGGAACAAATTTTTCTTCATAGATCCGTAAGGACGCAAAGAGAGAAAAAAAGAAGAGATAATTTAAATGCGCACAGGTATGTGTGGTCCAATAACAGCGATGCAATATTTTTTATTACAGCCATTAAGATAGTATTGGTCGTAATTCACAGTCATTTTGATGTTCGCGTCCGTCAACGCGAGTTCCGTCCTTGACGTTGTCGCATTTATAGCTCTCAGTTCATTACAATAGTGTATTAATTCATTTATTTCTCTTTCTTTTTCTCTCTCTTTCTCTCTCTCTCTCTCTCTCTCTCTCTCTCTCTCTCTCTCTCTCTCTCTCATTTTGCGAAAATCGATACGCGGTAAAATTATACTACGACGTTATATACTTATTACACTATCATGTATTCATTGTGATCGCGCGTGTTGGAACAATTGTGCATAAAACTGTACATATGTATCTCTTCGCGCTGCTTTAAACGCTCTTATCCCGATAATAAACTTGACACGTTACACACGCGCTTGCAAGGCATAAATGTGCGGGCAGGAGAATAAGATATACCACGCGTTACGCGGGAGTTTACAGCCGATTCAATGAAGCATAAAGCGCGCGCGACGGCTGTTATTCAATGTTAATTTCATTCGCGGCGGACACGTGTGGATCGTCCGTCTGTTCGTCGCTTCGTTTATTCGCGATGACGACGGAAGTTGCACTCAGCTCGCGATCCCGGTTGTAAGCGGTACGAACAGTGTACGACAAGTCCGATACGTCGAAAGCAGATTAGAAACATATGTACATGCCGAGTATGTGGCGAATGAACGCATTTAATCAAGTAAATATTTCCGCGGGACATAATAAATCGATCGAAGCATGGTAACATGAATCTTGCGCGTTGGTTATAAAATCTAGCAAGCTGGTAGGTTACAAATTAATACAAAAATTATCGACGTTTTAACGTTTAGCGATATTACGCTCGCAACGATTATGACTAGAATTGTAATTATTGAGTAGAATTTTAATTAATATCCATGTGAAAAATATATCGAACAAATATCTCACTTACATATGCTACATGAAAAATATATATCACGAATATTTTGTCATGTATATTTTTCCTACAGAGCGCTGCATATTTTATGTATACATTTTTATTTATCGATAATATCTGAAACATAATTATAAATATAATATATTGCAAAGCAGATTGCAATTAGACGAACAGCTATCTAGTTTTGATAGCATAGAATCCTCGTGTAAGCGCATGCGTGTCATGGATTTATTTTCGTGGATATACGCGGTTTTCCCTTCCGCTCGTCTGACCATACGCTGACTAGACTACTCGCATACAAGGGGGCAAGTCTCGTAAATTATTGAGGTACATCGTTAGGTAGACATTATGTGACAAAGAATAGAAGGAAATACCTGAAATTAGACATTAAAATAATATTACACGTATCTTATATAAAAAAATCTACGAGGGGGATTGTAAGATGAGTAGAATATCTCTTATTGAATTTCATAGTATAATAATATTTACTATTCGATTCACCACCACTGATAGAATTCTAATTCTAATCCGGGTACGTAGACGTCGCTGCTGGCAATGCGATTTTCCGGACGTACGGATGTACGGATGTATGAGAAAGAAGGTTATTAAACCTGCGGGCAGGAAAATATCCCGCGTCACTGCAGACTTCCTAAGGGGTAGATGGGAACGAGGAAGAGCGAATTTGCCGAGGGCAGTGCCGTAGCGAGCTTTGGGGGTAGAGCCCCGCCGAGCGAGATCGATGCGTCGCTCGGCTCATCACTTATTTACGCCTTCATTACTGTAAACAATGCATCTCCCTTTACATCCGGTCTCTCCTGCCGTTCGTTCTCTCCTGCCTTGTCCGTCCTGTCTATCTCGCCCCCGTCGTTCATCTCGCAGTCATATACCGAGCCATTCCATCGCGCGCGCAAAGCACCTCGTTTCTCTGAAAGCAGCGCCGTCTCCCAGATGTATTTTAAAACGACTCTGCGCCGTATCTCTATTCTCCTCTCCGTCTGTGTCTGCGCGTTCCCCTTCTCTCGCTAGGTTTAAATATCCCCTCTCGTTTCCTCCCTCTAGTTGTTCTAATAAATATTGAAGCCGAACGAAATTCCGTGGAATGGCTTTTGCGTTTGCTCATTATGCTCAATGTGCGATTAGTTATATTTGATTACTGCGGTGTACATAAAGTATGAATATTTATTGCCTAGAGCATTCTCGAAAAGGAATTAATGTATGAATAATAAGCAACATGTGTATATATTATAAGATAATGCGACATTAAAATATTTTATTTTACGTTAAATAAAAATGACAGCAAATATTTATTTATTTTCCCATTTACGTCAAAATCGAAACTTTTAAGTTTAAATTTGCGAAAGAAAAATAATACATAGTTATAATTTTGACTCTTGTATAAACAAAAACCATCTAAATTCGAATAACCAAATTGAATTAAAAGCCCAAGGCGATCAGCGTGTAGTTTGTTCTCGTGAGATCAACGTGTTAATAAAACAGAAATGAGTAAGGGAAGTGCAAAATGTTAGCTACCGGAACTTAGCTCGTATCGCGAATCGTTTTCAATTAAAACGCCGACATCTCTGCATTGCAGCTGCTGGTCATCGAAGTTGTATACGAGCTCGCGTGTAAAGGAAAAGCGTTTGTTCTTTTCCTTGTTCTCTTATTTTCCTGCACACATTTCATTTCTGTATACATTACATATTGTAAATAATGCAATAAAAATTTGCAGTCATCTTAGTAATTGTAGAATATTATGGATTTTGTAAATTTCTGAGAAAGAGAGAAAAAAAGCAGATACGGCAAATAGTGCATAATGGCTGCACGATAATTAAAGTCGTATGTTAGGTTTAGTCGATGCAGTTTTCATTTTGCTAATGGTAATAATACTGCCACATCGAGATAACGTTCGATAAGTTAACGATCATCCCCAGGGATTGCATAGTAAGATTTTATATATGAAAACGAGGAGCCTTGGAACATAATCTGTTCATTATTTATGTTTAGTTCACGTTTATTTATTCCATAATCTATGTAATATTAGTCACTGCGAGATGTCGATATATTATTTAACTTTATAATATTAACTTTATAATTTATTTAGTTTAATATCAGTTTAGATCCTCGATCTTTATCGAATCGCGAAGAAATCAATATGTACATATCGATTTATCTTGATCGCTTCTTACATCGAATATGCATGTTTCTCAAACATCTTCGTGGAACTCAGTCGTTTATTTACGCAAAGCTTTACCGCGATATAAATCGATTCATCCTGTTCAAGCAAGGTTCCTGTTCCTTATAATTCGAATTTCCATCAGTGAATGCAATTACGAAATCTCAATCGGCTGCAGTATGTAATAAACAATATGTAATGAACCACGTGGGAAATCACGCAATATATCAGTCCTTTAAATATAGTTAATTTTTTCAAAAGCGATCGGATCTTATGTTGAATGCGTTGCGTAATACATTTTTTTATACTTTATCGATCTAGCCAGATTTATTTTTTTTTTTTTTTTTTTTTTTTTACCGATTTATCTCGCTTTTCCGCCTCCCCTATTTTTTATCACGTACATTGTACTCTCCTAGTTTGATTATACGTGATCGTCTTCGTATTGAAGAAGATGTATAGGATCATAAATTAGTAATTTAAAGTCTACATAAAGTCTCAATATAAAGGATAGGAGAATATTTATAATATGAAAAACTAAAATTTATAGTTTATTTAATGGGAAGGGCATATATGAAGTTCTCCAAAAGAGAGGTGCAGAAAGTTCTGCTTGACATTACGCAAACAGATATGACGGAAACTTTTTAAGAATTTGCGCGAACTGCAGATTGCGTTCTTAGGAAAGTTGGAGGAACTTTTGTGGAGACGAAACGAACCTTCGATTTCGTCTGCGAGTTATTTTTACAATGTTGCGCCACGAATGCGTTACGTAATTTATGTAGTAGTCTTATTTCTAAAATAAACGAAAAATGTTTAATACTTATTTATTTTATAATTGTGATGGATTTTTTCTTATTGGATCCCTGAACATTTGACATGAAGAATAGGAAAGTGTTAGTACAGACATTCGTCGCGACTAATATTGTCTTGGCTCGAGATGTGCGTGTGTGTGTGCGTGAAAATATTTCTTGGATGCATAATTATGCATTGAACTTGAGAGTATTATTATCAATGCGTGTTGTGTAAGATGGCGGCCGTGTACGCGTGTAATTTCAGAAATGTATCGTACAAACGAGCTTTTCTTGGCGAAGATTCAAACATACCGTTAGCGCAGATTTCATTTACGCCATTTCTTAAATATGCACGATGCGAATTTGGCTGGATTGCCGAACTATCGATTCGATGAAATCAAACCGCGTTGGTGGACGCAATCTTGGAAATGTAATTATACGATATTTGGTTGCTGCATAAGAGCGCATGCGTTATTCTCACAATTTCTCGTCGTGCGATCGCATCTGGTCGCTGTTTTTTCAATTTGACAGACTCATTGTATCAAAAGCGAAATTTTAATCACACTGAAAAGACGGATTCGTATCTCATCATCGAGAAAATAAAAATAAAAATTCCACGAACGTTGCATTATTTTACGATAAAAGCAGTGCACTGCTGGTTTTAATAAACCGCAAAAATAGGCGGACACCAAACCCTCTGCGTTTGTCGATGACGCCTTCTCTCAAAGACATTTACGTCGGCGTGCAATGAACTCGATATCTTTCCGTCGCCGTTCACGTACAGCTTCTTCCCGAAATACACGCACGGGGCGTATTTTCGGGCGTTTAATTAAGAGTTCTTACGACCTACTTGCTCGAAATATTTCGTTGACGACGAACGCGCATGCTGATGACGCTCGGTATATCTCCTTCTTATTGCTCCATGATTTCAGTAGGCGACGATGACTCTTCCTGTAGTCAGTTATAGATACTTTGTTATAGATATTACTGATGTAACGCGATTAAATTTCTTGGAAAGAAATATAAAGATATTAATATCTAATTATAAATACATTGTTATTAATATTTAATGTATCAAACAGAGAATATATTCAAACTAATCGTACAAAGACGTCGTTCTTGGCGACCCGACAGTTTGCAAATATGGTTACATTTCAATCATTGTAGTTGTGTTTGAAGAGACTCGAAAACCCCATAGTATATCCCAAAGATAACCGGCCATTAACAGCCGAAAGCCACCCTAATGCGGACGCATGACTCGCCGTTACGATTGTTTCATATAAACCACCCCGAGAAGTTGGCATTCGAGACACGTAGTATAATTCTTTACCCTCCCTCCCTCCCTCTCTTCCTTTTCTCTCTCTCTCTCTCTCTCTCTCTCTCTCTCTCTCTTTCTCTGTCTCTCTCGCCGTCCCTTCGCGTCGTCTTTTCAGAGGATGCACGATTCCCCGGGTTCCAATAGCCGCCATCGTAAGCAACGCCAACACCGGGCAACATCGTCCTTCGTAAGCAGTCTCGACCTTATCCTAGCGCGTTGTTGCCATCCTCCCCGTAACCCCGAGCACGCCCGGGCAGGCAAACATTTATCCACGATTTGAAATTAATGTTTCGACCCACCGCGTCCCAAACGACCGTCTCCGTGTCGCCCCTCGATGTGCGCCGAGATGGCGAAAGCGAGAGTCTGGAAGTTATTAGCTCGTCGAAGTTATTACCCGCGTCTCTAAAACCACTACATATTTCCGTTCTCGTCTTTTCACCTAAAGGTCATTCATGCGTTAAAAATTTTTTTATTTTTTTTATTTTGTCTTATAATTTTTTTATAACTCGTGCTTATACTCCCCGATAATAAAATCCAAGTAAGAAAACGATATTAAAACGAGAAGAGTAAAAAAAAAAAAAAAAAAAAAAATAGGAAAAAAGTATTTCCTTTAAAAGGCACAGAGTTTTTGGCATCATCTTGCGATGATCTATCGTGATGCGCCAGTCCTTCGAGCAAACTAGCGAAAATTAGTTGGAAAGTAAGGAGATGATCAAAGTTAGCGAGGCGCGGAAGAAGAGATCATCGAGAAACCTGGATATATCATTAATGCAACGTGACGCGAAACGAACGTTCTTCATATTCTCTCAAATAGTAGAAAAAACCAGATGCGATAAGATATTTTGCTTTATGTATCACTCGAATGAAAAACCGCTAAAAAAGACGCGCACCGGTGGTTGTAAATAATCGTGGTTGCGCATAATTCCCGAATATCGCCTCGGTTTAACATGCCCCGGTCGATGCACTCTGCGCCCTCGTCGGCAAAGTGGTGTCTCTAATCTGGGTCAAAGATGATTTGCCGCGCGCGCAGCCTTCCTCCGTTGATTGTACGTCGGTTCAAAGTATGTATAGTGCGACCGCGGCCAAAGTATCCGATTCTCATTACTCGGTTACTTTACCGGTGAGGTGTAACGGATCGCGTATCAGGTGCGACGCGATGACCTGGAAGTCGAGGAAGCGAGGCGCGTCTTGACTGCGCTGAGTGGCAAATTAGAAAATCTCGAGAGACGCGGTACAGTTAAAGAAAGATATTAGACTTGAAACTCGTAAAAATAGTCTTGTCATATTTTTGCGCAGTCAGATATGATATTAATAAGCTTTAGGCGAGACCATTTTTTGCGGCCTAAATATTTGATATATACTCTTTGATTTCACTTAAAGATTTTTTTGAAATTGCGTACATAACGTAATTACGACGTAAATTCTAAAGGTAATCGAAGTAATTATTTAAATTAATCTTAGATATATGAAATTTTAATCAGATTTTATATGGTGACTGAATTATAAACATACAGTAAATATTCAAATTTAGATAAAATTAAAAAATATGATTAGAAAATAAAATTATATATGATCTCAAAAATATTTATATCTCATACCATGCCCATAATTAAAATTAATAATCTATATAAAAAATGGAATCAATATTTTGTTCAAGCAGGGATCAAGTT
This sequence comes from Anoplolepis gracilipes, assembly GCF_047496725.1. NCBI lineage: Eukaryota > Metazoa > Arthropoda > Insecta > Hymenoptera > Formicidae > Anoplolepis > Anoplolepis gracilipes. The sequence goes on along the minus strand of NC_132970.1, from coordinate 3,257,310 downwards.
ACAAAAGGTCGCCATTAAACGGCATCGTGAATAAAACATTGATCGAAACTATTTGTCAAGCATCATTTATTCACCGAATGACTTTTGGGAAAAACCCTCTGCAATATCTGGATTTCTGTTCGCTGATGCGAAAGGCGGGGGCAGACGACGGGAAAGTAGACGAGTCGAAAGAGCGAGGCGGAAAAGTAGGCACTCGGAAGGTGCGATCTTGGCCAAAGGTATTGACTTTCCCGAGGGTTCGCCCTCGTTCTCTCTCTCTCTCTCTCTCTCTCTCTCTCTCTCTCTCTCTCTCTCTCTCTTTCTCTCTCTCCCTCTCCTTCTCCCTCTCTCCCTTTCTCTCTCTCACACACTCTCACTCTCTCACTCTTCTGGTGGTAGCGCGATGATGAGATCTCTTGGGGCGAGGACTCTGCCTACACCGTTACTTGCCCCCGCTCGCAATCTCCCCGTCGCCTTGCTACTCCTGCTGCGGGGGCGGCGCGTAGGTGCGAACGGGGTGGTTGAGCGGCATTCCAGGATGTGTGGCGGCGGGAGAGATACTCCCCCGCGTGTGTAGGTGGACGCTGTGTAGACGTAGACACTGAAACGAGTAGTGGTTCCGTGCCGAGCCCCAGATACCACCATGCGGAACCCCGCCACTCTGCCTGACACAAATCTCCGCAGGAAAAAAACGCTCGTTCTGTCGGATGGTATATCCGCTTTTTCTCTCTCTCTCTCTCTCTCTCTCTCTCTCTCTCTCTCACTCGTTCTCTTCCTCTGAGATCTGCCTGCGTAATTCGTCGCGTCTCGGAGGGTTGACGCTTCATTCTTGTTCGTCCTCTGTGTAAAATTGAGATTTTGGTCTCGTTGACGCGATCGATTATTCGAATTTATAACGTAATAATGTAATATAACATATAAACCTTCACTCAAAAAGAAATGATCTTGCAACTTCAACAAAAATTTTCTAGATGCAAAAAATTAACTGAAACGGATAAATTATTAGCAAATACTGTGATACTGCACATATTTTGCACTTAATCAATTTAAATGATAGAGACAGAATTTATATCTGTACTATTAGTGTAATTTAGACAGAAAATTTTGCTGTGATGCCTATCGTCAAGGACAATTATATTTGTGATTAATATTTGGCAATGGGATCTAAATTTTCTAGAGGTATTGCTAGAATATTGCCGCTATAAATTCTATACGTGACAAACAATATTCTAACAGATACAAAAAGTAGCGACAAATTTTAATCGAGACATCTAAAAATCTACATTAGCAAAATATTTTTTTGAGTGTTAATTTACTGAAGAAAACAAATTTTAAGTTTAAAATTAAATTGCATGCATATATATTAATAAAATTTAATATGTATTAAAGAGATAAATTTGTATATACTCTCTTATAAATATTTATTGATATTTATTTTTAACACATTCATGTGAAAAAAATAAAATCAATTATTTACTCAATCTCTGTATAATTGTAAAAGATAAATACTCATATGGTGATATAGGAGAATTTTTTAAGATTCTAAGTTTTATATCTTGAAATAGCTAAAATTGACAGTCGGATCTTTTTCATGGAAATACCGTATGTACAATTCGCGCTTTGTCATACATCGTGCTTATTTCATCGACGTGCTTTATACCGATGAGTACACGCGAGCTTCGCGTGCGACGATTTTCGCGTCATGTATAATGCACCCGCGTATACACGCGTGATATGAAGGAACAGTCTGGCGCAGTCGACCGAAGAGTCCTTCAAGACGAGTAGTTTCGCGACGAGAGCGTCGTCGACGCCGACAGTGGCGGGTGCCGCATACTCTGCTATTAGCGACGGCTGCACCGACGGTTAATGGAGGCGACGTAGAAAACGGCATCGTAGAAGAGCGAGAGAGAAAGAGAGAGAGAGAGACGATGGACTTGTAAGCGATGATGGCGTGTAGGGCGCAGCGCGGTGCAAAGAAGCGGCGTGATCAATGCCGCAACGCTAATTAATTAACATTCCCTCGCGGAGTTCTCTGGCAGACACACCTATACACACGAGCCTCCCCTCCCTCTTGCGTTATTACTCTTCATCCCTTCGCCGGGTTTCGTTCTCTTCCCTCGTCCGTCTCACTCACACATCTCTCTCTCTCTCTCTCTCTCTCTCTCTCTCTCTCTCTCTCTCCTCTCTCTCTCTCTTTTCTCTCTCTCTCTCTCTCTCTCTCTCTCTCTCTCTCTCTCGTGACTTTAACGTCGACGATCGTTACCGTACCGCGATAACGACGGTGGCGATGGCGACGACTAGTACCCGGCAGGAATATTCCTGAGAGGATTATTTCTCGCCGGCTAGCGAGTAGTCGAAAGTTTCTCTCGAAGCGACAGAACACGCGACTGCAACGGCGAACGCGACGAGAGACGATTGAAAAGTCGGAAATCTCGGAGATATTCAATCTCATCTGATGCAATCGTTGTGCAAAGTGTAGCGTCATTGAGATTTTTCTCCGCTGCGACTAAACAATTGCGCGATAACCGATGAGGTACTGCAAAATTTTCTTCTATTTTAAATAAAACATTACTTGGGAGAAAAGATATTTTCTTCGTATATGCTAAAAAAATTTTATAGAACATGGAACTTTGTACTTGCAATCCTCGAATTTTACAATATAGAATCTGACGATATCATTTAACGTTAATATGTATTTGTCGAACAACTTTTTCAGTTTATAATTCATTTTTTTTTTTTTTTTTTTTTTTTTTTTTTTTAATTGTAAGAATCGATATACGAACTTCTTTCAAAATAAAGATACTTGGACGCTTTTATGTGATGGAGACAATTTTCTTTTACATGAGATAGGAATCGAGAACCCTTAACGGTCCTTTTTTCTTTCTCTCGGTTTTGACCTTTTTATCCTACAGAGAATTAAATCGCGCCTCATCCTTTGCCCGGTCGATACCCGGCTACGGATATAGGAGCGTTGACCAGGAGAAGCAGACGAAACTTCGTAAGGACACGTTTCTCCACATGCTTGGGCGCGCGCGCGCATACACACACACACACACAGAGGCGCGCATGCATGCATGCACGCACACGCACACACATATACACCTGCACATAGATTGCGCAAAGTAGGACAACCACGGGATGACATCCTGTAAGTAAGGGTGCAGCATCCTTCCTTATCGCGCGCAAAAAGGCAGCTTTGCTTTTATGATAAACGTTGTATTATATCATACGATAGCTGTGTGTGTGGTAGAAACTAACTTTAATTCTGTAAATTAATTCTTTGAAAAAATTTGGTATTATTCTGAAAATTACATTATGGCTTTAATCGTTTTACTGATTACAATCGCTGTTGCTCACGCAACTCGTGATAGTGTAACGGTATACGTGAAAACGCAGTGCTATGGGAAGACGGTGCAATGTTTCTCTCTCAGAGAAGAAGTTTGAAAGAATCGATCGATACGCGTTCCATCGTGCATTGTTCCGCGAAACACGGTTCAAAGCAGTCCAGCAACGCAGGGTGGTTTTACTAATTGGTGCCGAGCATCGATTACCGCATCTGCGTCTCCCCTCGGATTTTACCATCGCTGGTATCCGCGATACGGAACGCTTCTCGCGCAAATAAAGCGAAAATTATCTTTGATTATTATATGAATCTCCTTTCTTTCTCATTCATCTGTATGTGAAACGTAAATTCATTTACAATTTCCAAGATAATTAGAAATTGTTTGATTTTGCAACGTCATCGATACGATTTTGATACGTCAATTTAACGCAGTGCACGCATGACTCGTGTATCTATACGATCGGTTTCATTATTTCGCCATTAAGGGTCGGGCCGAGAGTTGAAAACTAGGGCAAGTTTACTCAGGCATCGTAAGATACCCGTGAATGTGGCACACAATCATGACGACGCATGGAGAAAACAACGGGGGTGGAAGCGAGAGATGGCGAACGGGTCGATGCTTCCGTATTTATAATCACAAGCTCCCGCTGGTAAGTGGGGATACGATATTACACGAGCCTCCCCAAAACGTTGCCAAGCGCGCACTGATTGGTGATTAGACAGATGTATCGATCGGCGATTAAGAAACAACGCATCGACATTGGCTTCGCGAAGATTTTCGCTCGTAAAACAGAGGGAGAGGGGCGTCACGAACGAACGGAGAGAACTGAGGGGAATATCAGATGGGGTAAACAAAGGCCAACCGCGAGCAATAATTAATACGTGCCTTCCTCCTAACGTGCGAGAGTGAGAGACAGGCAAGGTCTTCTCTTGGAAGCAGCGGTTTTGATTAATGAGGAGTTTACTGGCACCTTCGCTATTGTGCGGGCTAATTACACCCCGCCTGCATGACCAACCCGTTCGCTGGTCGTGATGAAAGCATCTTTCAATCCGCGAGAGAAAGCGAGACCCTTCTGTGTAAATCGAGCCCCACTATCTCGCGGTAACCCCTTGTGGCGTACGATCGAAGATCGAACGTTTGTTCTCTTGCTGATTAAGAAGCCGAGATTGCGTAGGAAATTGTGTAAACTTGGGAAAGCCAGAAATCACTGGGAAAAGTCAAAGAAAGTGTAAGAGAAATTTCTGGAATTTGCTGTAACGTTATTACAATTAATTCTATTGAATGTTGTACGTCTATAAAAAAATATAATAATAAAAATTAACAAAATTAATTTTTTTTTATGGATACACTTATAAAAAACGAGATTTTTATTTTAAAATGTCGATATATATTATTTACCGGATATTAATTAGCGTCAATGAAATTGTTGATGTAACATTTTCGGGACGCTGCAAAATCGAATTCTTACCGTATATTTAAAAAATTGAAAAAAAGGAAAGACCATAGAAATAAAATGAGATAAATAACATCGTATTTGCTTGACTCTTGATTTCGATTCTTAGCTGGAAATAATCGTCGCCCGCGTCACATTGAAGCTTTACGATCGATTCGAGATAATATCATAAAGTTGATATGCCGGTAAGAACTTGATGTATATTATCCATCACGTGTATGGGCTTATTTATAGCAATCGATATGGCACACCGTTATAGTGCACTCGAATAATAATACGTTGCGTTTTATAAAGGTACGGAAGCGAGAAGGCTTCATTACGATACTTAATTACAGCCGCCAGCGATCTTTACCGTCTTACATCTTTGTTGGTTTTTTTTTCACGATAAATCCTACGAATATTATTTTACATCGGACGGGGCGATATCTCGGAAATGAACAGTAACTTCCGCGTCTCGAGAATTATTTTTTGGTCGTAGAATGTTTAAGAGATTCGATTATAATACATACATACATGAGTTTGAATATAGTTAATAAAAGTGATAAAAATGCACAGAGTTCTTTTAATTTAAATATTCGTGTTTATTTTCATATTATTTAAATAGCGGCTCCCTTTTTCATCTTACTAGTTTTATTGATTTTCATATAAAATATCGCATGTGTGTCTTTTATATTTAACCGAAGAGAAATTAATTTTCCAAGTGCTTTATGTTTTTCTCAAGAAACTTATTCACTAATTGTTAAGTTCGAAATAATCGTAGATACAAAGAACTTTAATTCGAATTTGTTTTTTTTTTTTTTTTTTTTTTTTTTACATCACCACTAGTAACCAAGTCTTCCATCTCTCGTCGGGGTCTCTCTAATTGCTACGTGAAAGGGTCATTCGCCTCCGAGGTTCATCGGGAACGCATCGGCCGTTCCCTTTGCGTCACCTTGTATGCCGCTTGACTGCAATTTGCAGCGCCCGCGGCCTCTCGCCTCTCCTTCCTATCCCTCTCCCTCGTCCCCGGTGCCTGCCGCGTATCACGGTGTCGTGCCTATCACGGATACGTATATGTCCTCGTATCAGACACGTATGGGGACCAGACAGAATATACAGAGCGCTAAATGCCGCCTATCGGAAATCGATATCGGAGAACCAGCAGCAGCTACTCTTCACGTCTCTCTTTCTCTTGTCCGCGTTGAAAATTTCCTCTTTCTCTCGCACTATTGCATTGGTCCAAAACCTTCTCTTCTTTCCTCTCGCTTCTTTCACCTTAGTTTTTGTTAGTCGTAGTTTTATCGCATCTCTTTATCCACCGTATCTCAGTTTGTCAGTTTCTCTTTCTCATTCATCCTCGCGAAAAATTTTTCAAAGGGCGCTACCTTCTTCACGAATCACCGCTAAATTCTTCTCTCCTCCTGCTTCGCCAACCTTCTCTCACTCTGCGCTATCAGCTAGCACGGGCCAAGAGTATCCTCGCAACGACCATATCGATCGGTTCTTCGATAACGCTGAACGTTATCGTCGGGATAGCCAGGAGTAAGCCAGTCGGGAATTGCACCTTTAAAATATTATAATTGACGATATCGCGAAGCGATATGGGAAAAGCTGGTTTTCCACTACGATGGTTTCCGTCGATTTACATTACGGGGCCAGTACCATCGGACGTCGTAGCAAACATTCTTTTAGAGCCATTTTCAAAATCACATGATATTACATTTAGCCAAAGAATTAGATCGATCAAAAGATAATTGTGGTAGTAAAAAAAATATGCGAAACATGAATAAATTTTCAAAAAATAAAGTTAATAATTTAGTAAAATTGTAATAATAAAAATTGTATTATTTTTTTTAACATTTATAAAATTAGTAAAAAATTAAGTCACATTGGAAAATATAATGAAACCGTCTATAAATTCGCTCTTTTTTTTCGGTGAACAAATCAATCGTCTAGATTTAATTTTCTCTGTAACCACTAACTCTTGTTCTCTGGTTTTTCCACTAATATCCGAGTCGCGCTTTTGTCTGGAAGAGGCGTCGACACCTACTACGTATCCATTCCAGTTATGTATACATGGAACTCGACTTGATCGGCTAATATAATTTCGAAGCTTACCGATTAAACTACTCGACGACGAGAAATCTGCAATTCGTCTGGGATTCGAGTGGCTCGTGTTATTGCCGGTTTCAATTATCGACTTCAGAGTTTATATTTCTATCCATTAAAGCTACTTTGTGCTTCATCCGCGATTAACGGAGAGGAAAAAATCGCCGCGCTGATATCCAATCTCGATATGATTGCAATCAATTTGTAATGATTGACGGTCCGTACTCTAAAGAAGAAAAACACTACACACGATCGCGCGACGCTCCTCGTGTTATAAATATATTCTAAATCATATTTAAGGGGATACCGAAGCTTAGAAGCCTAGAAGAAAAGTATTCCTTTAAAAACAAATGTCGTGCTGCACAACATTTCTAAGCTCATTTCTAAAAGTTCACAAATATTCTTTCATGCAATTCTGAGAGAGGAAAACCTATATTATTTTATGTATATAAATTGCAACTTTTATATTAAGTAAATTAATTGTTTTGTTAAGTAAGAACTCGGTCGATATACTTCGGTATCCCCTTAACGCATAATTCGACGAGAATCGAGCGCGATCTCAGTGATTTTAGATCTGTCCCGCAATATCTCGAGATGGTAGTCACTCAATAGACGTACATATACGCACGCACATAGAGGCGAGCTAATGAAAATTAATCCCTTCCGTCGTCGTTGTCCGCGCAACAAGCGCGATCACAATTCCGGCAATTCCGCCCTTCGGTCTCGCGAGGCCGACGGCATGCTGACGCGCACAAACTCGAATGCCACGAGGTTAGACGGTGGTGTCGGACGCTGATCGATTTCTGGACCCGTGCGCACGGAAGTTCGTGGACCGCGCGACGGAATCGTCGATCAGCGCCGCGTCCGATGTTCACCGGTTTGTCAACACTGCCACTTCATCGTCGGCTTACAATACAAGTTTTTCGGGTCAGCGGATCTATTGTACGGTACAGAGTGCAGTAAAGCAGAAATTTTTATTATGTGTATTCCCAGAATAATTTCTCGAAAACCACATCGAGAAACGGAAGTACCGTCGTTAATAATAAAAACTGCAAACGCAACAAATTGACAATGGAAACGTACGTTTATCCCGCAAGTAAACTGAAACGATTAAAGTTATGCAATTATATATTTTTTTGTGACTAATGTAATTACTTATTTTCTCGAGGGGAGAGGGAATTATCTGAGTTATCTAAAAATTTTTGATATAAAATCAATATTTTTTTTCAACGGCACAATGTAACTCGATGAAGAAAAGTCAGATATATAATTTTCCTAACTTGCAAACTGGCAGATAGACTTTTTTATCTTTGAAGATGTCAAAAGATATTTAAAGTAATTTCGTAAGGCACTGAGAAATGTATATACACAACAGAGAGGCGTATGCACGCGGAGGGGCACGGGCGTGCACCACGGTAATATCGATCAGGAGAAGTCCCGTACGCTGACACACACACACACACACACACACACACAACACACACACACACACACACACACACACAGACACACACACACATACACACACATACATTTCCAGGCTTCTCAACACAAGAATATCAACGCCTGTCGACCCCCGCCTGCGTGTTGTTGGCTGCACGCCCCGCTTAAACCGTATTCAAGCGTTTCCCTTTCACGATGTAACCCGACCTCTCCGCTTCGCTACTTTCTTGTCCACCCTTCCTACGAGTCATTAAGCGAGTGCGTTAACGTTGCACGTGGCTGCGACTCGTCGTTGCCACGTCTGAAAGTCTCAAGGCCCATTCGTTTCGTATCGACTAGCCATTCAAGGCTAGCTAATCTTTTTAAAATAATCTATCTTGATATGTAATAAATGTTCTCATTATCCTGTAATAGGTATTTTGTTAGAATATTGCTCTATAAATGGATTTGTAATAGACTCTATATATAATTGCATAAGATACTTATATATTATTAAAATAAAAAAAAAAAAGAACTGTTTAAAATTAAAATGTATATTAGCTTCTTTCCTCTTTTTCTAGTAATGTTACATTTTTTTCTCTATGATGTAATGATTTGTCCTGAACGTTCTTTACGAGTCGTAGTGTTTCGTCATAAAAAAAATCCATAAGAGATTTTATTACGGTTTTTAGCATAGTAGGTAATAATCTACAAGCGTACAAGTTCTTTAATTGATTACTCGTTGGCGATTGGCTTGATTACCTTTCGCTAACATAAAGCAATTAATTGACTGTTGGCAAAAATTCCGAGTTGTTTACGAATGTGTTTACGTTCTGTGCGATTCCAACGATAACTGCGATTTTTTTCCCCAATTCTTTTTCTAGCAAAAATATTTTTTTGCTTTTCTGCTGTTTCATTTTCTTGCATTTTCCCGGTTGTCTTCAACATCTATTCACATTATCTTTGAAATTCGCTTTTAATAGAGTGATATATGTACAATCTCTCTTTGAGAGAGAAAGAGAGAAAGAGAGAGAAAGATATCTGTACTTTAATGAAGTATTTACTTATTTATTTACTTTTTATCACAAGTTTTAGGCCAGTATTTATGGTCTGTTCTTATTTCAAAACCGTTTTAAGTAATATCTTAAGATACTCATATTTATTTTAAAACAGTTTTAACTAATGTCTTTTTAAGATACTCATACGACTCTAATTGGTTTACCATGTATTAAGACTGTACTTAAAACAGTCTTAAATATAAGATCAGATTACCGACCTAAATTTATGTTTACTCCTAATTGGTGAATTTCTTGGTTACATTAATTGCTAATTATCATTCATTAACAATTTTCTTGTCTGCTTTATGTCTATAGGTGTTATGACTAGAAAGCTGTGTCTTGTTAATAAACTTGACCCTACTCTTTCGTCTTACTTCTTTCTCGCGATTTTTTTTCTCTTGGTCGAATTGTGCGAAATGCGCACACGCGTACGTAAAATTAGCTATTTATTGTATCGTCTACCCGAGGGGTTGGTCACTAACAGTTATAATGTACAAAAATTACCCTTTGATACGGATTACCCTTAAATTATACCTCGAATTATTTAAGATTGCCTAATAGTATCTCAAATTAAAAAGAAATTTTACTTTAAATTATTTTAACGCTAAAGATTATTTAGATTTACCAAAAATAACCTTACCCAAAATTTTGCTGGGATTGCCACTGAATTACCTAGCCTTGTACAAAAATTACTTCAGTGACCAACCCCTCGCGTCTACCTTTCCGAAATGTGTGTATATTTCTAGCACCTGCATGCATTCTATGAATCTGCACATTTCTTCCGGCAGGTAACACATTCTTCTTTTGTCGATATGTAAGATACTGTCAGGAATCGCGTCGTTATTTACTGTAAATATCTATCGTAAAATCAGAATTACAAAATAGATTTTTTCTTTTGATAACAAAGACTATACGAATAAAAGCTATACGTTACGCCAGAGGGATGAAATATTTCTGTAAATATTATTCAACGTAAATCTATGTGTTTTTTTCTCTGGTCGAATAACAGTATTGATTGCTGTTAAAGTTGTTGCGACAATAAATAGTGGTCGTATGTACGTATTTTTGTATCCTAGTTTTATACAAACGCACACGTACACGCACACACACACACACACACACACACACACACACACACACATATATATATATATATATATATATATATATATATGTATAAATAATTAAAATTCAATCTTTCGATGAGCGACACCAATGGTACTCCTTTCTCGGCAGTACCTAGTATCGAGCAATCCGATGGTTCGAACGTCGAGGAGTAGAAGGAAGGAAGGAAGGCCGTTACTGGGGCGAAAGGGAAGGATAGAAAAGGGAAATGGCTAACAAAAGCTTTGGGAGAACGAAAAAGACAGATGGCACCCAAGAAGCGACGGTAGAGAAAAGAAACATTAGAATTATGGCAGAGACGTAGGTGGTGGTCGCGTGCGGCCTTCAAATCCTTCACGGAACTCTGTCTTCCAACCCTCCTCGTTTTATACGGGCCTGTCACCGTCACAGTCACGTGACCACCACACCCTTACTGTACACCGACGAGATATCTAGAAGGTATCCGGTTTTTAGAGTCCAGGTGGATAGAATACCCACGAAGCGCTCATTATCGATCCGAGCTTCGTTTCAGAATTAACTCGGCAATATTGTTAGGGCAGTCACTCACCTTAGCGCGCGTATTCCGTTTTACATTTTCCGATTTTATGAACTCTAAAATAAGAAGCAGTATACCATCAAATAATAAGGAAAATATCATTTATATAATATATTTGCATCTATATATTTTTCTACGTGTTATTTTTCAATAAATTATGTTATTTATATTGAAACAAATACGCTAGTTTATATTTTTATATTTTAGCGACATATCGTTGAATCTTAGACTATTAATTATTAATCTTAGACTTTTAATTTTAATTTGATAAATGGTGAGGATCAACTATACATTTGCCTAGAATGTCGAGCACTAGATTGTGTATCATAATATAGCACATAAAATGTACTGCAGTCTGCTCGCGGCATGTTGCTTTCGCTGATAAACGTGCGACGTTCAAGTCTGCTCGCGGCGTGTTGCTTCCGTTGACAAACACGTGGCGATCGAAGTCGGCGTGTTATTGAAGAAACTGTAACATGTCTGACAATTGTGGCAGAACACTACTGATTTTTTCCCGTGACCGATTTCTTCGCTATGAAGGTCTTCGTGTTCGTAGATCCAAAGGGCGAATTGGTCAAACTACTCATGAACTTGAACTGAACCGTAGAAAATAGGTCTGCGAAAAGTCGAGGGGACGAAGAAGCAGACGGTAGAAATTGCGGCAAAAATTGAGAATCCTTCACACACAAAAAGAGAACTCTATGATTTTATAAAATAATCTCAATATTATAAACGGATAATTAAATGCAAATAATACCGAAAATTCTATCAAATTATTGTTTTTCAACGAAAGTAAAACGGAAGTTTTTCCGCTCGTCGTTTCTCTGGTCAATTACTTTTTCAACAGTCAACCAAGGAGCTGACCTCAAACTGTGTTGCGCGAAACTTTTTGATTTCGCAATAAAGCGTTGTGGAGAAAACAATGCAATCGATCTGTCCGAAAATTCTCGATTGCGTGTTGCACGAAATCAAAGTAACTGATCGTTGTAAAGATCTCAAAAATAACGACGTAGCTACCTAGTATGGAATTAAACGATTACAAATCGATCTTCGAAAACAAATTCTAAGATTTGACATCAGAATATTCATTCTTAAATTATTTGAGACGGACTCAAATTTTCGCAAATCCAGAATATAAAAATCTGTGAAAGCAAAACCGTACCTATGCTAACTAATTTTTTTCACTTACAAGATGATTGAAAAATAGCGAATAAAATTTGCTCGATATTCGTAGCAATATAATTTCGCAAGTGCTTACGATATCATATCTCAATAAAGCCATTTGCGTCGTGAGAAACATCTTTAACTGTGCACGTATTCGCATGTAGTCCACCTAATTCTCGTAGACGCGTCGCGTTGCAAGACGAGACGAGGCGGCTAATTCTCTGTGTTCTCGATAAACCGAGTGTGAAGCAAAGCGCGCAACCTCGGTTTGCACGCGCACCCTCTTTGCTCGCACAGGTCAAGCAGGCCGACTGTGCATCATAGTGCCGATTGATGTGTAGGGTGACGATATCCGCGCCTTTGCCAAGGGTGAACGACGAGACCGATGCTCGGGGGTGACGATGGGCGGCTGAAGATCGGGTCGTCGGACGTGCTTGCTCGCACCGGAAGGTGATGGATACGTCGGCGCTATGCACGGACGGCGGTGGTAGTGGTAGCGGCGGCGGTGGTGGTGGTAGTGATGGTGGCGCGGGTGGCGTTTAACACATATCGCATGTGTACGGGGAACACGAGGTCTGGTGGGAAAGAGAGGGGGCAGAGGTCACCGGCCGCGGAGACTCGTGCGACTCGCCCACAGAACTGTTCTCTTTCTCTCTCGCTCTTTCTTCCTCCGTTCACTCGTCTTTTTCTTCTCGCTTTTTCATCCCTTCCTCCTCCAGCTCTTTTCTTCTATCGCCAGGATATACTTGCACTCCTGTCGCTACGCAATTGCGTACCGTTCTACGAACGGCGTAATCCGTAGGATAAGCTACGTAGATGTAACGTACGCGCGTGATGTACATGATATATGTAAAGCCTGCTCATCTCCGTTTTCACCGAAAAACGAGATTTTTCTGCATCGTGAGATGTCGCGATTTCAAGGTCACTCGTCAGGACGCATTCCCCTGGCGTCGTCGTCGTCGCATGCAGCATGGTATTCGCGAACGTTGATTGCACCCGACAAAACCCTATTAGTGGTTCTCTAAAATAGTTTCAAGACAATGATTAAAGCATGTAATCGTATGCCTTTTACTTTTTTATTTAAAAAAATTTTTTCCTTTTTTTTTATTCTGCGCTAAAACCATTATGATTTATAATTAATAAGAGTCAGTTGGATGAAAACGGTGCTTCTTAAATTCAACTGCATTAAAAGAGAAACTTCAATAATTATATTGTACTACATTACATTGAAGATACAGTTAAGTCGCGTTTACGAAACGCGTTACGGCCATTTCTCTTCGAACGCAATTCCAAAATGTGTGTCGCGAGTGAGCATCTCGGACACGAACGCTATGATTAGCGATTACAACATCGTAATATTAGTCACAATGCGATTCCTCGGTCATGCGTGTACTTACGTGTGTGTGTGTGTATGTGTGTCACAATATCTATAGCATGTTACGTGCTAGTATCGCTGACTGTGGAGTGTAGATTGCGAGTACGATGACTCTATGTTAATAACGATTTAAACATGCACTTTTATGCACCTTGAGCAGAGATTTTCTTCATTAAAATTGTTTTAAATTAAATCGAAGATTAAAATTGTTTTAATCTTTGATTTTTATAATACTTTTTTACTTTTTTCACTTTTCAACGATATTGTTATACATAAAATATTTCAAATTCATCGAATTACCTTCCATTTCCAAATTCTATCTAGGACCCGTGCAAATTTTAATGTTGATAAGAATTAGTTTCTGTCAAATTTGAGATAGTCATTAATAAAATTTGCTTGATAATTAAGTTATTTTAATTCTGATATTATGTATATTAAAGCTATATATATTAATTATAGAAATCGTCATGCAAGTTATGTCAGATTTTCAACGTCGCATGGTCATGATTGACGCATAGTAATGAAGATTCCATAGATAATAGCAATATATCTAAAATCGTATATTTTATCGGAATTTCTAAATGCAAGAAAATGTAGGGATATTAATCGAATCGTATAAATGTGTAGACAAGAGTTGCGTTGCATGATAGAATTATTCATTGAATTTGATTGCAGTTAAGTTGTTATAAATATGTATATATCGTTTAAATTCACTTATTACTGATGTATTTGTGAGAGAAAAAAATAGATAATTAGTACTTATTAAAAACAAATTAAATCAATGATAACCGCAACAGCTAATGGACTGATTTTAATAATTTAATCAAAGTCTTGATATAAAAGAAGTTGTAACCTTGTTACAAAAATGAAAATTGAATATTATTAATATCACGCATGTACGAGTATAGTAAATTGTTTGAATCTAAGGAGTAGTCTAATTTATGAATCCTTTGATTTATCGACTCTTACGAATTACTCGTTAACGGTGATTATTTCATTAAACGAAATTGATTGCAAAAACTCGGCATTCGAAAGCTCGGTGTAAGTATCGATTTGTTCAAAATGGGTCACGTCCGTCCACGTTCGTAATTTTGTGTGTTTTTTTTACCCTTTCATTACTGCGAGCTTTGATGTTGAAAGGGTTTCGAATCGAAATGCATACTCGAATACAGAAGGAAAAGGATCTTTTTCTTGTAAAAACTTCGTCTAATTGAAGCTCAAACTTCCAGACTCCGATTGTGACAGATTTATTTTGGTCGGTAACGATGGACGACTACGGGATCATGTTTAATTAGCTCCAAGTTTTGATGAATTTTCGAAGATCTAAAGCGTCTGATCTCTGACACTTCGAGATTATCCGTGTCTCAGCGTCAGTGATTAGTACACTTGTCAAAGATTTCGGTCTTTCCTTATTTTGTGATATCCGTAGACGATGCGAGTAGATCTGCCATGTATATTTCTTTCATTTTCTTTTTTAGAGTCCTTTTAAGCATTGCTATAATAAGACACGTGATATGCAGATGTCGCGTTCAGGGACTCTCACGGGGGGAGGCCGCCGTGATTTGGGCTAATTATGCGCGACCAAGTAGGTTTCTCCTACCAACCATATCTCTATGCGTCCTACCGGGACACGCGACCTCTCGGTTACCATCATGTAATCCTTGTGTATATACGTGTGCGCGCAGAAACATATCTACGTATATATATTCGCTGTATGTCCATTTTCCCGGATAAATTCCACCTTACCACTGTATATCTATCTCAGATTCGCAGCAAGCGAGTTTTCGTTGCGTTTCGCTCTGCACATCTTGCACTTGCACATGCATGGACGTGCCTTTGCATGATTTGCATTTTCTACGCACGTTCCTCTACTTAATTATATGTATATATACATGTATATAGGTTGTTTGCGAGAATTCTATAGATATTACAGCCTCGCGATTCGTCTGTAAGTTTCTTGAAACCAGGTAAAGAAATTTTAATTCTACGCTATATCAAAGCTTTTTTAATTTTTTACCTTGAATATTTCGATAATTAAACTATAAATCAAACCTCTGACAAAGAGAATGCTGATAACTGCTGAGATACCTTACACACAAATTATATATATATATATATATATACATACATGACTGCACATCGCGCGAAATACATGCGTACGCGGATGCGAATTGACATGATAATTGTAACTCCCTTATACATGTAAATGTGTGTATAATTGTATATAATCTCTACAAATTAGTATACAACATATGCTTATGTACACACACACGCACACACATACGCGCGCGCGCGCGTATATATGCAGTCGTGGACAAAATGAAGAGCACGCTATATAAATTTTGGAAAATCTTTTGTTTTATTATAATGCATTAAATAAATTTTAAATTTTAAACGTGAAATATTTTTGTGAATATAAAAAACTTTTATTTAGCATGCATAATTGTAAAAACAGTGTTTCTGTAACTGTTTACACATATTTGTTTATATGAGTGACATTTAGACCTTGGACAAAATTGATAGAAAATTTTATATTGAGAGTAAAATAATGTAAACACACATTGACCTTTATCTAATATGCGATATTATTGCATCTTTAGTGTATGTTGAACTTTTGCATAAGTACAAAGTTAATAAACTCACATGTCTCAGAAAATAAGACATTTGCCCCCTTATTTACAAAATCTAATTGTTTTAGATTGCGAAAATAATAAGTTAACTTATAGTGAAATAACCGAAAAATATAAAGTTTCGGCAGCTTCAGTTCGTAGATTTTATGTAAAGTATTTAAAATATAATAGTGTAGAAGCTTGCCGTCGGGATCCGAGACGTTGCACAAATGCAGACGATGATAGAAGAATTGTGAGGGAATTTCAATGTAACCCAGGGATAACAGCACGAAAAATTATTGAAAACCTAAAATTAAATATATCTGAAGACACTGTGAGAAGAAGAATACTAGAGGTGGGTTTAAAGAGTTATGTAGCTAGAAATTCCACTAGACAAACGCCATAATAATGAAGAGTTTCTAAACGAATTGCAACTAAAATTTCAAAGAATCGATAAAAATTATTTTGAAAAACTTGTTGAAAGTGTGCCACGACGTTTACAAGCAGTAATAAAAGCAAAAGGCTACAATACAAAGTATTAATCACTTAATTTGTAAACATTTATAAAGTATCCACTTAATTTGGCCCATGTGCAATTTTATGTTATTAATGATTAAATGATACAAATTCTAATATATTACTCATTATAATTGATTTTTCTTTTCATTTTATTAAATTATACTTTGTTTATTTAAATATATAATAAAGTTTTGATTTATCGACATTATTATTTTGTCTACGACTGTATATATATATATATATGTAGCGTAATTACATATGTAGTGGTTGAACTAAATATCGATCCTTGACTGCGCGTATAATTAGTCTCGAGTATCGGTAGACAGTCTTACATATATGTAGCTCTCCGTAATACATGTATATAACGCATTTGCGGACGTGATATACGTAGGTATACGCTAATCACATACCTATGTACATACGTCATATATCTCAAAATTTTGGTAGCCTGAGAGCGGCTATCAACAGAGAAAGCGACTCCACACCTGTGCATTTGCATAAGCGTCTGTCAGCGTTCGTGTTTCATAGGAGTGAATTCAAATAGCAAGCGCGCTAATGTAGAATATAATATAATAATATGCATAAGAACTAAATATAATAATGTATAACAGAATAACAATTCTACATTATCGCATCACTCAGATTTGAGAGAAGCGATGTCCTTTTTTTCGGACAGGACGCGGATTGTATCCTCGTTTTGTCGTAAACTCGATAGTCGACCAACAACGGAACGTGCAATTTACTGATAAAAACATAGAAATGATGACACGCAATTTGGCGGTGCTTAGAGTCTCGCAGGGGCTCGAGACACGGGAATTGTACGCGTCTGTACTATCGAGATACAAAGTCGCAACTAGATTACGAGGGTTCGACAGCCGGCGGCAGAGGGTCGGAGGGTCATTCGTCCGGGACACGGTCCTGACTTATTCTCCTCTTTCATTGCACAATATAAAATATAAAAGAATATCATCCCGTATCATTACCGGCGATTCGAGTGACGACAATAGTTATCGCCTACTTATATTATGCTTTTTTTCCAGAAACAAAATATTTCTGTTTTCCAGCGGTAAAGTTAGTTCCATCATCGGAAAACCGCGCGATTTTTTCCTTCACTATGAATTCTCATATAATAATAATAAAAAGTAAAGAACATTCAGAATCCAAAAACATCTTTAACTCTCTGAATTTAAATTTAGTTGATTTTAAATTTAATTCCAAAAATCTTCTGTTTCCAACAAGGTAAGATTTGAAAAAAACAAGTAAATACGTTGAAAAATAAAAAATATTGATAGCAAGATGATTACTAGATGAGCATGCAATTGTACAGTATTTTAATATTTTCGTCGCGTTTCACGCATACATAATTAACGAATTTCACGTGTCTCGTTTGGATGCTATGCTCAAAATCGATTCAAATAAATAACGTTATTACATAGATTAAAGTGTACGTCGTAAAAGGATCACACTTGAAAAAACTTCTCTTGTTTAAATACCAGGTATATTTCACTAGCTATGTTGTCTGATATTTATACATATATTAGCTGCAATAAGATATTGTCTTAGAAGATCCGACGTTTATTAAATCTCTATTTGTACACCAAATCTACATTTATATGAATGAGAAATGTTTTGATTGTCTACAAATAATAAATAAAATTAATAAATAAAATAATAAATAAAATTAATAAATGACTCTTGCGTGATAAGAAACTTTAACATCACTATTTATTATTATTGTGGTGTAAATACTTAAGTTCGACCAAATTATAACGAGCGTCTTAACGCAAAGTAACCTTGCATCTGAAACGCGTATTATCTCTGAGCAGGAGATTTTTATCGCGCGCAGTCTCTCGTCTCCGCGATCTATTATGAAGTGTGAATTATAAATCTTCAATTTCATTCGCAGGTGTCAGCCGGTCAGCATATGCAGCTCACGGGCGACTTGAAGCCGGTCGTGTCCGTCGCGGCGCAGCAGGGCATGTACTTCAATCAACAGCAGACGCAGAATCAGCCCGGTCCTCCGGCCAACCAGACCGACACCTACTGTTCGGTTTCGCAATCCCAGACCATCAACTTTACTCAACAGAGTCTAAGGCAGAGAGCGGCTGCCGCTGCGGCCGCTGGTGGAGTTCCGCAACCTGGGGCTGCTGGTCCGGGAGCGCGGGGCCATCCACAGCAGGTGTCACCGGCCCAGGTCGATCAGCATCAGCACGCGAAGCTTCTTCAGCAGCAGCAACTGATGCGCGCACAGGTAAATACCCATTTTGTTCATTCTCGCGTTGATAAGTTTGCGGGAGGGTGTTTTACCTCAAACACATATACCTCGACGTGAGTTTTGGAACGTGTTGTCAGTTTCGCAAAGCAATACTCGCCACTGACATAAATGATCTTCGTTTACGAATTAACGCATGGTGATTAAATGTAATGAAAATCTTTTCACGTTAATTATATCAATATTCAGTTATCATTGAACTGTCACGTACATATGTTACGATATATATTGTTTTCTTTTGGAGTTTTCGCACTCTTGTTTCATATCGTACGTACTTACGCGAATTCGAGACTCGTTCACTATTTGAAAATGGCGATTAAGAATCATTACATCGATAAACGCGAAACTTACACCGTGACGATCGTCTACGTAGGTAGAAAGGTAAGATGCTCGCGGCGCGATACCTCCGATAGCGCATTATCTAAGACATTAAGCTCGAGCAAGAGAGAAAGAGAAAAAAAAGAGAGAGAGTTCCGCGACGTATGCAACAGGTACTGCTACTAGTCTTTTGCAACTTCTGCGTCCCGCCGTGTTGAAAGAAGCAGACACAAATAGGACAAATAGCGCGGAATGCTTTCTCAGAGACTGGAGAAACACGGCCGAGGAACAATGGACGAAAAGTTTTTGCCGAAGAGAGTTTCCGTGCTAGGAATCCGTTGATGATCAAGAAAACGCGGAAATATATATCGATGAATTAGCGTCTTCGACGACTATTCGTACTTCACGCGAAATTAAGTGTCGTCAATACATATATATATATATATACTTTTATCTACTTTTATCTATCTCGATCGCTTTCAATCAGTTTGTTAAATCGTATAATATATAATACATCTTATACAACTGCTGACATTAAACAAAGGCTAAGCAGTTTGTAAATCCAATTTTTGCACATGTACAGACTACATTTCCGATTTTTTTTCTTTCATTCTGGGATTTTCTAGCGAGACTCGACACGATCTCTTCTAAAGAGAATTTGATAGAGCACCTTTTAACTTTTTAATTTTCCACGGGAAAAATCTTTCTTTAATCATACTCTTCTTATAATCAAGGTACGTGTTCAGGATCAAGTTGACAGAAATTAATTAAATTTTTAATTAATTTAAATTAAACTCTTATTGTATCCCTCTTTTTTCTATATTCATAGCTTGATTTGTTCCGTTTATTCTCACGGAATCGTTATCCAAAAAGTCTAAATTGTCTATAAGAGCATGACTACACGTGCATCGAGAAGTCAACGCAAAATTGCGTGGTACACACGATCGCACTCGTCTAGATCTCGCAACGAGTCGCCTATTGGGCAGATGACTCATAATCAGTCGCAACGCGCGACGAGATTATCTTGATAATGCTAAGGTACCGAAGACAACGTCGTGCTCCAGTTACTAATTGTACATTTCGCACAGTTGGTTAGTCATTCGCTCTTCCAGAGATAGCTGCGGACGAGAGAGCGAGCGCTACATTATCTAGAACGGTCCAAACCAGCTCAATGATCTTATCCGGAAATATTCACGTGAACTCAATTAATGTTAATTACATGTGACATGGTTATTTTAACTGACACACACGTTCTCGTATTTATATGTACCTAATTGATAAACAATTAATATAAAAATTCTAATGAATTAAAGAAACATTATATTCGTTTTGGAAAAAAAAACCTATATATAGGTTTCTTATTTTTGTTAATATATTTGTATTACGATATTTATTAAATTATATATTTACTTTGTCATTATTGTATATATATATATATATATATATATATATATATATATAGAGAGAGAGAGAGAGAGAGAGAGAACAGGTAAAAATAACCCCATAAATTCCTATAAAATTTTTTTTTATAATGCATTTCTACCGAGATATTTGTCTCTAAAGTTTAAATTTGAGAATCATTTTTTTAAAATAACTTTCATATTACTTTGTAGATCTTAATAATGTATAAATTTTTTTTTTTTATTATTAAGTGAAGATCTGTAAAATAGTGTGATAGATTTTTTTATATCATCTCGGAAAGCCAGAATTGGATCACCTGTAAGTCTTTTAACTTGCAAAACTTAAAAGCCGGTGGGCTTTTTTATTTTTAAATTATGTTTTAAGATTCTTCACATCTTTCTCTAAGAGAACGGTATTCTTCTTTCATTTCGTTAAAATTAACCGTTTTCAAGAAAAATGCATTTGATCGATAGAAAATAAACCTTTATTCGTAATAATTATTCGAATAATGATTTTCAAGATAATACAAAATTACATTGTGTATTAAAATTTATTTAAAAGATAACGAATTTAGTCAAATTAAAACAAAAATTCCAAATGATATTGTGAAATTATAAGAAATAAATTTAGATTCAGTGGGGCAATATTTATCGAATTTTGCAGTCTGTTCCTTTCGGGTTTTCACATACACATCCATATAAATAGACGCATGCATGATCTCAATTACCTCTTACTTGACAGACTCACACTATTAGAATTGACGGAATAATCAGTCCGATATCCATTCCGTTCTATTAAAACAGTTAACGTGCACGGAACAATATGAACAGCATCATCAACGGATATCTATGAGTTCTAAGAATTGTCCGAGCTTGTGACACATAGCGGAAATCCATTCAATCTCACATTACTGAAATGTGAATCAATATATTATAATTAAATACTTTAGATATTTTTTTGGCAAAAATTTATCTGAGAATCAATGTTATAAAAAATAGAACATTTTTCAAATATTTCAAATTTATTTTTAATCCCTTTTGTCTTTTACTTAAATCTGTTTGTTTTATTGTTAAAGCATATTCTTTTCTCTTTAAATGATACTGTTTACAACCGATGACCTATTGCGAACGTATTGTCATGCAAATGTGTTCGGGGTTCATCGTTACATTCCGGTGCGAATTACCAAGATTAGCAAGAAGAGGAATAGTATTTGATGTTGTTGCACAAGTCGATGTTGCATTTTTCACTTCCTGGTATTACGCGAACGCGAGGAAAGTCCATGGCGAGAGAAAGAAACATATAACACAATAAAAGAACAGCGATCGCAGAAAGACGACCACGATGTAGCCGAGACGAACTTCACCGTTGCTTTCCTCTCGTCATCGGATACATTCACCCGATATTTTCGCTCTCTCTTTCGCCTCGTCTTCCTATTTACCTCCTTGTTCGTCGCGCCAGTTTTTTCCATTCTTGATCGAACAACACTCTGTGATTAGACGAGTAATGCCTAGAAAGGCAGAAGCTCTCTCTCACTCGAGAGAACATCACGAAAAGCGAAGAAAATAACGATTAATTTTAAAATCAGCAGGTAATTTTAACGATTTTAAAAGCATGTATATTCACTGATCGAAATTCTTAAATATTATGAGAAAATGGGTATTTTTAGATTAATGTCAAACAACTACTTCGCTTTAGACTGTCGATAGATAACTTTCAAGGATTCATCATATTACATGTTCAAGTCATTAGACATTTAAATATCTTTTTCTTGAATTTGGAAATATAAAGAAATATATAAAACAGTGACGTGGCCAAGCTATAGGGGTTCGAACCCTCCCGTCCCTCCTTAAGACTTTAAGTCAATGATTAAAAATCCCAAGAAGAAATGGATATCTGCTGGAAATTTAAATTTAAATTTTCCAGTGTAGATGATAGAAAACTGGAGTTACTTTTTTCGCACCAAAATTAATATCTCAAGAATTCCTTTAAAGTATTTGTATTACATTCTTTAATAGTTTACATGTTCTTCTATACTAAAAACTCTTGATTTTTTTAATATTTATTTTTGTTCTTTAATTTTTTGTTATTTATGTCAAATTTAAACTAATTGTAAGATAAAACTGTGTGCAATATAATTCCTTCGTCTAAAGGGACGCTCGAAAGTATTTAAAGTTAGGTTTTAGTATTTAACTATTTAATTTGTTGCTTCAGTTAAATTATATACTTAATGTTAGATTTGTTGTTCCGTATTGTGTTAAAAAATTTTGTAATTTTCAATAAAAAATAAATGATAGTCTCCAAAGGTGTAGAGATATTTTTAGCCTTTTCCCAAAACGTAGGCCTGCCTACGTCCCTGGTGTAAAGGATGCAATTTAAGATGGATATAGATATCTTTTTTTACTGCAACATTTACTTGCAATTCGGATAAAAATAATTTTTTATTCCTTACATTAGATTATTCTGTTTCTGTTAATATATGTGTGAAATATTATATTTCTATTTATTAATTCAAGGTACCTTTTTTTCGTTCTCTTATTTTTAATTATGACGCGTATTTTAACTTTTATAGGTGCTACAACAGCAGCAACAGCAGCACATGGCAGGCGGAATGGGAGCTGTTGTAAGGCCACCGCCGCCCGAATACAAGGCTGCGGCCCAAGCACAGATGATGCACGCTGGTATTGGAATGGGCCAGCAAGCGAGGTTCGCGAATGCTGGACCTATGCGTAGAGTTACGCAACAACCTATGCCACCGTCAGGTAAGTTAAAAAAACAAATCTTATTTAATCTCATCAATCCAATGCTTTAATTGTTCCTTCATTTATAATTCCATGTCATAAATATTATAAGAGCCGCCGACTGGCAGCCGTCGTTCAAGCAAACGATTGAAAAAAAATAAATTTTGCAATAATCATGTTTTTTGTTACTTGCAACAATTAAATATGTCATGCGTATTAATATATTCACTTTTATTTAATATTTTGACGCGGATTGCACATTGAATATTAGCGCGGAAAGAATTTGACTGAACGTAAACGCGATGCTGACGTTTTGCTGGATCCGCTCCAAACTAGATGGTGAAGAGAAGAAGAGAGAAAGGAGAAGAGAAATGGAGAGACAGAGAGAGGGAGAGTCGAAACTATCCTTATATACCCTGGCCTCTACAAGACTCCTATCGATCGGCTCGACGCCGGTTTTCCCGAGATTCTATTCGAGCAAAAATCTGCAAACGTTTAATACATATTCTCTTCTCTAATTTTTAGTGGATGCAATCTTATAAAATCTTATCAAAAAAATTAGAGACAGACAAAAGAATTGAATTACGATTATTTTTCTCGTCAATACAAATGTGTAATATATTCCAATATTATCGCTTAAATTGTTTACTTATTTTTAAAATTGTGCAAATAAGTTTTAATTTCTAATTAAGAAACAGATCTTAACAAATGAAAAATATTTGGGTTAAAAAAATGACGATTACCTTTAGATGCGAATTTTAACAATAATGGCAGTTTCTTACATTATGACAATGTTTTTCGCAGGTCCGATGATGAGGCCGCAAATGGCGCAACAGCAGCAACAGCAGGCGTTACACGCGGCCGGTGGTAATATGTACATGGGTGGCGGCGGGATGGCCGCTATCGGCGGAATGCATCAGATGCATCAACGGCTAGGCTATCCGAGAACTAACAATCAACGGCCGCCCAATGTTAGCGTCGGCCCTTCAGACCTTGGGAACAGTATCGCGGGTCGCGGCCCTCAACAGGAATGGGGACGACACGTTCTAATGCAGCAACAGCAGCAGGGCTTTCAGGCGCAGATGCGATCGCAATTCAATCAGCAAGGTCACCAAGGTGAGTACCGAGAACAAGAGAAAGAGAGAGATAGAGAGAGAAAATGGTCCTTTTAGTCGCCGATATCGCGTTTGTCGCAAAAAAGGAACGATATTACTTACCAGTCAGATTTCTGCTTTTATTTTATCAGTTAATTTTTTTTTAATAATATTCTTGCTTTTTATCAATAAAATTTTACATTTGATTTATTTTTGAATAGACGGATTACATACAAACGTATAAATGCAAATTATATTCGGAAAATTTCACGAAAAGTTGAACTCGTTTCGAATGGATGAATTTGTTATTGTTCGTAAAAGTTATTTACACACAAAATTGACATACAGGATTTTATGAAATTGTATGATTTTTCATAGGTGGCTTTGGCATGGGTGGCGCAGGCGGCACAATGCAAATGACCGCGGCGCAGATGCAACATCAGCAGTTAATCCGCTCGCAAAACGGTAATATAGCCGGCTCGGGAATGGCTAACAGCACGCAGATGCAACAATTGTTAACACAACAGCACCAACAACAAACGCTAGCCATGCAGCAGAACAACAACCAAATGTCATTGCAGATGCAGATGTCACAGACAACTTCCGTAAATTCGGTAAACGTAACTGGAACTGGTAAGTAGTTCGCACAAAATGCTTTGATCAAATTAACAAAAAAAAATTATATTTGAGTTCGATTTTAATTTTTAATCTTTTATACATCAAATAAAATCTCGCATAAAATTATTTATTCTCGATATTTATTCGATATGTATCACGAATATTAAAATTGAATACATTAAGAAAAAATGTTTATGCGAGAAACGAGTAATATTAGAATATATCATTATAAAAGATATTATTTTTCTTTCAAGAAGTTTTATTCAACAATTTTAATAATTAGTAAATTTTGAATATACTTAGGTTCTCCGTTGCATCCGCATCAGCAATACGGTGCAGGTAGCCCGGGAGTGCGGAGTCTGCCGCCACCACAGCAACACCCTCAACCGCCACCGCCTACCGCCACTACAGATCCGTCCGTGGCGGCCGCTGACTTTAGCCTCGAATTCTTGGAAAATCTTCCTACGGGAGACACGTCGAATTTCAGCGCTCAAGAATTGCTTAATTCTCTCGATTCTACGGCCGGTTTTAATCTCGATATTCTGTAATGAGATCATTACGTCTGCTGTATGGTGCGGTATGTCAGCCGTTATGTCGATTTATTACAATGGGACGCGATCATATATCAAGTACAAAATATATACTTGGCGCGACAAAATCGACGAATTTTACTTTGTCTGTCCGCGTATCGATCTGCTTCCCATCGTACTTGTACTACTTGCCCTTTACTGTATTACAAAAATCGATTTCTTGTGCTTATTACCAAAAGTCAAAGAATTTTATTTATAATATATCTTTCTTTGACATACAAAAATTTAATTTTGAATTAAAAAATCGCGTGTTTAATCTAATTAAATGTGCGAGTTTTGAAATCTGATATAAGAATAATAACTATGTAAAAAAAATTTACTGATTTTCGACCTCGCAATGAAAGAATGGGCACAAGTTGATGATATATGAATATCATTTATTGCAAGTCCATTTGTTACACTTGACGACTGAGTGACAGTCGCTACCTACCGGTGCGACAGCTTTCCACAACCGGTCGTAGTGTATTCTCGGTCACCGTTTTCGCGGTTACCGACTCACACTCTTCTAGATAATCACGTTTTAGTAAAATTTAATTTTGTAATAATAACCGCCGAGGGAGGCGAAGAAGTTAATCCAACGGAGATATGATAGTATAGGATATCAAGAGACATGGAAATCGTTCTATATCTCTCGTTTTCTTATTTAGCAACAATTGCGTGCTTGGAAAAAACACGAGAACTCGCGAATTCCTACTTTTTCAAGTTCGCCTATGGCTATACTGAGAACGATCGATAAATTTTTTCGAGTGCTCGCGTCGACGACACTTGCGGTGACTTCGACGGGCATTCCACAAAACGATTCTCCTCTCCCTTGATCTTTCACGTCGAAATCCGCGCAACTAGATAAAGATACGATTAGAATTTACTTGGCTGAACGTATTCGACCGCAAAAATTGGTTACTTTGCGCCACCTTATATATAATGAAAAATAAAACCTACTAAATCGCACACACACATTGCTAACATTAATATATTATTTTCAAAAAAAGAAATCTATTGTGCATAGATGAAAACTAAAGAATCTTGAAACGTTAAAATCGTACAACTTATCCAAATATATAAAAATAAGAAACATAATAGATAATCATTATAATGAGATAATAGTGATTATAAATAACGATATGATAATATGATGCAAATGGAAACGCAAATAGAAGGAAGGAAGATTAGTTGCAGATATTTCTCTTTTTTCTTATAACATTGAACTACATTGTGACATTGTTAACAATTTTGCATAAAAACACTTTGAAGCACGAATTTTAATTGGTTCTATTTCAATTTTCGATGTGACGAACTACTCGTATTTTTTTAAAATGTTTCTCAAACTTTGCGCAAAGTGTTTTGTTTATTATATTGTATATTTTGAAACATACTGTATATTCATTTTCTACCTCACTATGATTATTTGCGTGCAACTTGGATATAATGCTATGTAGCATACATTCAAGATTAACATTTAATAAATATATTAATTCCTCAAATTTAGCAAATATGATCTATACAGGTGTGCTGATATATTTATTTCATGTTTTCTTTTACTATGCTATTTTTTTAAATTTTTCATTCATGGCGTCGTATCTATTTATATCATAATATATTTATAGTTTCTATTTATTTTATTATAATAATTATACTATAAGTATATATACTCTTTCTTTTTATATATATATATATATATATATATATATATATATATATGTATTATAAGTTTCTTATTCTTATACATTTAACTAAACTATATGCGATTTTAAAATTTTAAATTTCTTTAGTTTTTAATATCTATGTACAATGAAGATTTCTTTTTGGAAAGTATTGTATTTCATGTTAGCGATGCGTTTCAACAGGAAGTTTGCTCATTCTCTTTTATTAATCAAAATCTTTCGCTCTTTATTTCATATTTTTTAAAAATTACAAATAATATTACGAATAAAATCAATTGACACTCGTGCTGCAAATTGTTCATATGCAGAATTGTTAATAACATAATAATACAGTTTAATGCTGTAAGAAAAAAAAGGAACTTTTACGACTAATTTTCCCAATAACGATACATTCCATAGATAACAAAAAGGATAGTGATTTGTGGTTCTAATCAAAAGTACTGTTTTTAAAGGCAAAAAGCCCAAGATAGAAAGAACTACTAATATTATAATTGTATTATAGAGAAGCAGAGATATATTGAATCCCATGCTTAAGTGTATGTATGTATGTATGTATGTATACACACATAAAACACACACACACACACATTGCATACATACATATATACATACATGTAAAAAGCATATCCTCGATTGTTCGCCGAAAGCGTGCACGAAGACTTCCTATTTTTCTTCCCTTCTTTGTGCAAAATGTACAAAATGGTAAAAAAAGATCAATATAATGCTGACAATTTTGATCAATCTTCTAATTTTAAAGATATTAAGAATTAGAGCATCTCTCTGTTTGTCGTTATTTTTTTATTTTTAGTGTATTATTTTGCTACAACTTCAAAATTTTGCAAGATTGTAGTATTGAATTTATTTCGTTTTGGCTGATTATTTTCGTTGAATAGTATAATACATAGTATAATTAATAAGACATTTTTTCTTTTTTTTTTTTTTTTTTTTTTTTTGGAAAAGTTTGTATCTAAATGACGAAATATTTTGTAAGAATTCAACACTCTTATTATTAATAAAAGTTCAACATCTATATATATATATATATATGTATATGTATATGTATATGTATATGTATATGTGGAATTTGTTCTATATATGAAATATCCGTATTTTTTTAAATATAATTATATATTATTATTGGATAATTTTTTTATGGATGAATTTCTTTTATAGATATTTATAAATATATGCGCCCTAAACGTTACTTACTTTCGAGAAATTAATATGTCGCATTAATTTTCTTCGATTCGATAATGATGATGATGATGATGATAATGATGACGTTGATGATGATGATGAAAATTATTATTATTGTTGTTGTTGTTCTTGTTGTTGTTGTTATTATTATTATTATTACTATTATTATTATTATTATTTGGCACGAGGTTTATCGTTAATTTTTAGCGACAATAAATTTCAATTAGAAGTCTTCATGTACACTTTCAAAAAAAAGTCGAGAATATGCGTTTTATGTGTATCTATGCATTTTTTAATGTATAGATATACATATATGCATGTATATACATAAGACACATACTTGATTGTCCCCGGAAAATGTGCATGAAGATTTTTGATTGAATTTTATTGTCGCGACTCATTGCTAAAAATAAATGATAAATCTCGCATGAAGTGGATTGAAATAATAATAATAATAATAATAATAATAATATTATTATTATTATTATTATTATTATTATTATTATTATTATTATTATTATTATTATTATTATTATTATTATTATTATCTCTTTTTAAATTTTCATTTAGGCAAGATATTTTATGTGTCTTATAAAATATTGAGGCATCATATAATCTAAAAAATATAGAGAACAAAGGGATGAGAAGAAAAAATAGTGCTCTAATTCTAATTATCTTTAAAATGGGGAGATCAACGAAGATCACAATCATTAAATTAATCTTTGTTTATCGTTTTATACTTTTCGCACAAATGAGGAAGGAGAGAAAAAGGCAGGAAATTGCGTATTGTATAGGAAAAAGAGCATTAGGGACCAACCAAGAGATCAAAAATGCTTGATGTCGATTGTCACAGTGGATCGTTGTCTCTCTCTTTTTTCAAGCAAATAAAATTAATAGCAGTGCCTAAAAAAATTGATCAATTTGTTATAGAATTATTAAAAGATTAGCATACGATGTTCAGGATACGTTTAAAGTCTATCGGAAACTCATATGCACATACGCGATAAAGGAATCGCAAAAGAACACGACATAATTGGAGCGAAGAAAATTAATGCTACATATTAATTTCTGAAGGATATCATAATTGGGACACATATATTTACAAATATTAATAAAAGAAACGTATGAAAATAATACGGCCATTTTGTATATAGAATAAATTCCACATGTTGAATTGTTATTAATTATAAAAGTGTTGAGTTCCTATAAAAATATCTTTTCACTTGGATATAAACTTTTCTAAAAAATAAAATCGTATTATTAATCGTACTATACCTTACATTATCAAACGAAAATTTATAATCAACCGAAACGAATTAAATTCAATATACAAGCGCGTTTGTTACGCAGAAAATTTCGAAATAAAAATAAATTATCATAGTTTATATCACTTAATATGGATTCATTTAAAAATTAATGCGCATTATTTAGCATCTTATCTTATTGGAATATACATAATATTTTGTGATCGGCAACGCAAGATTTTCTACAATATCCCATTTTGCTTTTCTTTATACATTTAGTTATTTTCTTAAAAAATTTTCGATGCATTGTAAAGGATTTTTACCGTTTATTAGTTATATCTACATTAAATATTATAATATTATAAAAAAGGAAAAAAATAAGTTGAAATAATATATATTATATTATTTAAACTATTTTCTTTTCTCCCATAATTTGAAAATCTTCTAACGAAGACCGGCTGGCTCCCGCGTCTCGATCTGTGTTACGATCCTACACTAGGTCGAGTAGCAGCCTAACGTTGCTACTCGTGGGTGGGCCTCGCGGCAGGAGGATCAATATCACTGTGAGGGAGAGGAAACGAGCAGACTGAGAATGGGAGCAAGGGGAATCGCCGCCGTTGCCGGCACCGCCGCCGCCGCCGTCGGCGCCGCGATGAGGGATAAGGATTACAAGGGCGGCGGCGGCGGCGGTGGCGACGACGAGAAGAAGGGGGAGGGAGAGAAATAGCGAAGGATTTGCGAGAATCGCGTACCCTGAAAATGTCAATTCGCCGTTCCGGCTCCTCATGAAATTACGATCGTGATAAGGGTTGGTCCGCGTGACGACCTCGTTCGATTTAC